>NC_135502.1:103209505-103520137 GCF_052857255.1 Amblyomma americanum | reverse complement strand
AATGTGCAAGAAGTATTGCCTTTAAGATAGCACTTTTGAAGGGTTTTTCAAAAATGAAGGAAGAAAGACCCATCTCCAATTTTTCTTTTGAACTCCTGAAACAAGTCCCTAGAAGGACGAGAAAAAGAACAAAAACACATTCTTTATTTTTTTCCAATAATGTTATCCAAGCTCAAACTTAGAACTTTTTGAGCACTGAGAGCAGCGCGTAATATGAAAGGCGGGAGCGGTAAACGCGCCTTCCGCTTCTCTAAATTTTCCCCGAATCTCAAGACTGAGACGTTTCCGATCAAAAGTGAGCATACGTTATTACTTTTTGTGCTCAAACACCAATCTGTGACATAAGCAGTATTCAATGGCACCGCTATCCCTGAGTGCGATTAAAAACTTCGAGTGCGGCCTATAGGAATGCATGTAAACGAGAGCTCTCAATGCAATTTTATTACTGTACAGCGCACCTTTAAGGTTGCTTTTTATTAAAAAAAGAAACCGACTACAACGTAGAAACTGCATCGTAGAAAGTCTCGTGGATGTATGCAATGTGATTTCAAAGAAATTTTTTAAACTTTAATTACAATGAGTGCTTGCCAGAGACATTTTACAAATCCACATTCAGTGCTATAGGCTATTATAGCTTTTATTAGTGCAGGTGACCTCATTTACTGATTCTGGAGTCTGTTTGATTGACAAAAGCTTAAAGAATGTTGTACATAGGTTGAAAGAATGCCTACATCAGCATAGCTATAACCAATCGATCATATACCAGTGTAACCAATCAATTTGAATGAACAGCGCCTAAAAAAACTAAATGTATTTTTAATAAACGCGAATTTGAAAATAAAATTAGCCACGGTAGTATGCCGAAGTGGAACGATAAAGTGAGTGCCTGGGGACACGCACGGATTCGTAGATGCACTGTGCAGTAAGAGAATAATATACAGAACCTTTCTTTACATGCATTCCTACGGGCCGCACTACCGGCGCTACCGAATCCTGCTTACGCCACAGATTGGTGTTAGTGCGAAAATTTTTTACGTGCGCCCTCACCTGATGCAAATGGTCTGTGTTGGGATTTGGGGACAATCTAGGGCACCGGAGGGAGTTTTTGCTGCTTCCGCTCCTTATTGAGGCGCTCCTGCAGACGCTCAAAAAGCTACGCCCGTGAGCTTGTATAACATTGTTGTAAACAAAAGAATGCAGCACGTTATTTTGTTTTTTTCGCCTCTTTCTGCAGACATATTTCAGGAGTTTGAATGAAATTGAGGAGGTTTTTTCCTTTGATTTTTGAAACGCTACTATATTAAAAATTCCACATTTAGGGCAAGAGTTCTTGCAGTTCCTTATACTATATAACATTGAAAGTCGGTACACTCTTTTAGAACATTCTTATCTGTTTGTGCAAGCCTTAAGGAGATCTGTTTTATATCTGTGCAGAAAAAGAAGTTTCTAAAGGTAGCCTCGTTTGAAACTTCTTCACAATGGCGGAAATAAACCTGACATATTCCCTCCTACCTTTTCTTTTAGCAAGCAATTTATAATCATTGTGGCTTTGATGTTTTGATTCTTACGTCATTGCGAATTCGCGAAGTTGAGCTCTGCATGGAAACGCTGCCTCTGCCCTGACGTCGAATACAATTTTTTCAACTGAAATATTAGCATTTTCACGAAACAAAATTCTCCTTTTATTAATTTTATCTCTCGTGGAATCATCCGGGTTGTAGATATTGTCACTGAGAAACGGTTGGCGTAAGCAGGGCTGGTTCTTGCTTTATATTAGACGCGCAAGACGTTGGAACGCGCAAGGCAGCAGGCAGCACGAGAGATGAAGAAGACGAAGGATCTAGCCCCGAGATGGCTCAAGGCTTGCCAACTGCCAGGAAATGCAGTTTAGCCGCTGTATGGCGCCACTAGAGTAGTTAGTAGCGTAGCATTGCTCCCCCTCTCTTGAAGACACCGACTCGGTGTGGTAGCAATTGCAGGCAGGACCACAAGGGTAGTCGCACGTGTCTGGCGTGTGGTGTAGACACGCGCGAGGGGCTAGCGGACGTGGTACGGCTTCATCCTAGCGACGTGGACAACTTCGGAGGTCGGCCGTCTAGAAGAGCGAACAGTTCCTTGGGGGAGAAGTTCGTAGGTAACTTGACTGAGCTGGCGGAGCACCTCGTAGGGGCCAAAGTATCTGCGTAGAAGCTTCTCTCAGCGTCCGCGTATTACGGATGGGGCTCCACACCCAGACTTCTCCACCGGCAGGTAACGCACATTTCTGGCGGAGGTTATAGCACCGAGCGTCGTGGACTAGCTGGTGCCGGATGAGCTGTCAAGCGAGTTGGCGGGCGGCCTCAGCGTAACGAACAAATTCGGCAGAACAAATTGGGTAGCGCTAGCTGGAAGCAGCACTGCATCCAGCATGTTTGGGGCTTCGCGACCATGTACTAAATGAAATGGAGTGAAGCGTGTCGTTTCCTGGACCGCAGTATTATAAGCAAAGGTGACGTAAGGGAGTATGGCGTCCCAGTTCCGGTGGTCCGCGTCAACATACATAGAAATCATGTCGGCGATCGTCTTGCTGAGCCGTTCAGTGAGGCAGTTCATTTGAGGGTGGTAAGCGGTTGTTTTGCGGTGACTGGTGCCGCTTAGGCGCATAACCTCCTGCGTAAGGGCCGAGGTGAACGCTGTTCCCCCGTCAGTTAAAACAATGGTGGGTGCACCGTGACGAAGCACAATCTTTTGAATGAAAAAGTTCGCAATTTCGTCAGCAGTACCACGGGGAAGAGCTTTTGTCTCACAGTATCGGCTGAGGTAGTCGGTGGAGACCACAATGTAGCGGTTACCCAGAGAGGACTCCGGAAATGGGCCGAGTATGTCCATGCCAAGTTGGTGGAAGGGAACCTGAGGCGGATCAATAGGCTGGAGTAGGCCGGCTGGCTTAGTCGGTGGCGTCTTGCGACGCTGGCACTCGCGGCAAGTTCTTACGTAACGTTTCACAACTGCAGCAACCCTTGGCCAGTAGTATTTTTGCCGTATTCGTGCCAAAGTTCGACAAAAACCCAGGTGACCAGAAGATGGGTCATCATGGCTCGCCTGCAAGACTTCGTCGCGAAGGGCCGTAGGCACGACGAGTAGATAGAGAGCTTCTGTTGAACTGTAGTTTTTCTTATACAGGACGCCGTCACGTAAACAGAACGATGACAGCCCGCGCGAAAAGATTCGCGGGGGAGACTGAGCGCTTCCTTCTAGATACTCAATGAGGGGCCGTAGTTCGCTGTCGTCCCTTTGGTGTTGAATGAGGATGGACGTGGAGATGGCACCAAGAAAAACAGAATCGTCGTCGGGGTCAGCTCGGTTGTCCTCAATAGGTGCACGAGACAAACAGTCGGCATCACTGTGCTTCCTACCAGACTTATAGACGATGATGACATCGAATTCCTGAAGTCGAAGGCTCCAGCGTGCAAGCTGTCCCGAGGGATGTTTGAGGTTCGCCAGCTAACACAGCGAGTGGTGGTCGCTGACGACCCCGAAAGGGCGGCCATATAGGTACGGGTGAAATTTTGTTACTGCCCACACAATGGCCAGGCATTCTTTTTCGGTGGTGGAATAGTTCGCCTCAGATCGTGACAATGTGCGGCTCGCGTATGCGATTACGCGTTCGAGACCATCCTGCCTCTGCACAAGGACCGCACCGAGGCCGATGTTGCTGGCGTCTGTGTGTAGTTCAGTGTCGGCTGACTCGTCAAAAAGTCCAAGGATGGGCGTACTTTGGAGACGAGTGCGGAGGTCTTCAAAGGCTTGCTGTTGCTCCAGGCCCCAGAAGAATGGTTCGGAATCTTTCGTGAGTCGCGTGAGGGGCTCAGCGATCTGGGAGAAGTTCTGCACAAAATGCCGATAATAGGCACAGAGGCCCAGAAAGCGGCGCACACTGCGCTTATCGGTGGGCACAGGAAAAGCAGCCACGGCAGCAGTCTTATCGGGGTCTGGGCTAACCCCTTTAGCGCTCACGATGTGGCCCAGAAACTTCAACTCTTCGAAAGCGAAGTGACACTTTTCGGGTTTCAGGGAAAGACCGGCCGACCGAATTGCTTCGAACACAGCGCGCAGGCGTCTCAGGTGCTCTTCGAACGTGTCAGAAAAGATGACAACGTCATCCAAGTACGCGAGACAGGACTGCCATTTGAGATCGGGAAGAATGGTGTCCATCATCCTCTGGAAGGTTGCAGGAGCCGAGCACAGGCCGAAAGGAAGCACCCGGAATTCATACAGTCCGTCCGGTGTAATAAAGGCGGTCTTTTCCCGGTCGCGTTCGTCCACCTCGATTTGCCAATAGCCGCTTCGTAAATCTAGCGATGAGAAGTACTTGGCGTCGCGCAGCCGGTCCAGGGAGTCATCAATACGCGGGAGAGGATAAACATTATTTTTAGTGACTTTGTTTAAACATCTGTAATCAACGCAGAACCGTAGGGTTCCATCTTTCTTTGCCACTAGAACAACAAGCGACGCCCACGGGCTCGTCGACGGCTGTATCACGTCGTCCTTAAGCATTTCTTGAACTTGGCGGCGAATGACATCGCGCTCCTTCGAAGAGATGCGGTAGGGCGGCTGACATAACGGCCGTTGGTTGGCGTCAACTATAATTCGCTGCTTTGTGAGCGTTGTCTGCCTAACCTTGGAGGTCGAGGCAAAACAGTCGCAGAAAGACTGGATAACGCTTTCCAAGCAGCGTTTCTGGTTAGTTGGGAGGTTTGGGTTCACGTCAGTGTTTATGGGATTGGTCGGTTCCTCCACTGATGCCGGGGCTCCGGACAAAGCGTGCTGTCCCGCGAATTCGCTGAGTTCCTCAAAATACGCAATAGCTGTTCTGCCAGGCAAACACTGAGGTTCACAACCAAAATTGGTCACCAAGAGTTCGGTTCGGCCCTTGTCCAGTTCAACAATTCATCGAACAACACAGACTTGCCGACCAAGGAGCAGCGACATGTTGGTTTCAGCAATGCCACGAATTTTGGTCCTGTTATCGCACTCTACAGTAACAAACATGCTGGATCTTGATGGGATCAAAACGTTGTCGTCACAGACGCATAACTTAGCCCTGCGTGGCTCGGTATCGTCGTCGACAGGGCCTTCCTTGGGTGGAAAACGACACGATTAGCTCCTGTAAGTTGATAACGGCACCGTACTCTCGAAGGAAATCCAAACCGAGTATGAGGTCTTTGGAGCACTCGGGTAACACAGCAAAGCAGCCAGGGAAAGTAACACCGCGGATCTGGATTCGCGAAGTGCAGACACCGATCGGAGTTACCACGTGACCACCAGCTGTCCGGATCTGCGGCCCAGACCAAGGGGTCAGAACCTTCCTCAAGACCGTGGCTAACCGACTGCTCCATGTGTACTGACTCGAATTTTTTATACCACTGCGAAATTTTCACCCTTGTCGCAGCTGCCTTTCTAAGGTCGAGTGTTTTCCGAGCTTCATCATAAGGTAACCGTTTTATGCGCCGTCATCAAACGAAATTGCCTGCTCCACTCACGCCATGATTTCAGTGACAATTGTACAACTAGCGTCATCTGCTGGGCGCCAGATGCGAACACCGCGCGAAGGAGCGCTAATATTTGAAACTTGCAATTTTCAGAAGCTTAGGGAGGCCGGAAATGTTCGTTGGCATTGATGACTCTTCCTTCTTGATGCAAAATATGCCCTCTATGCTGCTTCTGCTCACACCGCCTACTTCCGAACGCCTTAGAAAATGAATCGGATTAGCGAAATTTTGAAATTTTGGGTGTTCAGTGCCATCATTCTGGCAGGCACGCAGACAAGTGTTAATCCACATTTCCTGGGCCTGGTTAATTCCTACGCATATCAACCTCTATGTCGCAAGGTGCATTGAACTTTTTCAGGTCGTCGCGTTGAATTAATCAGGAAGCTACGACAGTCATAATTGATCGCGCATTGATTGCATTTGAAGATCTGTGTGAAAATGAGGCAAGGTTTGCCTTCTTGCCAAGCTACGCCGTCGAGCACACCGACTACCTGGTTCCGGCATGAGATGTGTTTCGCATAGATTCACAAGATGCTCATGGAATAAAGCACATTAAACGCCGAGTAAGCATGACGGCAGCTGTCATAGGCCAAGTTAGAAATTATTATTATTTGCTCTGCACAAGCGCCTATCAAAACCAACGTCTAAGGAAGTTCCACTTTTATTCCGGTCCTGATTTTCTCCAGCAGGCTCTGGAGAAAGATTGGAGATCAGTATCTAAGCCATTATGCAGAGCGGTGAAAACCCAGACGTCTTCACTGAAGTTCACTGTCAGAACAAGGCAAAGTTGTACGGTAATTGTACCATTGAGTCCGCAACGCTCGCTGTTAACCTGACGCGAGGCTGCAGTCACTTGTGAAGATAAGCCATCAATTTCGGGGACTGGCGACTGCATGGTGGAGCACAATATTTCATGTTGTGGGATTGTGCCTTTCTATTAGAAAACCCGGTGACATAATTTCTTTGAGTTGGCATACTCTCTTTTGCAACCAGGATATTCACGTCGGACAACGCTCAATAGAGACAACGCCTGGCCAGCATCCAGCGCTGAATGTCATTCTAAAACTTTATTTAGAATAAATTGGAAACTAATTAAGATATTTGCAAGGCATTTGCTTTTGTTGGATCAACCAGCATAGCAAATATTAAGGTCTCGCATCGCAGAACGGGTCCCGCTTAATAAAGTTGTCTTGCAAGGCGATTCTGAAGGCATGTTTTGGGCCCCTATGGTACCCAGCAGGACAAGATACATATTTCCCATGACAGACAGATTATCTCCACAGTTTTAAGCCTTTAGAGTGTTGTTATATAAACCACATCATTACGTCCAAGGGAAACCTGATCGCCACTCACCGCTGCGTTTCCCACAACCTTTAACCACGAGAAATCTTTCTGTGTAACCCGCCGCGGTCGCTCAGTGGTTAGGGCGCTTGGCGACCGAGCCGGAGGGCCCGGATTCCGCCCCGGCCGCGGCGTTCGCGTTTCGGTGGAGGCGAAGCCTAAAAGGCCTCTGCACCCTGTCCGTTGTCAGCGCACGTTAAAGAACCCCAGATGGTCTATATTCGTCCGGAACTCTCCACTGCAGCGTGACGCAAAGCCCGTGTGCCAGTTTGGGACGCTGAAACCCACAATTTCTATTTTCTTTCCGGGGTAATTTCTCGGTTTTAGTGCTGTTTTCTGCAGCAATGAAAACTTGAAGATGAGCAAAGATGCGCGGCATAGAAATTGTGGTAATGCAGTTGCCGTAAATAGGAAAGATAGCAATAGCCCTTTCTTAAGATATTTAGCATTAAACTGGACGCTCGCTACACAGCTGTTTTTGTGGCGCAGCGTTAACGTTGTGTTCACAGGTTCGGATGCGCCCATGGTTCGAAGTTTACCATGAATATGGCGTCATGTCATCCAGCTTCACTGACTTGATTTTAGGTGAGGATTTGCTTCAACAACTATTCATGATGACATATTTTAAAGCTTATGGTGTCCCCTAAAAAAAGAAGTTATAATGCCCGGTGAGCACGATCGCACGCTTACATTTAACAGAGGAGAAATTGGCATCGGTATACAGCTCTTAGAAGAATCAAATACACGAGCTCAGAATAAGTTTTGGTACATCATAAAAGGCAGCTTAGCTTAGACTAGGTTACTGCGAGTAAACAGCTGCCAGACTTATTTGTTTCTCACAAATGAGAAAGAATATTATCAAGGAAGCGTAATCGCAGGTATAAATGTACATCAGAGAATGTAAATTTTGTGCCGGTATGATATGCATGCGGGTAGTGGAGAACAAGTGTCGGCAAAAAAATGTCACGTCTCGGTTTTTTCACAGTACTAATATCTCTTCAATGAACTTTTTTCCGGGACCACTTGTAGAATGGAATGCGTCGAGCTTCCTTCGAGGCTTCATGTGGTTGAGTTCTAAATGCCACTTTGAAATTAAGAATTTTTTTCTTATTCGCATCTATGGAAGTTATTAAAGTGTTGGTCAGGTCAGCTCCTTTTTAACATTTTCTGTGTTTTTCGCCCCCACGCCCAGATTTTACACGACGTTTCATATAAAGCTAATTACACAATGTTAAAGATACTTTGTAGAAAAAAACTGCAGTCGTGCTGCACGCTGATATTACCGTGTTCTGAACACAATGTGGCAAGTTTCACTGAGAATTGAGGGTTTGTTAGGAAATATAAAGATACTGGTGGGATTTAGTCCAAAAGAACTGCGAATATACTTTGTGCAAATATAATTTGTATTTCTTCATATGTAGTCTAAGAAAACGTCTCTGTTATTGCCGTACTCTTCTTTCGTTTCCATTGAGTTCATTATTGATATCATTCCGCAGTGTTACTCTCATGCATATGCTTTACAATTTCTCTTCTAAATATTTATTGATGAAAAACTGTTATTTCGTTCTGTCTGCTGCTGCTGCCATTCTTGGATATTCGTCAAGCTCTTTGTACAGGATATAGCCCAGGTGACCACCCAGATACTTGCTGGAAAATAAAATATGATTTGATGTGATTCTGAAATACGATGACAAAGGGCAGTGTATAACCACGGCATAATTACAGCGACATAAGTAATAATGGCATATGTACTAATGACTAATGACGATGTAAGTACTAATGCAGACAGTAACATACTGTTGACGCTCTGGTCATCGATTTCACTCTTAGCTAAAGAAGGCTGTGCTGAAAATGCGTTTAGAACACATTTAAAAATTTCATATTTATTTTGCATAGTTTGCCCCAATGCCTAAATTGCAACACGAATGCTTTCTAAGCATGCTAGGAGTAATATTTTGAACATTCTTAGAAATGCATCAAAAATACATATTCTGTCCGCTTACTATATCTATTTACGTTAAAACTATACAATAAAAATATTAAATATATAATAAAAATATAGATTTCCTACATTAAAATATACTAAAATATACATTCCCTATATTACTTTATAATGCACGAAAAGTATACAATTAACCAATTAAATATATTAACTTCGGCTTAAAAATGGTGTACTAGCCGGATTCATCGGATAATACTGAGCAGTGTTGTCAACATCAGAAGTAATGACTGAACTGGTTATAAACATCAGGAGACAGACAATCCCTCAGAAAACACGTTGTCATCAAGAAGTCTAAGACAATGGGAGGTCACTTGACAGGGCCTGGACGGGAATGATGTCGCCAACCAAGGAAATGCCGACGGAAAGTGAGATCAGCCAACAGGAACTGCTCCGACAAGTGTGATACTTGGCTTGGTTTATACATACCCCCCGAGAGGAGACACATTATCTTGCCCGGTGATGCGCTTTTCGCGCAAATACTGTGGGCCCCCAGATTGCCCCACAAGCGTCGGAGTGGTCGTGTTCGAATCTGCGGGCTATCTTACACCGAATTGTTGTCGTCACTTGCGTCACGCACCGGTCCGGAGTCGAACTGTCTACCAATACATGAATGCGAACCTATGGGAGCCCGTCGGCCTTGGCAGTAGGGGGTCCTTTTCGCTGACATGTTCGGGCCCGGAGGTTCGCATCGCGCCCTTGCCGGTATAATGCTATCACCACACTGTCCACGCGTAGTTTAAATAGGTTGTGATTGCCTTTCTGCAGGAATTAAACATAAACAAATGAACGATAGAAAATGGAGGTTTTCACTCTTCCCGGAAACGTGCTTTCGAGCACTAGGTTGTTCCACTGCAGCTTGAAGACTGCTACAGATATGCTGACGCGGACTACCCATTGGTTAGAGTTGGAGTATATTATGTACGAATTAATTTCGTGTTTACGAAAGTACACTTTAAATGCTTTGCTAACATGTCTATTCCCGAAACGAGATTTTGAGCACTAACTGTTCAACGGCAGCTTGAAGTGTGCTGCAAACACCTTTACGCGGGCAGCCCATTCGTTAGAATTCAAGTACTCTTTTTACTCATTAATGCCGTATTCGCGAAAGCACACTTTGAATACATAGCCAAAATAGAAAGGTCATTTCCCGAAACACGATTTCGAGTACTAGATTTTTCTACGGCAGCTAAAAGTTTGCTTCAAATATAATTAAAAGGACAGCCCGTTTGTTAAAATTGAAGTATACTTGAGACGAAGTAATTTGATTTCATAAAAGTACACTTTTATTACATTTACAAGCTGCTAAAGCTCATACATAGTTTTTCACGTGTGTGAAACGTGCTGGAAACATGCTTTAAGTGACGTATACTTCGAATGAAGTAATTTCATATTTTCTAACGTACACCTTTAATACATTGACAAGATGCTAAAACGCATAAGTATTTCTTCACGTGTTTGAAACGTGCTTGAAACAAGTCACGTATACTTCAGACGAATTATTTTTGATATTTACGAATTTACTTTTTAATATATTGACAAGATGCTTAAACTGCATACATTATTTTCCATGTGTTTGAAACGTGCTCTAAACATGCTTCAAGTGACGTATACTTCAGACGAATCAGTTCCATATTCACGAAAGTACATTTTTAACATACTTGAAAGTTGCTAAAAGCGCATTCATATTTTTTCATGTATTTGAAACGTGCTCGAAGCATGCTTTAAGTCACGTATTGCCGGCAAATTTTAAAAATATATTTTGAATATCAAGGATAAAATTTAAGTAACCTATTTCCGGCACCTTTTTAGTCCGTTCATGAATACAAAATATGTTTAAAATACATTATAAATATCCCGATGTATATTTCAAACGTATTAGTTTTCGTAAAGGGCAGAAGCGTTTTGAGAAAGTGCCTCACAAACGCCTACTACTAAAACTTTTAAACTTAAATCTTGACCTCAAGTCTTCAGCTGGGTACAGGATTTCCTCACTAAACTTCAGCAATTCTTCTTCGCTCTCTAACGTACTCCTTTCTGTGCCTCAAGGCACTGTTCTTGGCCATTCCCTTTTCTTAATTTTCATGAACAACTTACCTAATCATATTTCATCAAACATCCGCTCCTTTGCGGGCGATTGGGTCATTTACTGTTCTATTATTAGCGCTACAGATAATAATGTTCTTCAATTTTGTCTACTAAGATTAGAGGAGGGGTGTCGTAGATGCAGATGGCATTAAACAATAACAAAAATTTGCTTGTCTTCCCTCCCCACACAGCAAAATTACCCTACCCAAATTGTATTCTGAACGGTTCTGGGGTCTGCTCCCTCAATTGCATTAAGTATCTGCGTATTTTCATATCGGGCACCCTAAACAAGTCTACCCACATAACGCGGATTATTAGCAATGCTATGAAAACTCTCGGCTACCTTCGTATTTTACGTCTGACAAGCTTATAAACTATTTGCTCCGCTGAAGTTAGATTACGAATCTGCCATCTGGGAGCCCACTCAACATAACCTAGCCAACTGTATTAGACTTGTCCAAAATCACACCATTGCATTCATGTACCCATACTACTTACAATCCACAAGTGTTATTTCCCTAAAGACAATTAATACAATACGTGCCTGCCTAAACTTCAGCAACGCCGTATAGATGCAAGGCTATGTTTGTGTCATATGTGTCACAACTTTTCTTATAACTGTCCTATCCAGCCTGCTCACCGTTCTTCAACCCAGACAAGTCACCACAAGGCCGTTTACCCACCCCCTGCTTGCATCATGACCCATATTCACTCCTTGCTCATCCACACTGCTCGTGACAGGAACAGTCTTCTCACAACCGCCATTCTTCATATAAACCCGGACGATTTCAAGAAAACCATCGAGACATTGTTTCATAACGCCAGGTTGTTAGTCCACCCCTCATGCAAAGCCCTTCCCTAGGGTCCTTGAGGTGTCTGAAACAAATAAATGAACAGAACACCACCACTGACTTTAAAAGCAAGCTAGCTATGCTTCCATCAAAACACAGTTTTGTCGCGATTCCCTGAGGCCAGGCTGCACTTTTATTTTCTTCCAAACAGTGATTACGGAGTGTTTATCAGTCTTGACGTCACGAATATTGTTACAGCGGCGGAAAAAAATCTCAAATTTTAAATACAATTCTGCCAAAAATACATGCCTCTTGTGCGGCCGAACAAACGTTCTCACTCCGAGAAAATTCAGACAATCACTTTTAGTAAGAAAATAAATATAACTTTTTCTAAGGATCCATTTAAAAAACCGAATGATCGTGTTAGCGACCCGGAATAGCTGCAGAGCCCGAAAGCTCGAGTTGCGGGAAGGGCGGTTGAGGATACTCTAGTAAGATCTGGGAAATCGTGGACTCTGTTGGCTCTATGTATCCAAGAGAAGCACTATTCAAAACTATGACAACAACGGCTAGCTAAAATATTCCCACAGCATTGTTTACTCTCGCTGAAGATTACAGTTATTCCGGACTCAGGTGCTGTGCCCAAATAAAAAGAAGAAACGTACATGAACATGTTATAGTGTCACCCATAAAGAGCCCTTGGTGACGCCCCTACGTGAAGCATCCTGTGTGTGCCTCTCGTGAGGTACGGAGAATGTAAGGACCACTCATCCCTCCCACGAGTGACGCCGAAAGCCTGCGCCATTTGGGGGCACATTAAGCTTTATTGGTGAACCTGCCTCGCGCAGCACGCCCTACATCGAGAAAGGCGTGTGATGGAGTGGACGGCACGCCCGCGTGAAAGCCCTTGAAGTGCACTCTAACGGCATCAGCGCAAACACGCCATTGGCGAAGTGCCGTAAAGCTACCGCTGACATTGCGTCTTGGCGTTAACTGCTGCTACCTTGATTGAAATTGTGCGTAAGAACTGTACAACACAGAAAAAGTTTTACAACTAAACAACGGTACAGAACTGTATGATATATTCAATAACCTACTTCTCGAGCAGAGCTGCAAGAAAAATTAAATGTAAAGCACTTGTTAGCTCCAGCAACACTTAAAACTGAATTAAAAAGTCATACATAGCAACGCAGAGATTTTAGATACTGTTTAGTGCGCAACAATCGCAATTTTAAAATATATTTATTGTTTTCGTGAAGCTTCGGCCTTGTTTTAGCTTGAACACTATTTATAGTACGGGTAATGAACGTACTGCAGTGCACTTGCAGTTTTGATTAAAGCATTAAAAAATATTTGTCTTGCAGTTGCTACGGGTTTAACAACTGATGAAGCTGCTGAAGAGAAATAGGTTAATCGGCCTTTTGCGATGTTGAATTTAGTCGCACACTTTGCTAACTGGAGGCTCTAAATTTGGAGCTCATAATTATCTCTTCGATCCGATCTCTTAAGGCGCTGAAAAGCACATAATGTCGCGCTATTTTTGCACGAAACTGAGGCACTCTGCGCTCAGGCTTAAAGCAAATCTGAGGCACCCCGTCTGAACAGCATGAAGCAAAGCGGCTCGTTCCTTGCCCGGATGAACTTCACCGCGAGAGGAACGCGAACTGCGAAGTGTCCATGCATACACGGCCCTTATTATAGCACGTTCACATTTTTCAGCGCAGCTCTCAACTGCTGCCTTAACCTGATGATCGACCCCTTTTTATCTAAACACATTTGCATAAGGCTGGCTACACTCAACATTTAATTGATGTGTTAAATTGGAGGACAAATTCTAATTCAACCTCAGCACGCATAGGCCAGACGGAGCCTCTGCTGAAGTATCGTATGGACTGACAGTGCCATTTAACGGTGATGGAAAGCGCACTGAGAAGGTAGGGCGGATTCAATAATGAATGGCATTTCCATTTTTATTTTTGTTCAGTTTTGTTATCCTTAAGCTGTTCATTTACGCAGTTTTGACAGGACTGTGGGATGGGTTCGTTTGGGTTGTCCGTGTACTGTGCAGTGGAGAGGAGTAGAAGGGGATTAAGGAAGACGAGAAGGTTTCGTGACGTCACGGTGGAGAAAGGCTGAGGGGCAACGATGCGTGAAAGAACCGCCAAACCATAACAAAAATTGTAATTAGAATTTTGATTAGAAGTGAAATCACAATCGCAACTGTGCAATTGGAATTGGATTTGGAACAATCGCAAATGGAATTGGGGCTAAATAATAGCTTTAATTGGAACCGGGAACAATTTTAATTCCACATGAAAATAAAACTGGAATTGCAGTTAGAATTAGCATTCTTAAAAGAATTGCAAAAATTAGAAACCTGTCATTCGAAATTTTGAGTCAAACATTTGTAAAATATGAAAAGAAATAATTCGTCAAAGTGACAGGAAACAGTCACTGAACACTTTGAATGAAAACAATTCGTCAACACGTATCGTAATCCTTTCTGTAGCAATCCTATTGATCGCCGTGAATTTTACTCTATGTGATAATGGTTTTTGGTGAGCAGGATAAAAAACATTATTCGTTGCTGATTAATCGTCGTCAAATTTAGGACTTGTTCTTCCAAGGCCCGCTGGTGAGCAGCCAAGTCTGAATGAAGCAATGAAGTAGACTTTATGTACAGTGCACTGGTTGTGTCTCTCTGCAGTGGGCTTCCTAAGAGGAAGTCTGGATAGAAAATATCAGTTCCTCCTGGTGCACAGAATCGCTGTCTGAGGCGCTTAAGGAAAAACTAAGGACGTTGTTGCACTGGACCGCATGACCTCGCTGGCCTTGCATTTTACGACGAAGAATAGGTTATGGCTATGTAAATAGCGCGTTATGTTTAGGTCAAACCCATTCGCTCCTGCCTTATGGGCCGCACTTAGCCTAAACGACGATCACATTTCTTTTGCCGTTCTCGAACTCTCAAGGACGGAGGGACGTGGAGTCAGCGGATTTTGATCGCAGGAACTCACATAGTCGTCTATCCGCCTTTCAGGTATTATTATGCGTTTGATGACGCAGTATTTCCGGATCAAAGCGATAACTCTGGCAACTTGTGTATCACGTATGACTCACAAAAAGGAAATCCAATGACAGACAGAAGATCCAGCACTGGGCACACATATTAAAAACACAACCATTCTGGCTGTAAGTGTGAACTAGTGGACTGAAACGGCTGTCGTAATGCTACATGCGGATGCTAAATACAGTAAAGAACCTTTGTATTTTGGGCAGTGCATTCTGTGCCTCTCTGTGTTTCTTTTCTTGTCTTCGCTTGTGTGTGCGTAATTATCTGAAAAAATTCTGACTTCTCCATGCATTTCATTCATTACCTCTGAGTGCCGTTAAAGAAACTTTTGAGTTGTGAAGCCTCCGCTGGTTATTCATTTGTAATAAATGCAGCCCCCTGCTGGTCATGCCATCGTGCTAGATGTATTTCAGCGTTATTTTGGCGCGCCTCAGTCGCTGTTGCCAACGCAAACATTAAAAAATGAACGTTGTGGACCATCTTAGCTGCATCAGGATATACAGAGTGAAAGCATGGTTAGACACGGCTTAGCTTTGGTTCATATGTATTGTTTCAAGACTTCAGCGAGAGCAAATTGCTCCAGCGAGAACAAATCACGTGATGCCTCACATGCCACACGTGTAAGAGAGAGAGTCCAGAGCGTCGGTCTGCACAGCGGCGGACGTGACTGCCAAGCGCGCAGCCGTGACGACAGAACGGAAAGACGATGATAGAGGTGCCAGCAACTGGCGATTATGCGCATGCGGCGCGCCTCCCGTTAGAGGTCAAATCTAAGAGCCAGATGACCTTCAAGCTCAACACGAGAGGAGTAGAGTTTTTCGCTCTAAAATTACTACACACGGGCAGAGGCCGATGTGCAACAGGCAAAACAGAGGCGGCTTTATATGCCCTTCTTACAAATATTGGTCCGGGGGGGTGGGGAGTGGAAGTGGTTTAATTTGAGCCATGCATTTCTGAGACTTTCCCTGGAGAGAACGTGTTTCGGCTCCGTTTTCCAATGTAAAAGTTCTCGCACTTCAGGTGTGATCAGTCCCTCCTCCCCCCCTGTAACTTCGCTCCTCGCGTAAGACAGGCCTAAATGCGTAAGCCCTTTCGCGCTCCCGTCCTCAATCGCGGGTATTTACACTTGAAAAAGAGAGCGCGTAGTTTTTCTTTTTTTCTCATTCTATGTGTAACCTATGACTTGGCTTCCTGCTATCTGTCCTGAAAACGAACTCTACCGCAGCAGATGGCCATAGGTACAGCGCAGTTTTCAAATTTTTTAAGAAGTTTGTCCCAACTTGAACTGTTAAAAAGTAGGCAGAGACACTTAAGACTGCTTACGTATGAGAAGACATAAGTCCCCCGTTCACTTTGTGAACGCAGTCGCTACGACCTGCGGGGTGTGTACCCGATGCCTCGCGATTCTACCTGTCTGTGGCACTATGTAGCCGCCACCGCACCGTCGCGGGAACTTCACCCCCACGTGGGCGCTGACTTCGTGAAGGCAGTTGCCGCCGTACTGCGGACCGCGCTCCGCGTTAAGGCTATCACGTGATAGCTCATGCGATAATGCCCATATATGCAGAATTGTCCTTCTTCTTCTTATCCTTCAAAGATCAGCGGGAGTCCTCATACACCTCCTGATGCAGTGGTGTATCGGTTAAGTAGTGCACCTTGGGATGCCAGGTGCTGCCACGGGTGGGACTTTGGTGAGTCTTCGGTTGGACTTACGTTGCACTTCGGTTGGGACTTTTTTTGAGACTTACATTGGGACATCGATTGGTACTTCGGTGGGACGTTGGTGGGACTTTTGCAATCCAGCTTGTCCCGAGCAGCCTCGTCATTAATACATTGGGACATTGATTGGTACATCAGTGGGACGTTGGTGGGACTTTTGCAATCCAGCTTGTCCCGAGCAGCCTCGTCATTAATTTAACCGCCACCTTCCACGTTGCATGAGGGTGCCATCTTTCATGGGTAGCATCGAGTGTTACCACACACGCACAAACGGGTTTTCGCTCAATGGGGCCGGTAAGGCTTACGCCTTCATTGTCACTTTAGTGAAAGCTCTATGCGAACCGAAAATATGTCCGCACATATTATCAGGCATGTTCGCCGATGTGAACAGCAATATAAGATAATAAGGGCGGAGTGTCAGCCACCAGAGCGTTTACTTTTTGTCAAAATTAACCACGCTGCACGGCTGGCTCGTCAGTAGTATAATGTATGTCACTCCCCTAGCTGCAAAACTTGGAGAGTTAAGGATGTTCCTAGTCTTAGCCTTTGAACACTGATTAATTTATAAGGAAACCGTAAAGGGCTTCAATATACCTGTGAGTAGCAAATGATGGTGCCTGATTACATTTTCCAAAGTCGGTACATCACCGAGAAGCTCCGAAGCAAAGACAGGCGATCACAAAAAAAAGAAAACGATGCGGTACAAAACACGGCCCCAGTGTTGTTTGGCTTATTTTTACTACACTAACTACTGTTTTATTTTTCTCTTTCCTAACATTGCAACACGAATTAATGAACTCGATGCATCGTGCTTAGCCAGCTCACCGGGCCAGAGCGACAGCGGCGATTGACAGCCTCATGCTCCTGTAGGTGCGGGCTCTCGGATCAGCAAGTGGGGCAACAATCCTTTGTCTGGCTTGACCTCTCGCTTGGGGCTCAGGTGCCTCCCACAATGACAATATACACGCCGTGTTACTCTACAAATGAGACAAAATGTTGGTCGCACGTAATCTGGCGTTACCCCGCTTATCTATTTTGTTTTTATGTGTGCGCGTCTTGGAAACTGTGCCCTTTCTATATAGGCGCAGCCTCTCCTAAATCCTTTAACCCTGGATTTCTTTTTTATTAGCTTTGTACTTGACTTTTGGTTGCCTGGCTGGTGGCGCAAAGTGAACACGTACAAAGGCGACCTGCTTTTCTCCGCCGAGTGCCTCACTTGATGGAGTATGTACTTACAGGCGCTGCTATTCATCCGGGTGCCCGTAGTGGTTATCGGATTGCTTTTCTTCTTGTTTCGCGAGTTAGGTGCATTTTCCGCGTTTCTGTGTGGTTGTCGCGGGTACGTGGGTATGCTGCAGGAGGAGAGCGCCTGATACCCTACCGCAGGAACACTTTTCATTGCGCGAACCCAAGGCGCCAGTGTAATTTGCTCTTGTCGACTGTAGTGCATAAGATTTCGTTTCTTGCCCGCAGACGTACACTTGTCCGGAATATATTACAAACTTGGCATTTTGATTTTTGGAATGTCTTCCTGCCAGAGGGCGTCTCTAAAGCCTGTTTTACATTGATGATTTTTTTTCTGACGCTTCAGGCACTGCAAACCTCTCTCCGGTAAAATATTTGAACCTAAGACATATCAGCACTAAAGCCTTTTCCTCGGTTGCAGCTTTAATTTCGAGTTTGCCTTATCAAATAAATGACATCAGCAGCGCGTAGAGTTATCTTCTCTCACTTATTACTACTTTCCAAATGCAGTTAAATGTTAAATAATTTTTAAAATTTCAAAATGAATACAAGTTTTTATGCATCATGTTATGCAGCCATCATGTCCAAGATCTGGAAGCAAGTTCTCATGCCATGAATAGAAAAAGATAATGAAAACGTCGTCAGCACTGACCGCCAGCTGAGATATCTTAACGCTCTTCTGTTAAGAGCATTAGACTGCTGTTCAGTATTTTAAACAACCAATCATTTATTCTTCATAAGTGCCAATCGACATTAACTCAGGAGGTCGCTTCGTCATATCATTTAGAAGTGGACCTAAATTTGATGCAGTCACTTTGGTGGGTTTCGGCGTTAAGGAAGTTTGAAAGCCCTTTAAGGAATCCGAAGCACCGTGGCTATTCTACTCGTTGCAAATATCGTCAATATCCTGAGCCAGTTGGACTCCACTTTATTTTATTATAGTATTGTTCGTTTTTATGGCCTCCTAATTTGATCCTGTTGTAGTCCTTGTTGTATGTTAAGTTTACGGCAGCATTACCCGCGCACATGTTTTCCCTTTTTAAGTAAGGGTGTTTTGTTATATGATGTGTGTTTACGATATTTATAATTTTGGCTCTTCGTGCTATATCTTTGACTTAATATTTGTTTATTTTCTCGCACTGCATGTAATATATCCTGGTGTAGTCTACACTCACTGACGACTGCCAGTTTTCGGACCTAATGTCTTTTCAAGCTGCTACTCATGCAGCTTTCTTCTCTAGCGACCTTCTTTCTTCTAAGTGGTGTAACTAAACTTTGAACTTCATTCCACGTAACCTTAACATCACTTCCTATATCTTCTTCTCTGTACTAGTATCGTTCGACAGTCAGTCACCGCAAACAAAATAAAACACCCTGTGCTACACTCAGGTACTGCTCAAGAGAAAGGCATGGTCATTAGACCAATGAGCTACAGGTCCCCGGTCCCGAATTACGATCCGCTCTACAATTGAGAGCGCTCTAAAATACCTGCTCCTATTGGTCGCCGGCGCCATTTTGAAAGGTTGCGTCACGGGAAGCTGCAATGGCGTCACGGACGAGAAAAAACAAATGACGTTGCACACGTAATTATGCCCATGGTTTCAGACTTTTTCAGCTGGAAAGCAGAAAAACACAGGACGAGCGCTCATCCTATGTTTTCTTTGCTTTCCGTCTAAGTCTTACGCGCTGTTTGCCCTTTAAAAAAAGTTTCATATTGACAGCAAGCTTTAGCGCTAGTAGTTACAGGGTTTTTTTTGCATACTTGTAGCCCCGTTGTAGCCCAGGTTTGCGCTTTGCTGAAACACATTACATAAATGGGGGAATGCACAGCAAGTGTTGCGGAAGACATTGCTCTTCGTAGATTTTACTTGCCTAAAAACGATGTTACGTGCACAAGACACACGAGTATCACAGACGATGTTGCCAACATGGCTACGTTTGAAGTTGTAAAGGGACCCAGAAACGAGAACCATTAGCATGGTTGCGTCATACCTTTCAAGGCGGAGCTCAAGCGTCCCCCAAATTTTTTTTTCGCCTGCATTCAACACCTGTGCACATGTGACTTTGGGCGAATGCTGGCAAGCCTCATTTCTCCTCGGGTCTCTTGAGGATAGATCATGTTACAATGCACGCAATGAACACTGTACGGAAAAGCACGGGAAGTAACGAGAAAAAAAAAACCCATTCAGGAACATACGAACAAATTTAACAGAAACAAAATTGAATTGTTCGAACTTTATCCTGAATTCCTATATTACGACGCCTCTCATAGCTACAGTAACTTCAGAACACTTTGCTCCACATATTGCACTTGCAAATGAAAGAAAACAAGCACTACAAATTGCACCTTGTGCACCTGCCACAGCTGCAGGTAAACGATGGAAAGAAGTGTAAAATAAAAACAATATATGAGGCTTCCACACCTGGCAGAGCTTAAACTACATAATTGGAAGAAAGTAAACAGTGTGTGAAGCATCTGGGCCTGCAGAGCTAACAAGAAATAAAAAAATTGATGCTATATAGCACATGACAGAGGTGAGCTTGAATAAATACCAAAACAGAAACCTGAGATAGAAGCCAATAACGTAAATAAAAACAAAAATAAAAGAGAACCTCAGAAACACAACTAAAAATGGTACGTCTCTGCAATTGGCAGAGAAGCAACTAATGCAAATAAATATACACAGAACGAAAATTTAAAAATGCAAGCTAAAATTGTACAATGTGTCTGCCTGGCAGAGCAGTCAATAATCTTCTTGAATAGATATAAACATATAAAGATGTTCTTTGATAAATATAAAAACACGCAAATAACGCAACTAAAAATGAACAATTCACTGTGGTGCAGTTGGCTCAAGCCGCTTTTGTAAGATCAGCGTCCGTAGTTTCACGTTATGATAAGCTGCCCTTGCTGCCCATTTGCCGCCTGCACAGCATCTGCACCTCCCGTATGGTCTGCATGCAAATCAGCTCCAATTACAAATTATTAGTGACAGCCAATATTGAGATCTCGCTTAACTTTTATGTGAAAAGTCAGATGCTGAGATATTTTGGGCAAAGTAAGGTTGCAGAAGACTCGCGTCAGCCTCATAAACTCAGCTGTGCTAACCACGCCCCACAAGAGGCGTCAAAACAGAAGCAGATGTGCGTAAAAGGGAACACTGATATTTATGATTAAGTTACGTGACAGTTTCTACTGTGCAAAGTGCAGTGGGCGCAGTGAGTACACACCTCCAGCATGCTCTGCTGAAACGCAGCGTCCTGGCAGTTCCGGGCCTCAGTAAGGTCCACAAAACGGCGCGATTCATACAGCATCTGGCGCAGCACCTCATCGGCTCCATTGTCTCGCCGTCGCTTCCCAAGAAGGCTAGGCGTGGCACGCAGTGAGGGCTGCAGCGGGGGCTCTGGTGTGTGCTGCTGTGAGGGCTGAGGTGAGGACTGCGGCGAGGGCACCGGTGTAGCTGTCAGGAAAGAAAATGTGCTCATCACGCAATGCGACATGTGGTGGAATAAGCAAAGCATTTGTTGCAATGTATTAGTGGACTTGACATAAATTTACAGGACAGCAATCTCGGGCAGCATTGTTGTGGCATATGAAGAACCGTGCTTGTAGCATATGCAGAACCTTGCAGAACCGTGCTGTTCGCTTCATATCACCTGACTACTCACCCTTGACAAGTGTTACAGCATTAAAAAAACGTGTCGAACTGGAAGATTTGTCATATAGCCGTAAACTTGCTCGTTTAACACTTTTCCATAAGCTTTATCACCACCCCTCCCTCCGAACTGATTTGCTTCAGTCACCTCATACCATCTTTCCACGCCATGATCATTCTTTCAAAGTTAAACGCGTAAACTGTCATTTATCGGCTTACGTCAACTCATTCATTCCCCGTACTATCATTGAATAGAATAGTTTACCATCAGTTAACGCCACAGAAACTGACATCATAAAATTTCAAGAGTCTCCTTGCTGTGAAGAAAATGGGTAAAATTCGCTGTTTTTGTTTGTTCATTTTTCTTTTTTTGTTATGCCTTTTGTTTTAACGCTTTTTTGTTGTTGTTGTATTACACTTTTTACTGAAATGTATCGGGTTTATTAACGACTGTACCACCCTCCCCCCCTATGTAATGCCCTCTCTTGGAGGGCCTTTTGGGGGTAACGTGAATAAATAAAAGAATAAATTCACGTGCACATTTGCTAGTCTGCCAGAAATATCGAAGCCTCACTGCAAAAGAAATGAACATTCTGCACAGCGTGTCAAAGCCAGAGAGAGACAGTCTTGTGGATAGTGCAAAACCACTGCGGTAATTCCACTACTTCTACAAATGCTGCCAGAAAGGATAGTCCTATTACTTTCAAACAGCTGCCAGAAGGGGCAGTATGGAGCTTGAATAACGGCGAGCGAACTCACGGTCTGTGGGGCTCGGTGTGTCTTGCCGACAACTTGCTGAGGCTCCCCGTTCACATCCTCTGCTGTAAGAGGGTAAAAGGTGCGGCTGGTTTGTACTGGGAAATCTTGAAACAAAAGAGCACTAGCAAAAGAGAAGCAAGCAATAATGCTCAACCACTAGTTAATGCATTCCTGCACCTCCTCCGAGACTCAACTAGATAACAGATGAAGTAAACAGTGCTTGTAAGGCGCAAGGCACAGACATCATGTTTTTAAGCGGCCGACCCCTCGTTGTTGAGAATTGAAGTGAGCTGCTCCCACAGGTCGTGCTTTTCCACAGCTGTGTACGAGTTTGTTAGGTCGGCAGAAGTGCGAGCCAAGAGCCGATGGCTCTCCATAAAGTCTATTATGATTAGCTCTTGCTCGCTCGACATTCTTCGTGTTGGCGCCATTTCGAGACTAGAATTCCCCCGCAGAGAACTGCAGCAGCGAACACAGCGCGGAAAACATGCAATAGTTTGTTCCGTTCTTCGAAAGCATGGAGTAACAGGGAAAAACCTTTGCTCCGGGTTCGGGCTAATATATATATTTTTACAGGAACATATGCGTGTGCTGCGCTGCAGCAACTTATAGCAAAGCCAAAACAAAAGAAAACAAGCAAGGTTGTTAGTGTGCGCCTAACCACCTTGCTTGGTTCTTGCTCCTTCCCAACTGAATCATTTGTGTCATACGTTTATGAGGCCAAAAAAGTTTAATTTACCCAAAAAACCGTGCTTCGTGGTCGTCTTGTATTTCTTAAGCAAAAGAAACAGAGCCCTAATTACATATTGGCATGCGGCATCTTTAAACCAATAACACAGGCTTATCTTAAGTTGTCTTCGCCGATTTTCTGGTCCGACGTTTCTTGCGGGTTCCTTTTTGGAGGCCCGTGGCCTTCACTGGATTCGATAAGTGATTTCCGCGCATTTAAAACAACCAAATAGAACCTTGATTTCAGACTACGTGCAAAAAAGCAGGAACTAGCCGTGGGATCAGCTGTTTTCTTGACGGCCGCCATGTCCACTGTTTACATCTGCCAGCGCACCCTCACAGAGATAAAAGCTGCCCACTAAAGCAGTTATTTGCAAAAGTGAATACTCTTCTTGTTTTGCTTGATCTCGGTGAAAGTGAAATGCATTTTTTAAGCAATGAAACAATATTTAATTTATTCACTTCGTGTTATAAAAAGTTAGCATACGGCCTTTTGTCGTGCAAACAAATGCTTCCGGGGTGGCACACTACTAGCCATTGGTTGATTCCGCATTTCGTCACGCGTTGACTTCTCACCTTCTCGTCATGCTGTCGTCAATTTGAGTCATGCTCTACAACATTAGAGCGAGTTCTGTAATCCGGGCCCTGGTCACTGGAAACAGATAATACTGCGTGAGAAAAATTCAGAAAAGCAGTGCAGTGGATGCAGCGCAGAAGAAAACGCTTAAGAGGTGCGCGCCCGAAACTTTTGTTTTCTTGTGAGGTATACACTCCAGCGCTCCATTAAACGGCACAACCAAACGTACACAGTCGACAAGTATAGACCAAACTTTTTAAAGCAACGTAGCGCCTCACAATATAGATCAGGATAAAGCCTGGCATTTCATATGTATAGAAAAGATATACTGAAAATAAGGGCACAGTCCATTCTAATATTTACATCTGCAAAAAAGGTGTTTTATTTTTATGATTCTCATCAATATGTGTAAGCACCGATGCCGCATTGTGCGCCTTTTTGGTGCGCTCAATCTTGGCGATGTGACTCCTACATTTGGCTTTAGCCTCGGTGGTTCGTACAACCACAACTTGCTTTATCACACTGCGCACTTCTATATCAGCGGCTTGTATGGAATGTTTTTACCTCCGTGCACCCCTTGCGACTGCCTCTGTAACACGTATACAGAGCAATAACATTACCACCGTGGTCGTTTTGTTGAGTAAGCCTTGTGCGATTCTAAAAAAAAAATTTACGGACGCCTTCGCTGCGCCTTTGCTTCATCTAGCGGGATCCTGCCGGTGGCGTCGCAGCACCTCTTTTCGAGCATTATGCCTGGCTGCTGCAGCGCCTATTCGGTCGTTGCAGCGTCTATATATGGTGTGGTGTCAGTACGTTACGGCGGACGAGGCGGCTCTAGGGAAGCATGATGATAATGCTAGGTTTTTATAGAGCAAGGGCATCCAAGGCCAAAGAGCTCCAAACACGAAGTTTTTTTTTGGTCGGCTCTGGTAAAAATATGTACAGGTGATAAAAGCAACACCAGTTGTATAGGGTCTAACAGTAGCGTGGGCATGATTATAGCGTGTGAAGAGAGTGTATAAATGTGGTGGAATGGCCTAAAGTGCTGTATATCACCTAAATATATTTTTAAGAGATGTTATATATAAAAGACGATGCCAGATAGCCACAACCACAGACCTTGCTTGAGCAAGAACAGCGAGGCGTCTGGCAGCTATGGCTAATTTCAGCATTCTCCTCAGCAATGAGCAGAATGCTCAGGTTACTTTGAATCAGTGATCTCTCGTAAGAAACCTACATGAGCTTAAAATTTAAAAACCCTATTCAATGAAAACATGCGGTGATCACCTAAAAATAAATGACTGCAACGGTATTTTAAATGTGTAAATTTCAGGGAAGTGCTGCCGCCTTTGTGTGTCCAATCTTGAGCATATTATTAATGCGGGTCAACTAACATGTGGGCTCCACATTTCGTGCATTGTGGTGCCGGTGGCGGCGCAGCCATGGCGTGGCGGCGCCGCCACCGACACGTGGCCACCGTCAATTTTCTGTGTCATACCTTCAAATCCTTAACTCTATTGTAAGCTGTTTGTTTTCTGTTCATCCCAATCCTGCTGCCACTCATCGCGGAGTGCAGTCCTAAAATATGTCCTGAGTTCATGGCATGGATGATGTTTTATATCCATCCTACTCAGTTCAGCACCTGATGTTTGTTGTTTGTTCATCCCAATCCTGCTGCCACTCATCGCGGAGTGCAGTCCTAAAATATGGCCTGAGTTCATGGCATTGATGATGTTTTATATCCATCCTACTCAGTTCATCACCTGATGCTTCAAGCTTATCAGCTTCTTCATTTCCATCTATTCTACAGTGACTGGATACCCAGCATACTGCAACTGTCAGGTTCAATGTGAGTGCAGACATAAGGCATTTCAACAGGGAATTCATTATAGGGTTATTACAGGGCTTCCCAGAACACAGGTCCGTAACCAGACTTAATAAATCTGAGTGAATAACAGAGCTTGAGACTAGTTTTTTTTCCAAAATGAGTCAAACAGCCTTCAAAATACCATGGCATTCCGCAGTAAATATGGTTGTGTGTCTATTCAATGTTTTTGTTTCGAAAAATTGGCAGCTGTGAACTGCACATGAAACTGATGAAAACTTGGAGGCATCAGGGTAAAACTCTATGCACTGATACTTTGCTTCTAGGGACAAGAAGTGCTGTTTTATGAAAACTGGCGGCCCACTCTTGCCAATTTCGCGATACAATGTGTCGCAGTCAGCTAGATACACTTCGCAGGGAGCAAATGTGCGGTTAGAGGAGGTTACCAGAATATTGGTAACTGGTATATTCATGTCTTCGACAAGTGCGCGACTCCAATGGGTAAAGGTGGTGTTTCGGACGATCGGTTTGAAAAGAGCAGTCTACTGGCTGGGTGTGGCATTACCGCGTTGCACGAATGGTCTGCATGAGATAATATCTTCATAGCGTACGCTATACTTGTGTACTTCTGCCGTTGTTCAAGTGATCATCGGTACGCCTCACCAGACAAACTGGGAGTTGGGCTTGTACGGAAAGCACTAGTAGCCAATCGCAGACCCAGGAGGTACACAGCATCAAGCATTTTTAAGGTGCTTTTCCGAGCTGACTCGTCAACTAGTGAGCAGTAGTCTATAAGTGAAAGAACTAGGATATCTAGAAGATCCAGCAGGCAGTCTCGATCTGTACTCTAACAATGGTATGACAGGATCTTTAGACGGTTCATTGATTTGATGCATTTAAGTCTTAAGTCCTTAACGTGTGCAATGAATGTAAGCTTTTCGTCGTCCATGACGTCAAAAAATTTCTGCTCTTTTTGGGCAGCAATACTCTGCCCATTGAGTGTGATCTTGAGTTTAGGTCTATCACCACGTTGTTTTATTTTCTGTGTTAAGTTTAAATCCATTTTCGCCTGCCCACTTTGATACTTTGTTTACTCCTAGCTGAATGTGCCGCTCACAGATGGACAAATTACATGTAACTTATTTTTACATCGTCGACATAATCAGAGTAGGATAGAGATCTAGGCAGGACGCCCTTGAAAGAATTCACTTCGAATATGAAAACAGTTCAGATAACGCTGTCATGAGGGTCTTCATTCACTTGTGTAAACAGCTTGGTTAATAAATTGCCTACATGGACTTTGAATGTTCGTTCAGGCAGATAATTCTGAATAGTGACCAGCATATTCTCCGAGATCTCAAAGACGAACAAGTCACGAAGAATACCATGGCGCCATGTGTTATCGTATGTTTTTCTACATCAAAGAAATCAGATAAACAGTGCTCTTTGTGCACAAAAGCGTCCCTTACGTAATATTCTAAGGCAACGAGCTGGTCAATGGTTGACTGGTTAGCCCTAAATCCAGCTTGGTGCTTCTCAAGAAGTTCGTCGAATTCAAGGAAATGCACAGGGTAACGATTTATCATTTTTAACGAGATTAGATAACAGCTTGTTAGGGAAATACACCGATAACGTGCAGCAAGAGTGGCTTCTTGGCCTTAATTTAATAGCGGGATTTTAGTCGCTCCTTTCCAGACTATCGGAAGACGCCCAGGAGCCCATATTTTATTAAACAGGCACAGGACAGTTTCAAGGGTTTATTCATGCAGGTGCCTGAACATTCCATATATGACCCTCTCAAGGCCTGCTGCTGTTGAGCTCCCACATGAGCCTGAAATAAACAGGCCATTGTATTTTCGCACACATGACCCTTTTTACAATTGGTTTCCGCTCATCAGCTAGCTTCTACGCAAGAAGGAAGCGGTATAATGCGCCGAGCTAAAAGTGTATTGAAATTGTTTGCCTAGTGCATTTGCTTGGTGCTCTAATGTATCACCAGCAGTGCTAACAAGAGGAATTGGATGTGTACTATGCCCTTTGTGATTTTAGTCTACTGCACACTTTGTGCTTATCTGTGCAAGAATTTAGGGAGGAAAGAAACGATTGCCAACTTTCACGTTTGGATGGACGTCGAGTACGCCTGCCGGTTGCATTACAGTTGCATCCCGCGACAACGAAATCGACGGGGCGCGCGAGAAATTTTGTTGTCGCGAAATTTCGCTGTCGAGAAATTAACCAAAAATGCAAGGCAATGACTCCAGCAAAACATGGTTTTATTGCCAGAAATCTGTGAGCTTAGCCTGCATGCGTTTCATTGCCACCGGCGGCGTCACGCGACCCTCGCACTCTGTTAAAAGCGACATCGCAACGTCGTCATCGTGTGTGCCAAGCAATTTTCTAATAACGTCGAAGGCATCCAGTACCTGCGATGAGGCTGCCGGGGCCAGTAAATCTTGAGCCGAGTCGTCTTCATAATCGGACGGCTCTTCCGGTTTGCGAAAACTTTTGATGATGTTTTCATCGTTTCGTTCCGCGTGGACAATCACGTCCGCGTCAGCGTCGAGGAAATCGTCCAGCGCTATGTCAGCAGGGACGTTTCCAGCTTCCTGGAGCGATTTCCAAGTAACGTCAATCAGCGGAGTCGATGATGATGTACACTTTCCGCGGCTGCAGTCGTGCTGGTCGCCTTGCTGTCGACAAACCCGGCGTACTTGAAGCAGTTGCGGATCATGCTGCATCGTGTTGCTCTCCATGCCGCAGCCATCATTTCTGAAGACATGAAAAGATCGACTTTCGTCTCCCTACCAGTGTCGGTGTTCAGCAGAAGCCACTGGATGAACCTCTCCCGGTAGGAAGACTTCATGCTCCAGATGATGCCTTGGTCCAGGGGTTGAATGACTGAGGTAGAGTTCGGGGGGAAGAACTTCAGCTCCACTCTTGACAGCTTGACGTCGTCAATGCGGTGCGCTGAAAAATTGTCCAAGAGCAAACAAACCTTTCGATTTTGTCTGCTCATGCTGCGGTCCAGTGCCACCACCCAGTCAGCAAAAATGGCACAAGTCATCCACGACCGGCTGTTTGCCACGTACTTGACAGGTAGGCTTCTGTTCCCCTTGAAGCAGCGCGGTTTTGCACTTTTGCCAATAACTAACGGGGGGCGTTTGTCAGACCCATCCACATTTGTGCACAGCAGCACAGTGGCTCGTTTCTTGCTATGTTTGCCTGCGCGGCAACGCTGCCCTTTAAAATCAAGTGTCTTCGACGGCAGCATCCTATAGAAGAGGCCCGTCTCGTCTGCGTTATAAATATCAGACGGAGCGTAGATATATAGATAGATAAAGAGGAGGAGGGAAAGACAGGGATGTTAACCAGAAAGGGGTTCCGGTTGGCTACCCTGCACTGGCGAAGAGGGATTAAGGGGCTAAAAGTAGGAAAAGGGAAAGGGAAAAAGGCATAACACACACACATACGCACAACGCTGTCACAATTTGTCACTCAATCCAGTCGCTCTCAAGTAGGCAAAGAGTGTCTTGTATGCCTTGAGGGCAGTCGACTGCTGTGGCCACGGACCGAGGATCTTTTGCTCTTTTAATGGGCGAGGATCGAGGCGGTCCAGGGCACAACACAGTGTATGTCTTGCACTCGCAAATGCAGGGCACTCACAGAGAAGATGAGCGATGGTCTCCTCACAAGCACAGCTTTCACAGGCAGGACTGTCGGCCATCCCCATCCGGAAAGCACAGTGGTTGGTAAAAGCAACGCCGATCCATAAACGGCATAACAATGTTGCGTCGCGACGTGCTTAAGTTACGTAGAAGACGAAGGCGCAGTCCAGGGTCCAGTGCCTTGAGGCGGAGGTTGCAAAACTCTCCCGTGGAGCGTAACTGCTCATTATGACAGTCATGTTGTCTGCCGCCCATGCTGATGCTCCGTCAACGTCCGCAGATGCCAATTCACCGCAAAAAACCTTGCCGACGATGTTATGCCTTTCTTTAAGCGATTCTGCCATCCTATGCTTCCCTAAAGTCGTTGAGCCGTAGCAAACAAGCATAATTTAGGGTCTTCTGCTGTAAACATTTACAGCTCAGGGGCATGTTTGTTGCTCGCGTATCCACGAACCAAGCATAGACAGCCTTGTCGAGCTCTTCATACGTTGGTTGCGTCATTTTCTTGTGCTGCGCTGAAGTGCCCGATGAAAGTGCCTTCCTAATGCTGTCCTTATTCTTCAAAATCGTCGATAGCGAACTCGGCGCGATGCCAAAATCTGCGGCCATAATTGCCTTCTTCTTCCCGCTTTCCGCTTTGGCGATAATTCCATCTTTTTCTTCTAGCGAAATAAACTTTCGCTTCTTCGTTGGCGGCGACATGGAAGAGGCGATCGACGAGATCAGACTGCAGCGAGAGATCGACGATGAACACACACCAACACACGAGAAAATGTCGACAAGGGCTGCGCAGAAGGCGGAGAGGGGAGGCTGGCGACTGGATTTGGATTCGTCTTTGGCCCTAATACGGCCGGCGGCCTTCGCACGGCGCCAAAAAGTCCCCTCGCTGCTTCCCTATAACGAAAAACGACTCCCAAGCAGATTTTTTAATAAAACATACATGAAAATGTAATAAGCATACATTCCGTGCATTATTCAGCTGCTCCAAGTCACTGCTTTAGCAGGGAATAATCTCGTACAGCATCCAACTTTTGAAGAAAGGCGGGCCACTTACCGGTGAAAGCTCGCGAAAAATTCGTAGAAGCGAATGCATGCTCACAAAGTGATTCGTTTTCGAGGGAACTTTAATACATTATCTCCTACGGGGATTTCGCGGGGAATGAAAAATACTTCGTTATGACGAAAATTTAGTTGAAGCGGTATTCGTTGTGCCGGGATTCAACTATAATGTCCAACAGTCTAGCTAGGGAACAGCACTTCACAATTGGCGGCGAGGTGCTAAAAGTGACAAACGAATGCGTCTACTTAGGGCAGTTAGTGACAGCTGGTCCAGATCATGAGAGAGAAATAACCAGAAGGATAAGAATGGGGTGGAGCGCGTATGGCCGGTCCTCTGAGATCATGAATGACATGTTACCAATATCCCTCAAGCGAAAAGTGTACAACAGTTGTATCTTCTCGGTACTCAGCTAGGGAGCAGAAGCGTGGAGGCTAACGAAAAGGGTTCAGTTTAAGTTAAGGACAACGCAGCGAGCCATGGAAAGGAAAATGAAAGGCTTAAGTTTAAGAAACCGGAAGCAGGCAGAGTGAGTGAGGGAACAAACTCGTGGTAATGGCATCCTAGTCGAAACCAAGAGGAAGAAATGGGCTTGGGCAGGACAGGTAATGAGAAGGCGAGGTCACCGCCAGTCCTTAAGGGCAACGGAGTGGATTCCAAGAGAAGGCAAGCGTAGCAGGGGGCGGTAGAAGATTGGGTGGGCGGATGAGATTTAGAAGCTTGCAGGCATAGGGTGGGCGCAGCTGGCAAAGAAGAGGTTTAATTGGAGATACATGGGATAGTCATTTGCCCTGCAATGGGTGCAGTCAGGACGATGATGTTGACGATGATGAAATTGCGCTTACAGCTCACAGCGCCCGATGATGTGTATATCAGTTCGATAGCAGTATGCATAGACGAAGACGCCGATGATTGGTGCACAGTGCGAGAAGATGATGGAGTTTAACACGCGGTGTGACCGGCTTTGGCGATAGGCAAGTGCTCTCAGGCTCTGTAGGCTCACTATTTCGCTCTGTTTGATCTTAGGCACGTCTGGCTACCATAGTAGTTCGATGGTATTATTAGTTCATGAAGACGACGATATGCAATGTACAGCGCGTGAGAACATGTACATTACCCGATATCAGTTTTGGTTGTAGAAGAATACGTTGTGTAATGCACAGCGCCAAAGTGTCTCGCAGTTTAACACGAGACGTGATCTGCTGTGGCGAAAGCCTACTGCTCTCGTGCAGTGGCAAGCGAAACTGATCGGTTCATGGCACCGCGTTTTCGAATCCCAGTCGCGCTAATGTTTATTCATTTATTTATGGTTCGGCTAGGTTACACCGACAATGACGACGCGACTCCAACCCATGAACGGGCTCTTAAGAGCTGCGCTATGAATAACTTAATGACGCAGACAGTACAACATTGAAGCTGCTGTAGATTTTCTGCCGTTGTCTGATGCAAAATGCCGTTCCCCAAAGGTACAAAATTTTGTGATTTAATCAATTCGCATCTCTAAGTGACGCAAAGACACCTAAGCTACCACGGGTGACTGCAGGTTTTTGTGCTTGTGACGCATTCTTAGGAATTTTTGGTTGCCAGTTTTTAAGTAACTATTATAGTCACGAAATACGAGTGCTCTTCCATGCTTCGTGATAATCAGTCTTTGTTTTTATTTTTACTCCAAATCGGTGACACTTTCCGTATAGAAATGTCTGGTGTAAAGGATTGGCTTTTATGTAGAGAGTAGAGAACACTCGGGCTTTGCTTAGGAGCACCAACCGTTGATTTTATTTGTCGCAGTGAAACGCCACTCCATCCGAACATCTTATCAACAGCGGCCAGAAGCTGCCATCACTCTTGGCGGTTCAGCTGCTTGGGTGCTAAGCAATCCTACTACTCTCTTTGCATTCGCTGTATCAGTCAGTGCAGGCCAGCGCATCGCGTACTCAGTTTCACTCTTTCAAACTGTCGTGGGAATGAAGGGCATCATCTCGTGCATTTTTCGGCATGATCGACGCCTACTATCTTTCGACTCCACAGGTCCTGCTTCTGAGTACTTGTTTCTGTTATACACCTCTTCTACGCTTGCGCGTCGCGCACAACTCCAGCTCTCATCTTTAGGAGCGATGGAGTTTTGTTTTGAAATTTCATTCTTCAATTCATTCATTAATTCATGGCAGTTTTCTTTTATATTTGATTCCCTGGATGGTTCTATGTGGCACCTTAAGAAAAGGTTGGTCTGCAGCCCACATACGACCTCATCAACATGGGCTTCTCAATGCGCTTCTGAGTGATGTAAATTAAGAGCGAAATCACTACGCGCAAGTACTACCGAGGTAACCACTTAGCTGGTGCACTCTACTTCATTAGGAAGCTAGCTTTTCAGCTAATTTCTTAAAAATCAGGTTATGCTTCTCTACAAATGACAGCCCTTTCATTTAGTATTCACTGCCTCCACATCGAAATTCTTCCTCTTCTTCTTTCTCCCTTCAAATCTGTCCGCAATTGTACCCAGGGGCCACGTTTGTAATGCGCGAAAGAAATCATGTAAGCTTCATCTTTGCCGCAACGGTATAATGCTCCATTATTTCGCTACAGTTCACTCAGGAATGCTATGCACAACAGCTCTAGAACTGTAGCTGCGTTCAAATGCAGGGTTTTAAGCTATGATTTCAACGTTTGCAGGAAGCCTGATTTTTAGTGCTGCACAATTTACCAAAGGCGCAGCTCCTAAGTAGACCCCCGCCTCTCACCTTAAAAACACTTTTCAACTCATGGCATCGTTTTGCCTAAATCACACTTATAAAATGTAACTAATAAAAATAACAAATACATCATTAAGTTGCTTTCCTTTCATTGATGCTAAATGACACATAAACGCGAATTGTATATTTTTTTGTGTGTATCTATGTGTGTGCCTTGTTTTCGTCGTGGCTGTCATTGACATTTACCTGGGATAGATTAATGCAAGGGTGCTGCTTTCTGTCGGGTAGATCACTCCTCTGCGAAATGGTCTCTTGTACCAAATGCACCTGTGAGGTGCATGGCAAAACTAGCAGCGAAGTTCTAGAAATAAACCGATTTTAATCACCTTTTGATTGAGAGCAAATTTGGGCCCTGGAAGGACGCAGACGGCGTCAGCGATTGATTGCGTACATTACAATTATAAATTGAACTCCCATCAGTATACCTTTTTTTAGTGGCATCAGGCAACGAAACGCCTTTCTAGACGTTCTACTCTGCCATCTCCAGTTTTCTTTTCTTCTTTATAAGGAGAAGTAGGCTTAGCTCTAGTGACGCTGCAACCTCGTTAGCGCTCCGCCATTTCCTAACGATGTGCGGTGGCCGGCGCCGAAGGAGAGGCTCGGAGTAACGCAGCAGGATTGAGGTAAATGACGTAATCTCTTGAAGTATGCAAATATGGATCGGGATAGACGGTTGCCTAGCGACCAAGTTGGCATAGGCGACGAGTTCTGGACTGCCTCTAGACGAGTAGAACCGCAGGTAGATCACATTAAATAGGCGTCAATTGTGAGTCTGCTTTTGTAACAAAGCCTAAGCTCACCCTTTACATGGAGCAATTTTCTCGGTACATAGCTGTGCATTTCGCAATCTATGCTCATCGCGTGAAGCTTTGCCACGCTTTGCCGAAGACAAAAGGATCGCTTCATTCTTACGCTGTCAGAGAAGGAAAGTTTTTCATATACTCTCATTGTCTTAGTAAGAGTTTATATGCACGCTTCAAGAAGGAAGCTTACCACCTACAGCCCGTTTTTCATTGCTGGCCTTCTTTCTGCAGAAAACATCTGCGCATGTTTCACCCTAAGGTTCATGGCATGGTAGCCACAGGGAAAGAGCTATGGTGCGGAAGACCATTCATTGCGAACACTGTGTAAAGCACGTCTTGTTCCCGCGATTCCGGTCCGTCCGATGCTCTATATCTTCTGTCGAGAGCCGGATAGACAATCAACGAATGCTCATGTTTTGTTGTCAATATAGTCAAGTCACAGGCGGCAGTGGTTCGCTGCATACTTCCGCACAAGCAACGCTGTACGCATAATGATTCAAAGTACTGAATAATGGAGCTACTTTCTGAGAGGAGTGTCGTGAGGCCTTTGTCAAAGGTAGTGTTCCCAAAAGAGTGGCTTAAATTGTTTCCAAGAGACCACACGAGCAAAGGTAATACGTTAAACGATCTGAACGTCGGCTCAGGGGATCGTATTTGTGTTTGTTGGTACGTGCAGCGTGCAACACAGTGCTTGTGCTACCAGCTGTACGTGAAATTTGCACAGACAAAAGGCGACAAAAGTGCGCTGGCACTTACTGCTTTCTTGACAGAGGGCACATCATTCATCGTAATTTTAAACTTCTCTCTCTGAAATAAAAGGCAATGCCGGATGTGTTGATTTTAGTAGAATGAGCTTGTGTGATCGTGCGAAACAGTTCATTAGCCGCATGTTTTGTCGAACAGCACTGGACTTTCTAAAAGCTCGTATTCACTTTAGTCCCCCCCCCCCCCCCCCCCCCCCTCTGCCTGTGAAGCTGACGGGCCACGTGTGATGGGAACTTGACCGCTAGAACGGATTCTACGCGTTGATGGTGTTATTCACTCAGCGGAGATTGTTGTAGTAAATATATGCACATCATTTCACCGTTTAAAACTTCCACGTCCACATTAGTGGCAGATGAGCCTTGAGATCAGAAGCATTAAAGCCTCTCCTCTAATCTTGTTTTGTATATTCTCATCGGTGGAGACATTACAAATGCTTCGCAGCATGTAAAGCTTAGGTTTTGGCTTGCAATACAAAATTTAAATTTGGATCATTGTATTTTTGTTCGTCCGCTTGGTCTAGATTTTCTTCCTCGTATAACGAGCAACGCAACCAATATGCAAACTAGCCCAACTCTATGTCATGCTAAGTTGCGAAAACGAAGGAATAAATTAATAAAAATTTCACTGCTCCCTTTCATAATATGAATAAAGCAATAAAAGGGGCTCATACTCTGTTTCATTAGAATGACATCATTAAGTTCTACAAAATATAGTAATCTAATTCTGAATTCATACGAAGAAGTATACTGAAGAGATCTGCGAAATCCCAGACATGCAATACGCTCGACAACTGATTGCAAGCAAATGTCCCTCGTAGAGAAAATAAAAAAAATGCTGTTTCTACATTAATATTACAGAAGGTGCAAACGAAGCTAACTTCAGGCAAGAAGCTCCAAGGCTTCGCACTAATATACGAGTTGCCACCCAAATAGCCAAATCAGGTGGGCACGCAATCGCACGCCTAATTCCATCCTCGAGGCTGGAGACAGCATCGTTTTAGATATATGGTATACGTATAGACCGAATTATGCGGCGCTTTTCTGGTGTGCAATCTCCGCTTACACGGTAACAGATAGGTATAGTTCTATATATGATGTTTTATCCGGTTCATGGCGGATGAACTTCAACGAACGCGATGTTTGAAATTGCCGTGCACTAAGATGTTGGCGCGTGTTGGAAGACCAGAGGCGTCTGAAATGAATCCGTCGCCCTCCCTTAAGAGGTTCATTGTCTCTCAGAAGTTTGCTTTGGCACGTAAATACCCATATATCAGACAATATTGATCTATCTGGCATTGTTCTTCCCCTGCTTCTAAGTTTTTCTAGAGCATTGGACTGATGGTGGTATTACAACTTGCGCCAGGACGCAACGCCGCCAGTAGTGTGGTGGTCTTGCGGAAATTGCGTGTTTGCGCTGTCGGGGGAGAAGCTTCGGAGGCTTTTACCGCAGCTGTGGCGGACGGGGCATCCACTCCATCACGTGCCGTACTCGGCGTGAAGAGCACTGCGCGGAGCAGGTTCGCCTATAAAGCTTAATGCGCCCCGAAATGGAGCCCGGCTCCGGCGTCTCAGCCGGAAGGGATGAGCAGGCAGTTCTCGGCACGCCATCGAACGCGAGCTCCACTAAAAGGGGCACCCAAGAGCCCCTTTTAAAGGTTATTGCAACGTCCCTTGCAGTTAGTATATTTTTTCGAACAGATTATGAAGAATATAACACCATCAATTTCAAACCGAGCTCGAACCGAACCGAACATTTTTTTGTACAACTTCTATTGGACTGCTGGGAAGAAAAGAAAAAAAATATTCTCAACTTGCTAGGCTCCACAATTTACAAAGGATCAGTTGTACTCTCTCTACCAAGTGATTTGCTAACTACCCTGAACAGGGTGAGAGTAACGAAAGAGTTACAGTGGATTCCAAGAGAAGGCAAGCGTAGCAGGAGGCGGCAGAAAGTTAGGTGGGCGGATGAGATTAATAAGTTTGTGGGGATAGGGTGGCCGTAGCTGGCACAGGACAGGGTTAATTGGAGACATATGAGAGAGGCTTTAGCCCTGCAGAGGGCGCAGTCAGGCTGACGATGATGATGATAAAAGCACATAGAGAATCTGCTAAAAACTGTATCACTAGTGGCCTTTACTGCTCCAGGTAATGAGATGCCTCAGATGCATAAATAAGGCTCACTTCTCTTGGCATCTCCTGCTCTTGAAAAATTTTACAAATGTTAACGAATTCGCCGAGATCGATAGCTTCAAATGAATAGAGCATAGAGAATTGAATGAATTTCGGGGATACAGTGCAGGAATGCGCCGTAGCAAGCGCTCTGCAAATTAATCCTTGGGCAACATATGACCTCAAAGATATTCGCTTATCTCTTCTTTGTCAAAATATTTTCGAATTTTATACGCGCCGCCTGGCGACGTCCAAAGAACATAAATCGCCGCCAAACTCTTTGAATGCCCGCGGCTATTTATTTGTACCGGACCATAATCGAAGTTGAATAACTAAAGACGAACAACTACACCGAGAATGGTTCCCTCGTAATTTTTTTCGCCGTGTGCACCACAATAAAGTATATTCGGGGAGTGGGCGAGTTGCGTAGTCCACAGGCGAAACAGGCACGTTGTAGATAGAGCGAGTTTTAGTGACTTTTAATATGAACAACCTCTCTACCATATTTCAGCCAATGAATGTGTCCACGTAAGTCTCTTACAGTTAGGAGAAACCCCAATTTTGAAGGTTAGATCAGATAGTAATTAGTCATCAGCGTCTAGCCTAGGGCAGAGATACAGTTACAAAAGAAAACCATCCAGCTTTGTCAGAAACTTTGTCACTAAAATAACCCTTCACCGATAAGCCTAAGTTGATGAATAGCTTAAAAGAGGGAAGAGTGTTATTCCAAAGGAATAAAAAGTTTTCCGCTTTGAGATGACTTATTGGGTGCCATTCTCTTTAGCGTAGTTAGTTAAAACACTTGGCAGAAAGAATGCGACTGGTGAGTGGAGACAGCTACGTAGAGGCGTTTTAAAAGCATTTGATGATGACCTTCGTACACGCCGAGTGGTGTGTTTGCTTGCGGGCAGGCCCGTGCAACATTAGCTAGCCACAAAGGTTTTCCACTGTATATCCCGAAGCGTTACCGAAAACTGCGAGAAAACAACGTTTAAATCTATGTAGAAACTAAGAGTTACTGGTAGAAGATGCTCTCTGAATTAGTCGCAGTACAAAAAATTGTTGATGGCATAGCTCTGTTAGGCCAGGATATACGTAGCGAAACCGCGGCAACATCAGGTTCGAAGTGTTTATATATGAAAGGCGCGCATTCACTACATGCGCCTTTATTCACGGTTGAACCTTGAGCCGTCGTGAGGAAGAGGAAGCCGTTGTGAACGGCTGTGTGTTGGAATGCTTCTAGCTGTGGGTATGTGCCAGCATTGTCTGAGGCCTACCTACCTACGTTCTAGCTGGAAACAGCGCATCGGCCGTTGGCCGAGGTCTCCCGACATCTGAATTTGCCATGGACTCGTACGAAGTTGTCCTCCCTCGACTACCTACCGGCAATGTTATTCTCAACACCGCCTTTCTGCATGCTGACCTCAAGGGTCGCTCATACCGTGCTCCCGACTTCCGAGACGCGCTTGCGCAGATTTTGGACCTCCGTGAGATTGGGTTTATTGTCCAGTACCAAATGAGCCACGTTAGGATCGTTACCTGCGAGAGCAGTTCCTCAAAACCATCTCATTGACAAAGCAGAGATCCACGTCAAAGGTCTAAAATTTATCGTGTTTGACCCGGAAACCAAAAGCGTGAAGCTTAGGCTTCTTCGGCTCCCGCACTATATGGAGCACCGGATGATTGTGGAAGATTTGGAGCCTTTTGGAACTGTACAAACTATCTTCCGTGAGAAGTGGCAGTGCCCCGGAATGGAGCACGTGGAAACAGCGAACCGTGAAATCTTATTCACGCTCGAGGACGGAGTCTCAGCAAGTAAAATACCTCACACGCTCAACGTTTTCGGGGTGCGAGCTTTAGTTGTGATCCCACACAGACCTCTGCTGTGTCTTCGTTGTAACCGTGTGAGCCATGTACGGCGTCAGTGTCGTACGCCTCGATGCACCCAGTGCCAACGCTTTGGGCACACAGTAGACAATTGTGTTATGGGTTATGCTGACAGTTACGCCAAGGCAACTGGCACATGAAGATGACTAGCGTCAGAGCACATTATGGATGTGTCGGATGTTGTGGAAGCGTCGGGTGAACTGAGTCATGAGATCCAAACAGAAGATGGACCAAAGTCTTCTGCACCGAATAACGGCAAGGGTCCGCCTGCAAGTACGGACAAACAGGAATCCCCGTCTCCAGGCCCAAAGTCACCGGACCCGGGTCTGCCCAGGTCTGCTACTTTGCGAGTCCTGTGCTTGCTGCTCAGGAGCCACCTGTCACCCAACGATCGCGAGAGCAGAACGCCCCTGCTGTAGAGTCAGTGGAGGCGCTTCAGCCAGTGAATGTGCCACATGCCTTTTGTGCCTACGACGCCCCTTCGTCGCCGGAGTGCAGCATGTGTCGCCTGAAGTGCCAGTTTCTATTGTCTTCGGTGCCCCGTCAGCTCTCAGCGTGGTTGCGAATGACGTGGCCCACTCGGCTTCATGAGCCGAAGCATGGGCTGTCTCAGAAGAGGCGATGGACAAACAGCGCACCTATGAAGCGTCCTGCAGATGATGAGGTGTTTGTCGATGGCGATGTGCAGAAGGCACCTGGTGTGGTGGCATTGAGAAGGGTCATGTCAAAACGCAGGGCGATGTCTGGCCTACAGGCCGCCGATTTGCAGGCCGGCCACCCCAGTACAGGGGATGGCCTTCAATAAGACAAGCACCAAAAATGGCGGGCGTCACAGCATTTCAGGTCGCTACCCATAACATTAGCGGTTTGCGTAATCGTCGAAGGCAACATAAGTTACGGCATCTTTTAAACAAATGGCGTGTGAGTGTGGTAGCCATCCAGGAAACCAAGCTTTCCTCTGATGAGGAGACTGAAGCTGCTGTGGAGCCTTTTTGTCAGAATTCAATGTTATCGTTAGTCACTCGAGAGGCTTATCAGGTGGGTGCATGCTAGTCGTGGCCAACACTCTGGGGATTACTGCCGTGTCGCATAGCACAGATAATGATGGGCGACTTGTCTGCTGTGACTTTGCAATTTCGGGTGTACAGTGACGAATTGTTTGTGTTTATGTCCCTGTAAAGCAGAGTGATAGAAGGCAATTTCCCCTGTAATTAGTAGACCATTTGTCCACGGATCGTAAAATCATGCTGTTGGATGATTTCAATTGTGTTTGTAGCTGTGAAGACGGAGCAGTCTTAAGTAAGCAATATGGCCCTAATGCTGCTTTACTCACTGTTTTGGCATGCGAATAGAATCTGGTGGATGTTGGTCAAGATAAGAGACATGACATCCATTTCACTCATTTTCAGTGCTCCTCTAGGGCTCGGCTTGACAGGATTTACGTTTTAGCAGACACGTTATCCAGCGTTTTTGGTTATTGGGTGCGGCCCATATTCTTCCGTGATCACTGCATGGTGTCGCTTCAGATAGGGAGGTACAGTCGGCGCATACTCCATCCTCGATGGGAGCTGTGGAAGCTGAATGGCGGCCTGCTCTCAGATGAAATCTTCAAACGTGCTGTATCTAAATGTTTGAAGGACACGCGGTCACGCGGTAACCTCTCAGGTTTGCAAAATTAGGAATTATTTAAACAAGAAAGAAAAACATTGCTATTGAAACCTCAGCAATAATCGCGTTTCTCTCAGGCTTGCAAAATTAGGAATTATTTAAACAAGAAAGAAAAAACATTGCTTTGAAGCCTCAGCAAGAATCGCGTTTTTGAAGAGACATCACCTTCGAGAGCTCGGCCGTATTTTAGTTGAGCTCCATGAGTTAGAGAGGATGATTCCAGGTGCCTATGTAAAAGATATCACTGCCGTAAAAGCAGAGCTTTAGCAGTTTCACACCGAAAGAGAAAAAGGGGCCTTGATAAGATCTAGGACCCGTATATTTCTGGATGAGCAACCATCTCGTCGGGCCCTGAGTGATGAAAGGCAGACTTCTCTAGCTAAAGAAAAATTGGAAATTCAGTATGGTGGTGGCACATACAGCGATGGTCCTGGTATTATTGAGGCTTTTATTTACTATTATAGGAAGCTGTTTCTTGGTTGTGCGGGCTCAAACGTGACATCAGATTACAGTCACTTATTCGAAGGCTTGCCCCGACTTGACGATGAGCAGCGTTCTGTAGTGGAGGGGCCTATCACTTCGGACGAAATTAAATCTGCCATTTCTGACCTGACGGCTCAGGAGTCTCTTTGGCCAAATGGCATTATTACGAGTTCTATAAAACATTTTCTACTTGCCTAGTGCCTGTCTTGATGGAGGTTTTCCAGGCTTCTTACTATGTTGGTTTTTTGCCCGCCACTTTCTATTGTGGGCACACTATATTAATTGAAAAAAGTACAGGTTAAAATCGGCTGAAAACAGTTGAGGGATATCGTCCAATTTCCCTGTGTAATGTAGATTACAAACTTTTTGCAAAGGTTCTTTGCAATCGTCTGCAGCTAGTTGTCACTCACTTAATAGGCACGCATCAGATCTGCGGTATCAGAGGCCGCAGCATCCAAACCCATATTCATATTGCACGTTCAGCAGTGGAGACAGTATCAGCTGAGATCGGACAAGTAGCTCTAATCCAGATTGACCTTGCCAAGGCTTTTGATAAAGTTCGTCACGATTTCTTGTTTGCGGCCTTAGAGCATGCAAATATTGGAGATGTTTTGCTTAGGGGCATACGACCGTGCTATAAGGAGTCCTATACAAGGCTAATTGTTAACCAAGAGCTAACCAAACCTATTCCATTGAAATTATCTGTTCACCAAGGCTGTCTCTTATCGCCTTTGTTGTTTGCCCTATATCTTGAACCCCTTTCGCCTCAGTATTATTAACTGCACATCTATCCGTGGTTTCTCCTTCGCGCAGTGCGAAATTAAGATTTTAGCCTATGCAGATGATGTCGCCCTCTTTTGTTCTGACAGAAAGAGTGTGCTTGAGGCATTGCATTTGACTGAGCTGTTTTGCGTGGTATTATTTGTGGCTCTTAATCCATATAAATACAAGGGGTTTTGGTTGGGTCATTGGGGTACAACGTCAAGTCATTACGGTGGCATTAAGTGGGACTGCGGGCCCCTTCACTACCTAGGGGTACCTCTTCACCAAATTCGCCACAGTGGCGCCTACTGGGATTTCAGATAGTCTCCATGAGACGACAAACACAGGCTTGGATGGGTAGGGAACTATCAGTGTTTGCTCGTGCTCAAGTCTACAACATTTTTTTATTTGCAAAACTTGCCTATGTGCTGCAGGTTCTTCATTGTGCGAGGAAGAAAGTGCAGGTGATGCACAGAACATTTGCTACATTCGTATGGCGTTCCCAATGGGAACCAATGCGCTGCGATAACCTATTTCTTTCTCTAGAGTCTTGTGGAATCGGCATTGTTCACTTATTCATGCATCAGCTTGTCTCGCGTTTTTTTTTTTTCAATTCTTCAAAGTACCCTTCTTTAGTAGCCGTGCTTATTAGGCGTCTCTGTGCTCATTTTCCTTTCCTATTCGCAACGACGGGACACAATCGTGAGTGGCCTATTATGGGGATTCTATATGGAAGTTGCTGACGCCTTCAATTTCCTCTCCAGAAGGCAGATGACTCAGACACTTAGAGAGTATTTGTTCCCTGTACCGTTGCATTGGCAGCCTTTTATGGGCTGCCTTGACACCTATGTTTTAAAACGTGTTAGGCGAATGTACATTTCTTCTGCCACGATAACATTCTTTTTTAAGCTGCACACGTCAATGCTGCCTATGAAGGCATGGCTTCATGCGAAGGAGATGCTTGTGCTATGGACGGTGAATTGTCGCCTGTGCAATACACCAGCGACAATTGACCATTGTTTTGTTCCGTGCATCGATGCTATCTGCTTCTGGGACATTTTACAACGAACAATTAAGAAGGACACTGACATCACAACCTACAGTATTCTTTCTTTGCCCGCGGAGAAAAACAGTGCTGCGCAACAGGATCTATTTATGTTGTGGGACTATTTAGTATGTGGAAGAGCCGAATGATGGACCGCCACGCGGAATCACCACGGTCGTCGAAATTTTGTTTCGTGAACAATGCGCTTTTGTGCGGGGAATATATGTTGCCCTGCACGAGCCGCTTAGCTGGCTCCCCTACTTGGATGCATGAGTGTTTGAATGTTTTTGACATTTGATGTTTTGGAAGGAGGGTTCATGCAGGGGTAAGGTGGCCTGGTGTTTTGTGGGCTAAGCGTGCTTACTTTTCTTTTCGGCACAATTTTCATGCAATGAAGAAAAGAAAAGAGCCGTCGTGGCGGAGTGGTAGCATCTTCGCCTCAAGCGCCAAAGGCCCTGGTTCGATTCCCAGCCTCGACACAGGGTTTTTATTTTATTCAGTGACTGTGCGGGGGGTTCACCACGTGTTTGGCCACGTGGTCGGTCACGTGTTGAGGAGCAGCTGATGGCGGCTGGTCACGCGGTTCTTCACGTGACCAGTAACGTGTTTGGTCACGTGGGGCGGTTTCCAGAGAATGCGCAGACCAGCGAGGCGCGCGGCGGCGGCGGCTCCGGCGCGCCAGCTGTGCGCAGTGTGACTTCGCTGCTCCTCGCGCATAAGCAGCATGACTCTCCAGGAGCCACGCGAAACAGCTCAACCTCGGCCAGTGTAGCTGCCGCTACAATATAATGAATCATTGTGCGCATTGTCCAGCTGGATACGAACAAAGGTGGCTAACACCACTTAATTTCGAATAAAACGCAATCGGTTCAGCAATTTTCCCTAAAACCTATTGAACTTTTTACCGGCACACCTCACTGTGGATCTTATAGACACAGGGAATAGTCATATTTCAGGTACTGCTGATTACAGCGCATTTTTTAAAAAAGTGCTATGGTTAAGACGAATACCGAGCAGAGGAAAATTAACAAATAAGTCGCGTCATCGAAGTCTTGACATTCAGACGTCCGTTATTTTATTTTAGGTATTCTTGTATTCCCGGAAAGGGCAGAATACTCATGGAACTAATGTTGTTGCGCACCAGTGAAGGCTGCTGTGCACTTGTTGCCGGTAGCATTGAATGAAATGCGTATCGGGATAATTTGAGGAACTTCCAGGGCAATCGAAAAGATAACTGAAGGATGTATTCAAATCGGCTTGGGCAGGGCATGTAATTCGAAGTCATGATAACCGCTTGTCCTCAAAGGCAACGGAGTGGGTTCGAAGAGAAGGCAAGCGTATCAGACGGCGGCAGAATGTTAGGTGGGCGGATGAGACTAAGAAGTCTGCAGGTGTATTGCGGGCGCAGCTGGCAAAGAATAGGGTTAATTGGAGAGGCATGGGAGAGGCCTTTGCCCTGTATTTGGTGTAGTCAGGCTGCTGCTGCTGATTATGATGATGATGTATTGAGCATTTAGTTTTCAGAACGAGAATACAATGGAACCCTGCTTTTCGTTTTTCGTAGTGGCATGGCATTAAAACAAGTGTTCCGCCAAGACTTATCTGACGGCACCTGTTGATACGCCACCCCACCGACATTGCTACTGCCCCGCTTTGACTCAGCCAGGATTTTAGGACGACCTGCGCAGTACGATTGTTCGACCGTCATCTTTTCAGTAGCCTCAATTTTGGCTGCTATTCACAACTCTGGAAAACGTTACATATCTGGCAACACTGCCACAAGAAAAACAAAAATGACCGGCTTGGTCGGGTATGTGGCGGAACTTTCTCTTGGTATCGTGTTTCGGTTTCAATGTGCAATCCACGTGATTGGAGGGAGGCTAGCAAATTACAGCGATGAACCTTTTCTGTCTAACCGGACTGGAGAACCGCCCTGATAAGCACGGCAAAATTCTCGTCCTGAGCAGGTGTGTGCGCAGGGACGACAGGATAGCAACGTTGGACACAGCAGATTACCCTCTAGATAAACAGCCTCTTTCAGAGAGCCCTACGTGTTCCTGGGGCAGTGCATATACACTGCCAGCTCTTCTTAAAGATAGCACGCCGAGTTGAGCGAGTTGGTACATATACTTGAACAAAAACAGCGCAGTAACATGGCCAAGAAAGGAAGCATGTCCCGTCTTCTTCTTTTTGTCCCTGTTCCTGCGCTGAAAGGTATAAATTCCTCCGTCTTGCTGGTATGCCCCACTATAATTAAATCGCTTTGCGTTTTTCACCGAACAACGTATAAATAAACTTTGACTTTCAACTTTTCTCAACCGGTTGGCTTGTGAGACGCTTTATTCCTCTGCAGCCAGCTAGGATTGCCTCATTAGAGCACTGTGCAATGACGGAATTAGAAACGGTGAGCTTACTGCGTTTGCTGTAAATCTGCAGATCCGTAAAACATGCGCTGAGACCGAAAATTCCGGAACGTTTTGCTCTGTTCAATGGTGGTCGAGCAGCGTGGCGTTAAGCTGCGCGGTATCCCGTTGAACATGCGGATCCCGCAAAGGTTCTTATTTTTAATATATAATGCTATGTGTGATAAAGAAAATTTAGGTAAGCAACTATTTATCGGAAGAAGCGTATGCAGAATTCGTATCGTGCTCGTACTGATTTATATAGACCATACTCCCTCCGAAGATCGAATCACCGTCTCTGTCCAATGACTGAGTTATTTCTTGCGTGAGGTGGAGAAAGGCTGGCATGATCAGAACAGCATGAGTAGGTGGTTTACAACTTCGCCTTGAAGGCCCCCAAACGAGTATATATGAAGGGAAGTAAGAGAAAAAAGGAGCGGGCGGGGTTCGATGGTTGAGATTCAGGAAGCAAGAGAAAGATAAAGCTTCGAAATTTTACTTAGTGACGCACTATCTACGTTTTCCCCTGTAAGCATCTCATCGCCTATATGCCCTCCATTATGTCGGCACCGTCCTGCATGCACCGTCGCTTCGGCATGCAGCCATGCTGAGAGAGGCTGTCAGACCTGTGGAGTATCCGTTTAGGGCAAGCACCCATAACAACCTAAAAACCGGTGGGCATGTTACTGAAACTCCAAGGCAAGCTCCGTTTTCAACGACAGTGCTCCTAAAAAACGAAACCACGTTCACTACACGACAATGTCGATTTAAATTAGAGTTAAGCTGATGATTACTGGGAAAGAAGTTTTATAGAATGAAATATTTGGAATAACCTACCATGCTCATGATTAAATTTTTTTTTTCACTGAGCAGTATTTCAGTCAATACCCCTCTCAGGAGCGCGTCGGCTGGTTCTCTGGAAAAACTGTAGACTCTCTAGCGAGAAGGCACACAAAATACAACAGGGAAAAACTTTGCCGATATTCGCTTTTTATTTTTTTCCTTTGGGGCAAACTCATCACGGTGAGTAGAGGACACAGATGCCCTTTAACAGCCTACACTGTAAACAGAAAACATCCGGATAGCAGTAAATGGCTCATCACGTAGCGCACTGCCAAAAGGGTGGGTAAATACTCCTCAGAACAGCAGTATCTGGTCTACACGTCTGTTCGAACAAGTGTTCCTGGTCTGCTAGACGGAGTAAAGTGTTAGCGCTTTCTATACAAGACTTTATTTTGGAGTAAATGATGCGTTCACAAATGAGTTATCATCGTAATTAATATAGGTATTACATACTTCTTTGCAGCTGACTTGACAGTGCATTTCAGGAGTATGTGCTTGTTCTTTTTAAGTATTTCTGACAGGAAATGTTTTGAGCAATATGTTTTAGCACAACGTGGAATTTATAGCACCCTGGCGACTAAATTTTACTTGGCGACGAAGCCCATTTGAAATGCAGTGCTCCTATGGAAGCCTCATTTCAGAGCTATGTGGTCCACAGTAAGTGCGTATATGAAAGTACAGTGACTGGTTTCAAAGAGTAATATTATTGGGTACATTCCAGCCAAGTGCCGGGCAGCTTCCTTTCGATGTTTACAGAGAACCAATGCCATGGCCCCTGTAGAAAATTTGAGGAGTGCATTAACCAACGCTGTATTAGGGCATTCAGTTTGAAAAATCCAAAGGAATTACAGCAAGGGAAGCACCACGAAAAGCTTTTCTGTCAATATGCATGTATTTCATGCTATCGCCGGTTACAAGGCACGAAGTCAAAGGAGGCTCCTTCTGAAAAAAATTTACACAGCTTCTTGGCAAATCTGCCGAACCATAATGGAGAGCGAAAGCTGCTTCTCTGCAATGACTTCTACAGTTCTTTAGACATTTCTTGTGTAAAGACGCTAATCAGACGCACAAGGAAAGTAGAGGCAAAATCTTTGTTGACACAGCGTAGCTCCAAGCCAAGAGTTCGAGAGCGTCAGCTTCGTCTTCTTCGCAAACTGAACTGCGCCAGCTTCGTCTTCTTCAGCTTTCTCTCCTTCGGCAGCACTGGCCGCTGGGGCAGCCAACCCCTACTGTATGTCTTACAATACTTCCGGTGTGAAAAGGCGCCATCCTGGTGGCCTAAGGGCACGAGATGATAGCGGGGTCGTAGTACGGTTTCAGGCGGTCGAAGTGGACGATTTCGCGGCCGCGGCGTCGATGATCAGGTGAAGGCGTGAGGGGCTCGATGAGGTAGTTAACTGAAGATGTCTGCTGAACTACGCGATAGGGGCCATGGTATTTGCTTAGCAGTTTTGTCGACAGGCCCGGGCTGGAGGAGGACACCAAAAGCCAAACTAAGGAGTCAGGAAGGTAAGCCGGCGGCAGACAGGTAGAAGTGGCGCGGGCACTTTTCTGACGGTACTGATCGTGGGCAGTAAAGGAACGGGCGAGTTGACAGCATTCTTCGGCATGCGCAGCGGCTTGAGAGACGGTTGTAAATTCGGAAGAATCTGGGCGGCAAGGGAGTATGGTGTCCATAATTGAAGATGGCTCCCGGCCGTAGAGAATAAAATACGGGGAAAAACCAGTAGTTGATTGCATTGCAGAATTGTAAGCATAGGTAACGAATGGTAGAATGCGGTCCCAGTTGGAGTGATCGGATGAAATGTACTTGGCCATCATGTCGCCGAGGGTCCGGTTAAAGCGCTCGGTCATGCAGTTCTTCTGGGAATGGTAAGATGAAGTTGTAGGTTGGACGATGTGACACTCCCGAAGAAGGGTCTCCAGGACGCCGGACAAGAAGACGCGACCTTGGTCGCTGGGCAATTCCTGAGGCGCACCGTGGCGAAGAATGATGTTTTGAAGTATGAAACCGGCGACGTCGGAGGCAATTGCAGCTGGTAACGGGGAAGTTTCCGCATAGCGCGTGAGATGATCTATGGCGACAACGATCCAACGGTGCCCAGCAGAAGTGCTAGGAAGAGGGCCATAAAGGTCAATTCCAACACGGTAGAAAGGGCGGGCCGGACAAGGTAAAGGTTGCAGAGGAGCCGGTGAGTGCTGTGGTGGGTCCTTGCGCCGCTGACATTCGAAGCAAGAGCGGACGTGCTGACAGACAGAACAGTACATGCCTCGCCAATAATACCGAAAACGTAGGCGGGTAAAAGTTTTCAGCAGACCGGCATGAGCTCATTGCGGGTCGTCATGATAACTGGCACAAATAGCCGAGCGGAGATGCCGAGGAATCACGAGCAGCCATTTGGGACCATCTGGTAGGTAGTTGCGACGGTACAGCAGCTGGTCACGCACGACAAAGCGACGGGCTTGACGACGGAGTGCTCTAGAAGGGGGGCTGGCAGAGCGGTTGGCTAAGATATCGAGAATAGAAGCTATCCAAGGCTCCTTGCGGTGCTCAGAAGCCATCTAAATGGTATTGAAAGAAGGCGTGAGGCTGGAAATAGAGGATTGGTCGAGTTCAGAGGACACAGGGGAGCCTGAGAGGGCGTCAGCATCGGATTGTTTGCGTCCGGAGCGGTAAATGACCTGAATGTCGTAGTCTTGTAATCGGAGAGCCCAACGAGCGAGGCGGCCGGAAGGGTCCTTCAGTGACGACAGCCAGCAAAGGGCATGGTGATCTGTTATGACAGCGAACGGGTGCCCATATAAGTAAGGGCGAAATTTTGTGATCGCCCAAATAATTGCCAAACATTCTTTTTTCCGTGACGGAAAAATTAGTCTCCGCTTTCGTGAGTGCACGGCTTGCATAAGAAACGACGTACTCATTGAAGCCAGGTTTCCGCTGAGCAAGAACGGCACCCAAACCGATGCCGCTGGCGTCCGTGTGGAGTTCTGTAGGGGCGGAACGGTCGAAATGGCGCAAGATCGGAGGAGAAGTGAGAAGATGGCGCAGCACGGCAAAAGATTCCTCGCATGCAGTGGACCAGGCCGGTAAGTCGTGGCCGCCGGCGAGAAGTTGTGTCAGTGGGGCGATAATTGCAGCAAAATTCTTGACGAACCGACGAAAGTACGAGCAAAGTCCAATAAAGCTTCCAAGTTCTTTCAGAGAGGTGGGCTTCGGGAAATCAGCAACTGCTCGTAGCTTGGCAGGGTCCGGGAGGACACCACCCTTAGACACGACGTGGCCTAAGATAGTCAGCTGTCGGGCGCCAAAGTGACACTTCTTCAAATTAAGCTGCAGGGCAGCGTCACTGAGACACTGAAGGACACTCTCAAGACGAAGAAGATGAGACGGAAAATCCGGGGAGAATACGACAATATCGTCCAAGTAGCAGAGGCATGTTTGCCATTTCAGCCCGCGTAGGATGGTGTCCATCATGCGCTCAAAAGTTGCAGACGCGTTGCAGAGACCGAAGGGCATCGTGACCGAAGGGCAGGAAACCAGCGATAGCTGGCGGGCGACCTCCTCCCGCACAAACTGCTGTATCTGCTGAAGAAGGGTCAACTGATTGTGAGCAGGACCGCCGACAGCCAAGCTCGAAAGGGTGTAGTACGCGTGCAAGTGGTACGGCGGGTGACAAGACGCCGTTTCCGGAGCTCATCATAGCTCTGACACAAAGAAACGACGTCGGAGATAGTTTGAGAATTTTTGGACACTGACATCTGAAATGCGTCGTCCTCAATCTCTTAATGGAATGATTTAATGGCGGTGAGCCTAGCGCGAACACTCCGTGCCGTGCCACTGCCCACTTTGTCGTCTTCTAGTCTGCGACACTACCCGGGTTTGCCGAGCGATCGTCCCGATCGTGGGAACGAGGAGAATGCAGTGACGGGGAAACGTAAAACGTGGCGATAGGCGTGTCCGAAGGGATCACCAGAGAAGGTAAGATGAAGAGCTTGCCTTCACGATGAAAGAGATGAGCAGATAATGAGCGGGTCAGGCCAGGTTCACGAAAACTGATAAGCCACCGGTCGGCGGAAGTCAACGCCGAAGCCCATGAACGCACCCAACGGCAGGGGCGGGGGACTGTGTTCTCATATGTGGGTGGGTGGTCAGTGGGGTCTCTGGCGTGTAGCGGCGGTCTCGGTTCAGTGCGGTCGCAGCTCCTCGGGTCTTCTAGGTTCTCATGTGGGGGCGGTCAGTGGCGGCGGTAGTGGTGTCTTCTGATCGGGGTTTGGGGCGGGGCGGAGTAGAGCGGCGGCATCGGGGCATACCTTGAGGGAAGCGCCGGCAGGTGCGAAGCCACCAACACTCCACCGAAGACCTCGGTGGACAGCAGGCTCCGGGACCGGGGTTATGAAGGTAGCCAGCACCTGTACCAAATGTTGTTACGTGACGGCAAGGCGATGAGAAGAGGACTACATGAGAAAAGGATGGAATGATTTAATAGCGGTGGGCCTAGCGCGAGCGCTCCGTGCCGCGCCACTACCCACTATGTCGTCTTCTAGTTCATGACAGTATTGTTAGAGTTTAAAAGCTTTTTATGGCAAAATATTAGCTAGTAGTAAATACTACAGCTAATCTACTAGCTGTAGTTTGCCGCATGACAGCTGCTTCACTCGGTTTTCATGGTATCAGAACTCGTAGATTGATCCGTTTTCGCAGCTGTTACTGCGACACGGCGACTGGAAAGCACCGTCGATCGGGAGCCCTTTACCCATAAAACATAAAACTGCAAAAATAAATTGGCCTTACTGACGCAGTTGCGCATTCGCACTGCCGTTGGCTGCTGTTCTGCATTGAAATGGGCATTCCAATATAATGTTACGCCGCGGAGTTCGAGGAAGAAGAGGAGAGAGGCGCGCGCAGTCTGATCTGGGCTCTGGGCCGTCGGCGACCAGCTTTCATCCACCGAGCTTTCACCTGTATTAAAGCCATTTCATCCGCTACATTTGGTAGAGGTGCTGGGTAAATACGTCCTGGATTTGCCAGTACCTCGTCGCAGCCGCCGTGTAGCAGGTTTTCCACCTTTTTCGCCTCAACTGTTCCTCCCAATGCCTACCACGCACACGACGCAGACTCGGGTACAGCGACCTGACCAAGAGACGGCCTTGCTCCATCAGCGAGAGCCGCGTACGTTCCACGGCGAGACCGAAGAGGACAATGGCTTCGGCATTATGAAAGGTGCAGCAAGTACAACCGTTGGGACTCAACGGCCTCCTGTACAATGTCGTTTTCTTCCTTGCTGGCACGGCTCTTACTTGGTTTGACAACCACGAGAAAATTCTCACTACCTGGAGCCGATTTGTCGAAGAAATCAGTAAGTCCTTCGGAGACACTCTTGCGAAGAAGGAACGCGCTGAGCAGCAACTTTCTCAGAGAGCGCAGCTGCCCGGCGAAACATGCACGCGGTACATCGAAGAAGTCTTGAAACTTTGCCGCACTGTCAACCGGCAAATGCTAGAAGATGATAAGGTCGGACACCTTCTCAAGGGGATTGCTGAGGACGTGTATCATTTCCTTATTTCAAGAGACACCCTTCATACGGTTCCAGATGTCACAAAGCAGTGTCGTGCATTTGAGGCACTTAAAGCACGCCGGATAGCGCCCAAATTCGGCCGCCTCTCGAATGTCACAACCGTCGCCAGCATCGACATCCCCGACTCCGAAGACATCGCTTCTATAGTCAGGAGGATCGTACGCGAGGAGTTGGCTGCTCAGCGGCCACGCACAAATTTTGATGTACATTACCAAGAGCCATCGAGGTCCGTGCCATCATGGGAACAGCCTACGCCATGGACTGCTGCCCCAAATGGCAACGGACCATGTTACACCACCGGCTCCGAGCGGACCCGGCAATCGACGTCGCACCCTTATTTCCAGCAGCGTCCGTCCCATCCTGGTGAAGTGCCTCGTGGTGCGCCCCGTCGCGTGTCTGTCGCCTCTCCTCAACCTCCAACGGATCCTGATATGAGCTACCAGAGCCGCCAGCCGCCTATACGTTGCGGCTGTGGATGCAGCGGACACATCTCCCGCTTTTGCCCGCGTCGACAACTTTCTCGACCCCCTGCACAACGCGCACCACCCTTCAGGAATGACGCCCAGTGGGAGCGGCCACCCGCTAGCTTCTATCAGCCTCCTTCTCCCCCCCGAGGTGCACGCAATGACTCCCCTGTCTCCGATCGCAGTATCACTCCGCCGCCACAGCGGCAAGGGCGTTCACCATCCCCACGTCGCCGCTGCGTTTCTCCACCGCTGGGAAACTAGGTGGTGCGACCGATGGAGGTAAGGTCGCCGGACGGTCAATTTAGAGAATACCTCTGCCTCTTATCATGTTAAAGAACAAAGTGTCAGTGTGTGTCGACAATGTTGAGACGGATGCTTTGGTTGATACTGGTGCCGCTGTGTCAGTTATGAGTCTTTCATTTAAGAACCGTCTTGGACACAAAGTTATGTTTGTGTGGGACAGAACTGGTACGTTTTGTGGAGTTTGGGGTGAAACTCTAGTTCCTGTTGGCCTGTGCTCGGCTTCAGTTGTACTAGGTGACAAGTGCTACAGAAAAGAATTCGTTGTGCTGAGACGTACCACACATGACGTTATTTTGGGTGTTGACATTTTGCGCGAGTGTGGTGCAACGCTTGACTTTGGTAGCGGTGAGATTTCTTTGAAGTCGAACACTATTCCGGCATTAGTGGATAACCTGTCCCGTTATCATGAAGGAGTTCTCGCCCTGACAGAAAATGTGCTGCTGCCTCCGATGACGGCAACATTTGTGCCCGTGAAATCATCGTACCATTTCTTGGGAAGACACTCAATAGTCGTCGAGCCAGATGTTCAGAACGGGGCAAAGAAAAATGTGTTGGTGCCACGTGCCATCCTGGAGGCAGTGGGTGGTCATGCATACCTCTGGACTGTGAATGTGTCAGAAAAGCCTGCTCGTCTCCCTTCTGGTCTAGTACTCGCGAGATTTGAGAACCATGTGACCCCTACCATTGAAGCTATTTCTCATTGCAGCGGCGCCGCGCAAGCAAAGTCTGAACATGGTGCTGCGCTTGAGCGCATGGTCAACAAATCGCTCCCGTCTAGTGAACGCCATACCCTTAAAGGCATTTTGATGGCTCATATCCAAGTATTCGACTTTGCCTCCAACGGATCTGGTAGCCATTTCCCTGCCTCTCGACTGCAGCATAAAATTGACGCTGGAAGCGCACCCCCTATTCGCCAGAAACCTTATAGAGTATCTCCGGATGAGCGCAAGTTAATACAAGAACAGGTGGACGACATGCCGCAGAAAGGAGTTATCCGCAAGTCTTCTAGTCCGTGGGCCGCACCTGTGATCCTAGTCAGGAAAAAAGACAATTCTTGGCGATTTTGCGTTGACTACCGTCTTTAAATGCGTTGACCAAGAAAGACGTGTACCCGCTACCTCGCATTGACGACGCCGTCGATTGTCTGCATTCCGCGTCATATTTCTCTTCCGTTGATTTGCGATCTGGCTATTGGCAAATTCCCCTGCATCCATCAGACCGTGAGAAGACAGCTTTCGTAACCCCAGATGGCTTGTATTAATTTAATGTGATGCCGTTTGGTTTGTGCAACGCCCCCGCGACATTCGAGCGCTTTATGGACTCTATCCTTCGCGGGTTAAAATGGGAAATATGCATGTGTTATCTGGATGATGTCATCATTTTCGGAAAAATGCCAGGAGCACAATGCCAGACTGCGTGTTGTTCTCGAATGCATCGGCAAAGCGGAACTCATTTTGAACTCTAAGAAGTGCCATTTTGGGGGCCGGCAAGCTCTAGTTCTTGGCTTCCTCATCGACAAGGATGGCATCAGGCCTGATCCGCAGAGGATCGCTGCAGTCCGCGATTTCGAAACTCCACGCACCCTGAAAAGCCTTCGGAGCTTCCTGGGACTCTCTTCTTATTTTCGTCGTTTCATTGCTGGCTTTGCGCAAATTGCCCACCCCCTCACATCTCTTCTACATAAGGATTCGCAGTTTGTGTGGACCCCTGAGTACGAGTCCTCGTTCCACCTCCTCAAATCTTCTCTCACTTCAGCACCCCTCCTGCGGCACTTCGACCCTTCTGCTGAGACGGAGGTCCACACTGACGCCAGCGGCGTCGGTCTTGGGGCAGTACTTGTCCAGCTACATAGTGGGGCTGAGAACGTTGTTGCCTACGCCAGCCGCACGTTAACAAAATGTGAGCGTAACTACACTGTCACCGAATTGGAGTGTCTCGCAGTTGTGTTCGCTGTGCACAAGTTCCGACCCTACTTATATGGACGCCACTTCACTATTGTCACAGATCATCATTCTCTATGCTGGCTCATCGGACTTCGCGATCCATCTGGTCGTCTGGCGCGCTGGGCACTGCACTTGCAAGAATATAACTTTACTGTCTTGTACAAAAGTGGACGCTGTCACGCTGATGCAGACTGCTTGTCCCGCCACCCATTGCCAACTTCATCCGCCGATGAAGACTGTTTCGACGGGTGTTTAGCCTCGCTCGCGCCGACCTTCCCCAGTGAGGCGACCTTTCGGCGCGAGCAACGTCGCAACCACTCACTGCAGCCCTTTATCGACAACACTGCCAATCATGAGGTCACCAGATATTCTCCCTTCTATTTGCTTTATGCCAGAACTCCCCGCGTTTTTCTCGACACGATGTTCCCGTTTTCTCTCAACGAAAACGAGTCGGTTGGCCAGATACTATGCCGTGCCGAAGAACCCCTTCGTATAGCATGTTTACGTACCCTGGCCTCGCAACGCCGTTCGAAAGAACATTACGACCTGCGTCATCGTGCCGTGACTTACTCTCCAGGAGACTTTGTCTGGCTGTGGACGCCAATCCACAAAAGAGGGTTGTGTGAGAAGTTCCTGTACAAGTACGATGGCCCGTTCGTCGTGTTGGACCAACTGACTGACGTGAATTACGTCGTCGCCAAAGTGACGACGGATAAACGCCGTTCCCGCAAGACACAAGTTGTTCATGTGGCTCGCTTGAAACGCTGCCATCGCCAATCTACCTAACTTTCTCGGTGACGAGAATCATCTGCACCCGGGGAAATTGTTACGCCGCGGAGTTCGAGGAAGAAGAGTAGAGAGGCGCGCGCAGTCTGATCTGGGCTCTGGGCCGTCGGCGACCAGCTTTCATCCACCGAGCTTTCACCTGTATTAAATCCATTTCATCCGCTACAATATACATCATTTTTTCACTGGCCAGAAGATTCCTCACGCGTCGCAGACACCAGATCAAGAAAAATTGTTGAAATCGGAGCATGCAGATTGAAGTCAGCGCTTACACAAATGCAGTTGAAACTTGCTTGCAATTTTCTTATTTGGACAACCTGCAGCCCCGCACTTTCACGGCGTCGCCAATATGCTCACAGGTCAAATGCAGGGCAAAGGCTATTAACGTAGCAGTGGGAGCGAATATTTATTGTAATTCTTTGGCACTGTGAGTAATAAAAAGCCAAACCGGACCTCATCAGCTCGCCTCTCAAGCCCCCAACGTGTCTTCCGTTCTGTTTTGTGGCGTCACTTTCTTAGCCAGGGTTAAAAAAAACGTTCCTAACAGGTCTTTGTGGTTTGGAAAGGAATTTAAGTTACAAAGAACACTAACCAAACAATGAAGAAACGTAAAACACGTCGTTAAGGAACCTACTCGGTTCCTTCATCAGGTGTGACTGCGGGCGAGTTGCATCTTGTCGTTTTTAAGCCTTCGGTTTGTCATCAACCGGGTCACCGGACTTAGATCACGGATGTGAGAGGGGGGCGAATAACATTGCCCCGCGTCTGCTGAATATACCATGGCTCAAGTAAGTCTGGTGCGCGGGAGCGGTTCAGTGTCGAGCACAATAGTGCTCTCGAAGTCAATTTTGATGTCGTATATGCCTCGCAATGTTCCGCCACCACGCACTGTTTCCTGTTCATTTGATGGCATTTTGTGTTAATTCTTTTAGTGAAGTTCTTGGTTTCAGAAATGTAAGGCGCCGAGTATTTCGAGAAAGGGATCTAGTATACTTTTGTAGGCTTTAACCTTTTTTTCTTTCGCTGCCTTCTCGGGATAGGGCAATTCCTTCTTTTAACATTCTTCAAACTGGAAGAGCCTGTAATTTACCACATTCTTGGACTAGACGCCTAATGATGCAGAAAGGCAGCGCTCAGTGTGATTGCCACCTCATGTCCGCTGCCGAAAATCGCTGCTATGTTTCGACGCAACGAACCCGGAAAATGTAACAATTTTAGGCAATTTTGTCGAGCGCTAAGGCATCGCCATGTCCAATGCTATGACTAAAAAGAATAAATTAACTTGCTTTGTTTACATCACAAGGCCTCCTTAAAACACAGGAAAGGGAGCAACCGAATAGAGCAGGCGAGGTTTTGCTCTCATCGTTTTTCGCAATAACGTGATTAAAGTTTACAGACCCTAACTACCGCCACTTCCATCCTCCTCACTGCTTGCACAGCTTTTCCATATTCATGTGACTTAGATACATGGAGAAAACTTGTTCCCTAGGAAAACTGACCATACTTCCAGTTCCACATATTAACCTAAAGAGCCACGACTACACAGCCACACAGTTTCTTTATCCACATGCAACGATAAATTTCTCGGTCAAATCTTTAGGGGTATCCCACAACGTAGAGCAGATCCGCCTTATTAATAAATTTCTTCCTTACTTAGTGACCGCTGTGTGAATTGGCTTCATGGGGAGACGATGAAGTCTTTCGTCTTGGCGTAGCGAGGGTTCAATGCAAGTCGCTCCATACTGAACAAGGAGAGGCCTTAAGTGCATGCGCATCAGTGGCATCAAAGGAGAGATCAATACTTCCTACCCCTATATACGATAATCCGGTCTTTTGTGTTCCGTCAGGTTGACGTGAAGATACAGCGAACGGACGATCGAGGTGCCGTCGGCGTAGGGAAAACCGATGATGCGGCACACACACACCGCCTTGTCGGCGCAGCGAAACCACATCTGCCAACATCTGCATGCTAAGCAAACAATGAATGGCCAGTAGTTACCTCCGCACGTATTGCTGGCTTGAGTAAAACGTTCAGTGCAGCAGGTTGTTGCCCAGCTAGACGATGTCTAATCTCGGGACAAGAGGGCGTAAAGGAAATGGAGGTAAGTTTGCGGTTCCGGTGAAGCCGAGCAGAGCTAGGCTGGCTGGACCTCTCGCGGAGAGGTGGCGCTGGTGAAGGGGCACCAAGTGTTTAGCCAACAAGCTGGCAGCTTCAGCGGCTGCGCAAGGCGGTAGTGATCCGGTGTCTTGTATAACGACAAACGTGCGTGAAGCAGCAAGAGCCGAGGCGAGAAGCGTGCAAGCACAGATGAGGAAGAAGGCGTCGTGCCCTTCAAGCGCGACGAACGGGCACCTGCCGCCAGGCGGCGGGCAGACGCTAAGGGGTTTTTAGCGGGTCTAAGCGATTATCCAAACTGGCGCACTCCTGCATGGAAAAGTAGTGAAATCATGTGAGTGTTTCTTTTTTGCTTTTTGATTTCGTGGCGGCAGTAAAAACGGGGGATTTTCTCATTTTTACCATTCCCTGCCAGTCGTGTTAGTTTATGACAAAGAGTTTAAAAGGGAATGGTAGCCATTTACACTCCTATTCGAGCTAATTCAAGTTTACAGTGTATGAACCCGAAAGGATTGTGCAATGTTGCTGTTTCGGGTGGTGCTTTTGTGGGTTGTGCCTTTGTGTAACTTAGTTCGCATTGGCCAAAGAAACCCCGCACTATTTATAGCTCCATGGGTTAATGGCCAAGTAGAATTGGCAATTCTCTACCTAACATTTATAGATCGTGGCGAAACCTGATGCCTCATCAGCGCAGTAGTGCAGCGTTTAAGCTTTGCACCACTGCACTGGCAGGTGTCTGTTCCTGCCACAGCAACGCGAAGGGATTGTGCAATCCATGTCACTCCCCAGAGCAACTTCTCAGTCAGCACAACCGCGATGTGCGAGCACTGGGCGATCATTGGAAAAAGTGGCTTGAACAGTGGTCCTACATTGGCATTTAGGCAAAGCGCTACGACTTGAAAAATTGGCCGCACTTTCAGGCCAGTTTTGGGCCAGCGGCCAACGCAGGTCTGGTGTTCGTTTCGGGGCATGGGCTAGTAAAGGCCTCATATTGGATTTTCAGCTTTCTAACATTGGTATCCAGCTTTCAAACATCGATATCCAGCTTTCAAACACTAGTACTCTGCTTTCGAAAATTGGCACATGCAGCATAACAACCCACTGGGCAATGACTGGAACTGTGGATGTACCATTCAACCTAGTAAATATGCATAAATGAGGGTGCCAAAGATTTCAGTAAAAAAGACCGGTTTATTGCATCAAGTTAAAAGGATCACGCTTATAGCGCACTCGGAGTGGCTTGAGCTGCTAACAGTCATCCTGGAAATTAAAGGAAAGGAGGACCGAACAGCATGGTGGCAGAGGCTCTTCGAAAATCATTTATTTTCAAGTTTGCTGCGTGCCGGTGATTCAGGTTGGACAACGCAGCTCGGCAAGCTGCTGTAGCATGGCTAAGACATCCATAAAGTGCTTAACGGAGCTGTCGTCCAGTGAACTGATCAGTCATATCTGAATTAATCATTGCACTCCTCTTCCAAGAGGACTCTTCTACTGCACTCAAATTCCTCGTCCAGCTCTTGTAAGGATGCCTCACTATGCCTCGGGCCTGCAAAGAGAGGCAAGATGTCATGATGAGCCTGAATATGGGCGTCACAGGACAAAAACAAAAATGATTAAATAACACTGAATACTATGAGGCACAGTCGGTGTGAAGACACTCGACCCACATTTTACAAGATAATTTGTGACAACTAACACCGCATTTTTTACACAGAGTGAAATTTATTTTGCCTTGTACCATATTTGTGATTTTTAGTTTAATGCGCTATCTGGCACCTCCAGTAAAGATAATCATTGTGAAAAAAACAAAGTAATGTGATATTGAAAGGAAATTAATGTATTATTTTGTTTTAATATCATAACTACGTATTCAAGTAACAATTTTTGCTGGCCTAGTTGGTGCATAGTTCTGTGTACAAACGTAAGCGCAAAATAAGACACATTCACAAGAAACGTGGACAAGACACCTTTCTTGACACAAGACACCTTTCCACCTCTCTTGTGAATGTGTCTTATTTTGAGCTAACGTTTGTACATATAACTACGTATCTCTAAATTGAGAGCGCATTTTTAATTCAGGTAAAGATGCAGAGGTTGTACCATCTCCTCTATTTGTAAGTCTAAACAACAGTTTTGAACGAAGCACGTGTTTTTGGATAGGGTTAAAAATAAATACGCTGAACGGAAGAAACTCAGAACAATTTTGTGTTTTTTAAACCAACACTTTATCTTAGTCGCTTCCAATGCATGTAATATAGATTCGAAACTGACTTGAAAACCACAAAAAAACACAGTCTGACAGTCGAGAGTAATGCCTTTTTTACATTGAGAGGTAACTTGGCAAAAGTTTTAACCATAAATTGCGGATTTTCTATTGCACCAGCAAGTGTGTTATCCAAAGAGAAACAGTGCGGAAGTAGTACACATATACTTACCGACTGGTCTGTAGTTGAACACAAAGCAGCTCCAATTCCTATCCTGCATAAGCCGTACACGACAAACGTATTCCTGAATGCATCGGATGTCAGGTCCAATTAATTCAAACCCGCTGTTCGACAAAGTAGTACATGCTTGGTGAATTCATTGCACCGAAGGCAAAAAATAAAGTGCTTACCTTTCGGGCAGATCTGCACTGCGCACGACGTCAAGCCAGAATTTTCGCAATGAGAGTAGGTACATAGAAGTCATCTGCGTGCTTTGTCTCGTTCTCTTTTCCTGCAGGAAAAAATAAAACCGCATGTAGTGAAAGGAACACTTACTCCCAAATTCACATTCATTTCCGAAAATATCTAAAGATAAAACATTTGTAGTACTTACAAAGCGATATTGCAGGCGAGCGTAGTGAGCCGCGTCGGAGCTCTCATATAGTATCACAAGTGGGTTTTCTCTTGCGCAGACTACGATCGGAGCCAGATCGAGTGTGCATGCTTTTTCGTAGTTGTGCGCTTGGGCGCCGCCGTGTCAGACAAGGCAAGACTCGTGCAGTCAAGAATGTGTCGTGGGTATACATCGTGTTGTGATGAATTGAAGACGGGGAGACGGCAGTGGCGGTGGTGGGGGAGGCGGGGGAAGGATTGGTGGTGGTTGCAGGGGGGGGGGGGGGGGGGAGCTTTTGTGGTCGCGAAAAAACGTTTCGAGCTGAGAGGTAGAGAAAAAAAGATCTTGGGCGGAGGTGGGGGGGGGGGGGGGGGGGGGGGGGGCTGCACGAACGGCGCAGCACAGAGCTGCGCACAGGAGAAGCAACTCGGAGAAAGTGAGTACAATTCAAAAGCGCTTCGCGGGGTAGGGGGTGTCCGGGAGATGAGTTGGGGAGGTACCAAAGTTCAAAAGAGAGAGGAGACGGGGGCCGAAACATGCGAAAGACGCTTGGAATTCTCGGAGAATGAGTCCTAGGCAATTCAGAAAACAAGGGTGTTGCAAACGCGAAAGCGTCAAAGTATTGTTGCTAAGTCGAAGGAGAAGCCACATGTCAGGCGACCGAACACTTTTAGGCGAGAAACGTGGAGCTTCGAGATAGATTTCGCCAAAACAAGTTTAGACACTCGCGTATTATGTGGGGCCGTGTGTTAGTTCGGGATGCCTTAAAATGATATCATGAAATAAAAAACATAAATCAATAAATAAAATATTATGCAAGCGAATTCGCAGTCTTTCATAGTATTATATACGGGACATGTGGCAAACAAGCTAGGTTAACATGCGTCTAACGTCATTTCTCAGTATATTTGTTCGCTGGTTGTCGAAAAATCCTCAAACTTTTTCTTGGTGTGAAAATTTCACGCAAAAAAGCAACAACGAACGAAACCGCTTTGGATTGTGGCTCCCAACTATTTCCGATGCTTTTCATTAATCAAGGTAATGTTCGGAAGCGAAAAAAATAATTTGCGAGTAAATAACTTAAGACGTCATCAAGAGCTACAGACCTCAATGCGAATTGCGCAACAGAACAATAAAATGTCCAAGAACAACTTTTTTAAACATTACGATCTGCAGAAAAGGAATGAACAAGCAAATCGGAAAACACAGGGGAAGGCGCGATCACAGGGAACGACGTCCGGAAGCGTAAAAATCTCGTACTGCGTGATCGCGTGCGTTTATGAAGCGGCGGCCTAATGTTTCGCGCATTCGCAACTTATAATTGTAAATTACGAGGCCACTGCTTCGTTTCTGGGCGTTACTATAATTGCGCACAAAGTCGGCTTAGGGAATGCACTTGCACTAAGTTATTACTTTTGATTTAGGATCTTCATTAGGTAGACACCGACTGCGCTCTGTGGCAGTGAATTTTTTTTAATCGAAAAAATTTCTGAAATGAAAGTCAATTGATTTTATTTTAAAAAAAGAAGCCACCTTGGGCTGGTTTTCAGATACTCGCGCAAGCAGAGCGTGTAAAAACGATTTCAAATACATCAATTTCATAAACATAGGCGAGTTATTATGCCCAGAAATTGGACAAAGGCAACGGCGTTAGCTCTGTCTGTACGCTTCTAAAAAAATATATACTTTTTATTAGCGATTTGGCTAAGCCATATATAATTACACGAATCATTACAACTGGGTCATGCCAGCGCGCATTCGTGAATTACTAAATATACGAGACGTTTTAAAACAAATTTTAGTGGTTAGTTGCCACCTCTTTTAGTTGCCCCAGTATTAACGATAGAATTCTGTAGATCTGCAGTTGTCGGCCTGGATGGTGTCGTCGTCAGCCTTATGCGACACACCGATTCCACTGTGGCGGAATATCTACAGTCCACTGACGAACACCGAAGTCGCCGTCACGTCGTTGCACAACTCGCAATAAGCTAACGGACAGAACAAAAGTCCACGGCAGCAGCACACCATTGCCATACAGCGGGCGAAAGCGTTTAGAATGCTTCCGAATACGTTTGGAAATTGTTGTGAAGCACCTTAGAACCCCGTCTGGTCCGAATGCTACTCAAAGTGTCGATTGGCATTTGACTCAAATGCAACTCAAAATTTCGCGAAACATGGGTATTATGATAAAATTGCAGTAGCGGTAGTAGAGTGTAGCACAGCGCTACTACTCTAATACTGCTCACATGCTCAAATGTGCTCCAGGAACATGCGTTTTGACCTCAAGGATCACCGTTAAACATCTACTTTGGCCACGTATACACGCCAATTATAGTTAAACTGACAAGAGACAGGCCTATACTGGTCGCGAACCTCTTATAGAGAGCAGAAGTCAGTTTTTACGAGTTCGAAAAATTATAAACTCTCTTTGTTATGGCAATATTGAACGTTGCCATGTCGTTTTAGCAGATGGAACAAGGTTGACCAGCGTTTGCTAGTATACTTTTAACACTGGATGACACTGAATAAGACAAGTAACGCTTACACATCAATAAGGCCATCGTGTTCAATAATCCATATGCTTAAGCTTCGGTGTTGCTACCCTGCTTAAACGCAGGCGATGTAGGCAAGGTCTTATTCTGTCTAGCTTCGGACACGTAAAGGCGACGGAAGTAGGACGTAATGCATGACATCGCGTCCTTACTACCACACCTCAGCTTGTCTCCTATTTAAAATATATGCCTGGTTTAAGTGATTATTGTGCCATTTATTTTTAACGGCGAATTTCAGTTCCCGCTACCAAAACGCCAAAAGTTAGTTTTGACTAAAAAAACGCCAACTTTGAGTCTACAAACCATGAAGTAATGAATTTATTCGCTGACTTTAATCCAAATTTTTGAACTCACTGTGCTGAATAAAACTGACCTGGTACAAAAAAATTCAAAATTTTATCTGATAAATTCATCCATTGGAGACGCTTTACATCTAACTCTCACGATACGTGGTTTAACGCGTGCTTCCGACGCCTACTCAACAAAAAGAAAAGGTTATTTTGGGGGGGCTAAGGCGGCAGGAACGACCGAACGGTGGCACGCTTATGCTACCGCTGCTGCTGAATACAAAAAGTTGCATGAGAAGCAAAAAAGAAACAATCCTATCAGCACACCCTCTCGCCTATTTTGAAAAGCAATCTTTAAAATTTTGGGATGTGGTCAGCGGGAATAAGTCGAATACATTAGATCTTTCCGGCGTTAGCAACGGACATATTCCTGAGAGTGACTGGTGCAAATTGTTCGATTAATATTCTGTCTCCTTTTTCTCGTGCACTTTTCCCATTACCCCTATATAAGAACGTCTCACTATCTACCCATAGGGCCGATAACCCGTGATTTCGTTGGTGTATTATGTTTAACTGAAAAGTAGAAAACTTAAGCTTCGTCAGGTGTCGAAGGCATAACAACAAAGTTCCTGAAAAGCACAACAACGTGTTCAGGTTTGATTTTTAGGGAGTCCTTTACGCAGTCATTGCAGAGTTGCTCCATGCCAATTTACTGTAAGGTGGGGAAGGTGGCTCTTTTAAATGAATCAGCTACCAGTGCTTCAGTACTTAACTATATGCCCATTTCTCCAACCAGTGTACCCAGCAAGTTTCTTGAGCACATTATTTACTCTCACGCTGTCACATTTCTCGAATCTAACTTTTTCAGTTCTTGTCAACATGGTTTTCGAAGATTGTTTTCGTGCGGAACACCTCTTTCACAAATGATTTATTTCGAGCTCTGGATGCTAACGTGGTTGTGAACTTTATATTTTTAGATTTTGCCAATGCATTTGACACTGTTTCTCATGACTTGCGACTAATTCAACTTAATTGTCTTAGTACTGACGATCAGGTGTTAGTTCTAGAATAAATGTTTTCTTTCAAAACCGAAGCCAATATGTCTCACTTAATGGTTATGACTCGCCTCTTATTTCCGTAACTTCCGGAGTACCTCAAAGCTCTGTGTTAGGTCCACTCTTGTTTCTAATTTCATATAATGATCTCCTTAAAAATGTTTCTTTCCACATTAAACATTTTGCAGATGATTGTGTGGTCTATCGTATAATTACTAATCCCTGTGATGAGGCTGTTTGCAGACGCACCTATATACAATTTCTTCATGGTTGAGTGACTGGCTTTTGAAGCTTAACACTACTAAGTGCAAATACATGCGTATTTTGAGACGAACTAACGATAACTCCACTTGGTATCGTCTTAATAAAACTACGTTATTGCCTGTTTCATCATACAAATATCTCAGTGTTCACAAAACACACAATCTCTCCCGGAAAATGCAAGCCAAATATGTATCCGGGCTCAATGACAAATATCCGTTCTTCGACTAGCACTACTGTCGCGTCCACCACTGTAGGCACGTGTCGCCACCGCCACTAAGCCTCGCTGGGAACAAGGCGTTTCTCAGCTGTCGCCGCTGAAGGAGCGCGCCACATTCCTGCGCTGTGACCATTCTCTCTCCGATCTTTAAATGGTAACCACCCTTTTGGTTCTTCCGAAGCAAACAACCTCCGGTTATGCATTCTTCCACGATCGCCATCCTCCCCACCTTCCCCGGTAAACAGCCTCCAGATGGCTCTCGCAGTAACATCCTCCAGTTTACGCATTCCTCCGTTACCGCCATACACTCTTCCTCCAACGGTAGCCTTCATCCTGCTCATTTTACGGTAACCACCTTGCAGCTTCTTCCCATGGCATTCATCCCTCTGTTGCGCATACCTCCGCTCTAGCCACACCCTCTTCCTCTCCGGGTGGTTGTCGTGGTAGCCGCCTACCAGACACCCATTCATCCGCTTTACTCATACCGTGCATCTCCATTGAGTAGAGTTCGCAAGAGAAAAATAAATAAAAATAGCAATGCCTTGCTGGCACACTCTCATTGTAGGGGAAACGTCCTCTTTTTATTCCATGGCAACTACTCTCAGCGTTGTTCCAATGGCAGCCACATTACGATTGGGCAGTACACATCTGCCGCAATCCTCTCCTCGTTCCACGGTTACTCACTGTCCTCGACTATTGCTAAGACACGCTTAAATTTTTGGGATTCGCCTTTAGCAGCTATCACTCTAACAAGAAGAAATGATGATCATTGTCAACCGGCATAGAACCTGGAGCATACATTCAATATCTGAGAAAAACACGAAAGTAATAAGATTTCACGGTAGCGCTGCTGTCCTTCTTGCAGTTGGTTTGTTCCTTAAATTGCAGAAAGGCCGAGCGTGCAAGCCATGGAGTTAAGGCTGCCGGCGTAGGCAGGAGATCCAGCGCAACATCCCCGTAGAGCATCCCTGTGTGTTCAACTGTTTAAGCAGGAGCGCCAAGAGAGGGCAAGGAAGAGAAGGGTCCCGCGTTCGCAGAGAAGGAAGGCGAATTGGATGCGGCACGAGAACAGGAGAGTGCTTCTGCGCAAACAACGCTGAGATGGGGTAAAAGCGCTCGCCAGCGTCGCAGCCTGGTGTCGGTCGCCGGCGGGCTTGTTCGGAGGTGGAAAGAAAACGGGGAAACGTGAAGGAGAAGCGTGTGAGTGAATGAGCAGGTTTTGTTGAGGCCATGCTGGAGTTCACGTGATCCGCTAAAACGGACACGACGTCTGAATTCCTTTGGCTCCGGAGAAAATATGTTTAAAGAATTTTATTGAGCTCAGATGCTGTATAAGTTTCCGAATAGTTCACCGTCGGGCATTTCATTATGAAGAGGACAACCAGTAAAAAAAAGAACAAGGACGAGGAGACACATACACTACGACGACTTGATTGGCAACTCTGCTTTAATGAGAAAAATACCCTGCCAGCGAGGCTGACATGGGCATGCGCGGCGCAACCGTCGTCGCATTCCGGAAATAACGCAGGGAGGATAAGCACCCTGTATATCGCCAGCCAGTCGTCGTAGTGTATGTGTCTTCTCGTTCTTGTCCTTTTTGAGTGGTTTCCTTTTTCATCATGCACCAACAGGCCCATATTTCCTCCACATATTTTCTGCCTGGCTTTATTATTGTTCATGCACATTTCGCTATGACTGTTATACTTCCGACACTGTACTAAAACAGTGGCCGTGGTGTAAATTCAATAGCTATAGTTTACGAAAGATTGCTCAATACTCTTGAGTTGAGAAATGATTGCTGAAGCGACACCATTTTTTTTGCAGTACTGCAGGGCACTCCTGTCAACCTGTAAACTCAGATAATGACTTGTCTTAAGAAAACTTTCTCGTTGAAGCAAGGAAGAAAGAAGAAAATAAAAATTTTCTCAAATTTTATAGGGTCCTTTACTGACCAAAGACCTTGCTTTCTTCTTTTGCGCATTGGTCTTTTTCGCAGATTTCTACTATCTCTTTTCTTTCTGCACAAAAAAAAACTGGAGACAAGCCTGTGCTTTCGTGCATATGTAAATAGGAAGCAATGATTTTTCAACGGACACTAAGAAATTGAAGCTGGCTTCTTAACGACAGAGTGCCAGCTCCTAATCACGAAAAGGTCACTCTTACTGAACAAATCTGTTGAACGGTACAAAACAGCAAGATCTAAAACACAGCTAGCGCCGCCACCGACCAATCTCGCAAGTGCAAGCGCGATGAGGAAAACGTCGAAAAACTACGGATCCCCGAAGGTTACAAATGTGCATGAGCGTTGCGCGTCTGAATATCGCAGAATGTTTCCGAAACTGGAAGTGCGTTTCAGTCAGAGAGGAATGACAGAAAGGAGAAAAACTAACAGTTGGAAGCCAAAGAAAACGTATACTTGGCGGCGCCAGAATCGGCCAGTTCATTTTCGCTATGTTTAAGCGCATCGCGGTTATGCCAGTTATGTGTGATCACGTGTTTTTCTTTTCACGCGCCTCGATTTTCAACTGAGTCGTAGGAGAGGAAGCCCAGGTGCTCTTCTAAGTGATCTTCGTACAAAATTCATGTCTCAGCACGCATATGCGACACCTTTTTTTTTCTCTTTTTAGCGCAGTTTAACCTACGCTAGAGCGTCCGCCGCTACTTCGCGCCTCCTCGCAGTTAAGGTAAACTGATGCACTCCGTTGTCAGTTCTTTGTTTTTATCGACAATGCAGCGCCGCAATTCAGGAGCCGAGATCACTGCTTGTCATCTATAGCCCGTAAGCAGACTTAAGTGCATGGCAGATTTTTTTTTTACGTGGCAGACAAACCGCAATTGGCAAATATAGCAGGAAAATGAACGAATACATTGGTAGATCTCTGGAATGTGCATGTACATTTTTCGTAAAATACGTTACGGGCCGATAGGGGAAACTAACCCCAATTTTGTCTAGTGCATTCACATAGCAGCACCATATTCATTGCTTTAAAGGCGTTAACTGCCCCGAAATTCTTATCCTAAAATTGGCAGGAAGCAGCTCCTGCCTTTGAGGGTTTTTTTTTTCTTCCCTATGTGTATTTGCGTGATGAAGACGGCTATCATGATTGTATGCCTGCATGTTTTTTAACGTTTCTTACTGAGCTTCATATTGTTTAGAAGACTCAGCTATGTGTGCTACTAACGCTTCAAGGTGAACCCGGTTGTTTTTTTTTATTAAGAACGATATTCTCACTGGTACAACCTCATGTTGTTGAAAGAACGTTCATAATCGTTTTAAGAGTCTCTCAGTTACGGCAAATACGAAAAATATGCCAACCCCTTCGTCGCAGATCTTAAGGGGCCAATACTCTATCTCATATGTTTGTTGCAGCACTACGAAGGTACAAAAGTCTTCAGCCAATCAGGAAAGCGCTAAACGTGATCCTCTGTGCCTCGAAGTCTACCTGCCGTCTGCTCGCGGCCGCACAGATGCGGTTTGAAAAGAGCATGAATCAATGCTGTCTACGAACCATAAGCCTATGCACGCTTACGTATTTTAAGCGCAAGTATTTTTCGGCACATTGCGCCATAAGTGACATTCGCACATTTATTTTACTGCATGCAAAGGGAGATGGATTGATGAGCTAAGCTAGTGGTGCCATCTAGGTTTTAATATGTGAAACGTTTTTGTCAACAACCCGACGCTCTTCTTTAGGCTTAAAAGAGGCAGTAACATCACTCTAAATAAGAAAAGCAAATTTGTCGCTAATACATTTTGTTATAGGTGCGATTAGAAGAAGCAAAAGTCCGGTGCTTCATTTATAGCACGGGAACGTACTGAAAACAGCAGTAAGAACGACGAATTTAGTCCGAAGCGAGGGGTCTTGCTTCGAACGGCATGGCCATTTTGGAAACGATATTGGAAATCGTTAAAGACAACGCATAATGCGCACATATGGTAAGGCTCGATTTGAAATAACGTTCCCCCTTTTATACTAAGAAGCGCGCTATATTTTATCGTACGCGATCCAATGCGTCCATTTTATACTTGCACTACATTCTGCAGCGCGAGGACTTCGCTTCTGCACTCGTTGCAGCTTCAGCAGTGGTGCAAGGAACTACAAAGGTTGACCATAAAGTAGGTGCTCGGATACCACGTTTTCAACTTTTACAAGTGGGTCTTTAACGCCTGTGCAGCGAAGAAATACACAAAAAAATACACAGAGGGTCTTACGATGTGATGCGACAAATATGTGCCAGCAGTTTTATTGCCTTGCCATCGCGTCTTTGAATGTGATTCACGCTGGCTTTTTCGCTCAGGAGCTACTTGTGATTCTCCTTTATTCTGGTTTCTAGAGTTTCTGTGGCGGGGGAGGGGGCGAAGTGAGTAGGTGAGGACTTCGGTGGATGCTGGAAGGCGCACCCGCCACAGGTGCCAAGGATGCGGCTTCTGGAAACAGAGGATGCCTGGAAGGTGCTGTGCTCTGGTCAGATCCGATTCCCTAGGGGCATTGAGAGGGGGAGGGGGAGGGTGGAAACTGCAGACGCGCGCACATGAACTCCACCACGAATTTTTTGACGATGGAGGACAAAAAAAATGAGAATACAAGAAATGTTGGCCCTTGGTTGACTTAAGGAAGGTTGCTTATCTTTCTTTATGACCTGACCCCGTCGCTTTCCCCTGCACACATGGCACGTAGGCCGCAGAATAATGAACAACCATTGTGGTTCCTATGCAACAATTTGGTGGAGCAATAACTGCAAGTTTAAAAGTGCCCCAAAAATAGCATCCTTTAGGTATAAGCTCTCCCAATAAAATGCCGCGTACCGCCTTGGGGGAGAAAAAAAACTGATCAATGTTGTTGAAAGCCATAGAAAAATCTTTGCCAGCGTTTCTAAACGCCTGTAATGAATTGATGTCCATCGGGTGGTAAACAAACTATCATTACTTCTTGATTTAAATACGCAAAGAACGCCTCACACAATTTCAATACAAGTGTAAAAATTAAACTTGATGTGAGAAGTCTGAAATGTAAACACAGACCACATAGCCCAGAAACTTCTGAACAAGGTACATATCGTATGTGTACAAAAATATATCGCAATTTTGTCATATGAAGCGTGACCAACTGTGTAAAGAATTAACGAAAAATAGAGGAAATAAAATAAACTGTAAAATTTGTTCGTATAGTACATTTACTTTGCGAGTGGCCGGAAAGGTGTTGCTAAATGTTACTATTGAATTTCGATGGATATTCTGTTCATCTTTCTTGCCCGGAAAGAAGTTTCACTTCCATATAATTTATATATTTAGTTATTTATTCGCACCTGAAAGGCCCACATTTGGGCATTGCACAAGGGTTGAGCTAACATATCATTTAATTACAACAGTGGTGAATCATTTGAAGGTTTCCAGGCCAGGATAGATAAAAGTTCCAGCGGCCAACTTGTTCCGGTCTCTCGCGGTCTGGGCGAAGAATGATTTCAGATGCGCTGAAGAATGAATAGCTTTCGAATTACTGATGCGAAGTGAAAGGCGGTGTGCTGGTGCGAATGACTCAAAGGGGATTATAGAACTTGTGTAAAAGGCCGAGTCTGCTTATTTTCCAACGGAATTCGAGGTTGGGGAGGCTAGCTTCTGTTTTCCAAATCCAAATCCACTTTATTTCTAACCTACAAGTTGAGGGTCCCCCGGGCAAAAAGCTGTCACAGAAAGCTTGGCTGGGCCCTGGGGGCCTACAGGCAGCATGCAGGTATGCTGTTACGCTCGTATAATGCGAATAATCGGAATATACGAATCCTACTGCACTGCATTGAACGGCCTCAAGAATTTTGGTAAGGTTAATTTATTGGGGTTCCCAGACTGAGCATGAATATTCAAGTTTAGGATGGACAAGGGTTAAGAGGCGGAAAATGTTACCGAAGCAGGTGCCAAATGCAACTTATGTTTTAGATAACCAGGAACGTGGTTAATTTCATTGGTTATATTCATTATGTGGGTGGTCGAAGAGAAATCCTTTGTTAGGCTAATTCCTATATAATTGTAAGAAGTTGCGTGAGATATCATGGAATCGCAAAGAGTGCAGTTAGGAATAGGATGCGATTGACGACGATGAAATGATATTAGAGTGGTGTTATTAAGGTTTATAGACATAAGGCAGTTATATTCTGCAAGTTTTATGTCACATTGCAAATGGTAAGTGCCTTGGTTATTGGTGATACTCCGACAAATAACGCAGTCGTTGGCGAACAAAAGAACGGTAGAAGATACATTACTGAGTAGGTCGTTTATGTACATTAAGAATAAAAGAGGCCTTAAAGCCGTGCCTAGTTGTTGTTTAACATAGATCTCGGACAGCGAACTTCTCTTACCTTACAGCTATGACACCTGTGTTGCGAAATCTATGCTTATAGTTTCAGGTAAACGCAATTACCCATGCCGTGGAAGAAGTGAGCTGGGCGAAAATTGGTTTTTAATCCACGAAAAGAACTTATAATTCTCAGAGATAACCTGATGAGTCGCTCTTCAATTTCGCAACTCCTGCGCATACCCTTGAACAAATATGTGATATTCCGGGCGAAAGTAGGCACGAACTCTACTTATGCTCAAAAATATTATTAGCAATAAATTACTGATAAGTTACGGCTCTGAAATGGCGGGCATATTCAGGAAGCGCCCGTTGAAGGTCCAGTTGCAAATAATCGTCAAAAAGGAATATATTAGCAGCCAATTTTATATACATTTTATTTTTGGGATTTAGCCACCCTCGTAGAGCTGCAGCACAACACCAGATTTCGCGTCACATATACGCCTTTCGCGTGTATACACGCCTGAGCAGAATATGCCGCCCCTATCCTGTCGCCACAGCTGCCACGCGAAGCGCATCGTATTTTGGGGGGGGGGGGGGGGGGAGATTCACCGGGCGGCGCCGACTCATAAGTATGCATGTTGCGGAAATGTTTACGCTTTCTTCGATTCGTGTAACGCAGGGGCGTCATGAGAGAGGTGCTTTCAGTTCAAAATGCGGGCATCTTAAGCCGCACAGAGACTGCTGACTATATGCTTAACGGAATAATGGCGTAGATCAAGTGACAGGACAGCAGGACAGCACAAACACACAGAAGCGCCAACACAAGTGCTGGCTATACTTACGCCTGCAGATTTAGCGCAGCTATTGACGCGCAAACCGAATAGCGTTCTTTAGCTGCGGAGTCATGGCCGCCGTGTCCAGTTGCTCCAGCTTAAGAGAAGTGGAAATAGGAGCTTCCTAGTGCGATGGAACCGTGAAAGTGGCCACGAGATGCAGACAATGAACAAACTATGCCGCTCGAAGCAAAACTCAATTCCATGCCTTGTTTCCTCCTACATGCTATCCCCCTTATTACGTGTACACCTAGTGACTCACACCTGAAATAATAGAAAAATTACTCTGCTCTGAAGAGGGTTCTTCTTATCCTCTACAACACAAGATTGCTAAGCATACAAAGAGAGAACACGGGGCAAAAAAATAGAACTTTCCCCTCCTCTGCCACAATGGCAAGAGAAGCTGTTGTTGGCAATACGAATGAAACTTCGACTCTTCCGACAAAAAAAAAAGAGGCATTTTGCATCACTCAAAAGCTCAACTGCATCAAAATGTGTTAATCTGCTTAGGCATGGAGATAGTAAAGATTTGATACAGCCCCCTCAATGTACGAATAAAACTGGCATGGGTTGGTTGACATGTGGTGGTCGCTGATGTTGATGCGCGAATAGATCGTAGCAGCCGGGAAAACCCCGAAGGCACGCGAAGAAACGCTGTAATACGTCCAGGAGCCCTAGCACGTGGGGCGCCACTGTTTCACGCGTTGCCATGCGAAAGATATCTATCAATTGTCATGTTCTAAACCACAGCGACAAAAAGCAGCTGGTATCCTATATTCTTCTCACTGAGCCGCTTACACCTTTAACCCCTATTTTTGGTGTAATGTACTTTCTTCGCGCCCTAAAAATTGAACGGCGGAGCTATGTACAAGCTGCGCTGGAAGTTGCAGTGGTGGCTCTGTACCGAGACCAAAGGCTTCTCGTTTTTTTTGTGTGCGTGTGTTCCACATTCAAATGACTGCTTACACATTGTGCCACATGGAAACGACTGTCACAGCGTCTACAATATCGACATCGCTTCGCAGATCCTTTTTGCAGCACACTTTTCGCTTAATGAAAGCAGGAACTTTATACAGGCTTCATGCTGCTCTCCGGCCTCCCGAGTTTTACCTTTTTTAACGTGCTCTCTACTTCTTAATTTTACGATTTAAACACATGTCTTCCTTATCTGCCCGAGCAGAGGGTTCATTTCGGAAGGTTTTTGTGCGTTTTGCTTTCAAACCAAAGTGAACCAAGATAACTGCTGATGGATGCAACGCCTTCGAGATCTCGTTACACTTCATGCTTTCTTAATGAGAAATAACGACCACCTGTGCGTTCGCACAAAACTCGCACTGCCAATGATGTTATCCAAAGTGCCCCAACTAAACCGCCTCTACCATTGCCCCTTTTTTTTTGCTATCAGCCCTCGAGCTGAAACCCTAGCTGTGTTCATTTTCGCATGAGATCCGGTAGAGATGAATTGCTGATTTTTCTTTCATGCTTCCTTACGTGGTGCTCGCTTCGGCTGGTATAGACCATTGTAGAATTTTTTTTTTTGCTCTCTGCCACATATACTAAATAGCAACGTTTACAGATATTCCCACCGCAAAAAACCTCCATTCAAAGCACCAAAGAAACCGTTGGAGCAGTGGCACTTGCATCGGTGCGCAGATCGTGGCCGCGGCGGCTGTATTGCAGTGGAGGCAAAACACAAAAAAGCCCGTCTGCTCTCTGACGTCAGCGTACCATTATGAACCCCACGTGGTCCGAATGAAAACGGAGTCCTCAACTAGAGCATGCCTCATAGCCGGTTCGCCTCATCGGCTATATAAAAATAAACGTTTTCCATTCTCAGATATGTGTTTGTAGTTTGGTTTAGCCGATATAGACGCATTTTAAAATAATCAAGGCCTTCTATGTTAGCAGCATGCGTGGCTCAGGACATTCTGAATAAAAGATAGGGCATGTATTTTCATTGATGTCATTGCATCAGGAACCGATGCCGACTGCAGTTACTGAATCCGATTATTAGACACGCATCTCCTCCTCCTCCTCCCGTGGGAACCACCTCTCGGGTTCCCCATTATTAAGCTCTCGCTATACCCTCCTTCCTCTTCAGGTTTTCTTTACTTCCTCTTGAGATCTTGTGGTTCAAGAAGTAAAACAAGCCTTAGGTGTAATGCAAAGGGGAAACCAGCTGGTGAAAATCAGGTAACAGCAGATCACTTTAAGAACGGAGGGGAGATTGTGCTAGAAAAGCTAGCTAAACCGCATACGCAATACCTTATGACCTCGAGTGTACCAGAGCCTTAGAACACCGGTAATCTTATCTTGATTCCTAAGAAAGGAGACGCCAAGGACATGAAAAATTGCACCCCGATAAGCTTACTCTCCATTGCCTACAAGGTATTTATTTGTTACGGTAATCACAAAAATAGTTAGGACAACCTTAGACTTCAATCAATCTAATGATAAGGCAGGCTTTCGTTAACGATACTCGACAATAGGCCATATTCACACTATTAATGCGGTGATAGATAAATGCACAGATTATAATCTATATATCGCTTTCATAGATTACGAGAAAGCATTTCACTCAGTGGAAACTTGAGCTGTCATGAAGGCATTAAGGAGATAGGGTGTAGACGAGTATTATGTGAAAATCGTGAAAGATATCTAGAAGTACTGCAGAGCTTCCATAGTCCTTAATAAAGCCAGCAATAAAATTCCCACAAGGAAGGGCGTCAGGCAGGCAGACACGAAATCGCCAATGCTATTCACCGCCTGTTTACAGGAGGTGTTCCGAGGACTGGATTGGGAACAGTTGGGGATAAGAGCTAACGGAGAATACCTAAGTAATCTGTGATTCGCCGACGAGATTGCCTTGCTACGTCACTCATGAGATGAGCAGCAATGCATGATCAATTAGTTAGACATGCAGAGCAGAACGGTAGGTCTTAAAATTAACATGCAGAAAACCAACCGCAACGGTGGCCTAGTGGTCTGAGTATCCGCTTCGCATGCGGAAGCTGCGGAGTTCGATCCCCAGCGCCGCCAAGTACCCACCGGTGATACAATGGGTACAAGCGTTCCTGTGGTCTGGTGCTCGGCTTATGGAGGGTGAAATGCTTGGATAACGGGTCTTTGGCCCCACCTTCAACCTTCAGTATCAGGAAAGTACCTTGTGCCATTGCGCTCTTTGGCCACAGATGCCCTTGCGCCATAAAAATCAATCATCATGGTCAATGTAAAGCTCAACAGTCTCGCAAGTGAACAGCAGTTCCGAATTCGTGGCAACATGCTGGAAGCAGTAAGAGAATACGTCTAATTATTGCTGTCAGTGGCTGCTGATCCGGGTCATGAGAGGAAATAACGAAAAGAATAAGAATGGGATGGAGCGCATATGGCAGGTTCTCTCAGATCATGAATGTCAGTTTACGAATATACCTCAAGAGAAAAGTATACAGCAGCTGTATCTTACCGGTACTCACCTATGGAGCAGAAACGACGAGGCTAACGAAAAGGATTCAGCTTAAGTTCAAGACAACGCAGCGAGGTATGGAAAGAAAAATGATAGGTGTAACGTTAAGAGACCGGAAGCGGGCACAGTGGGCAAAGAAACAAATGCGGGTAAACGACATCCTAGTCAAAATCAAGATGAAGAAATGGCCTTCGGCAGGGCATGTAATTTGAAACACAGATAATCGCTAGTACTTAATGGTAACCGAGTGGACTCCGAGAGACAGCAAGCGTAGCAGGGGGCGGCAGGAAGTTAGGTGGCGGATGAGATTAAGATGCTTGCGGGGACACGGTGTCCGCAGCTGGCAAAGGAGAGGGTTAATTGGAGAGACATAGGAGAGGCCTTTTTGCAGCAGTGTAAGTAGCGAGGCTAGTGGTGAGGATGATGATGAAGGAAAAGATTTCCCTATAACAATCAAGATATCTGCCCACCGTCCGCCGGTATTCTTCAATTTTCTTCCACTATTAGAGTTTTTGCTATCGCTGAAAGCGTCCTTCATTGGTTTTGTATTTCAGTCCTAACTTCTTGATGCGATCGATGGAAACAGGTTAAAACAAAAATTTTGTTACACATGAGAAGAATGTTCTAGTACCTTCAATATTGTTGCGGGAAAGAATATATTTACAGTTCTTTGCAAAAACGAACGAACAGCTACGGGCGGCACTCAGAACACAGCCAGAGATGAGTTCTCGTCTTCTTCCTCGTCCACTCGTTCACTCGCTCAATGTCGTCGTCTACCCGCTGCAGGACCCCCGGCTGATGAAACGCCGTCTCGGCGTTAGAGTGGTGGCGTAGGAGCGTCGTGATAAGGTTTGAGGCGGCATACATGGACGACGTCGGTAGAGGGGCCAGAGGACGATGGCGAGGACGCAAGGGGAGCAATTTCATAGTTCACGTCAGTGACTCGGCGCACCGCACGGTAAGGGCCACGGTAGTGAGAAAGGAGCTTCTCGGAGAGACCGACGCTGCGCGACGGCGTCCAGAGAAGGACGAGTGATCCGGGGTGATATTCGACGGCCCGGTGCCGGCGGTCGTAGGCGGACTTCTGGGAAGTTTGAGAGGCACGGAGCCGACTACGGGCTATTTGGCGAGCCAGCGTGGCCTGGGCGATGGCGTCCTGAGCGTAAGCAGTGGTGGGGACTGAAGAAGGCGGCATGAGTGTGTCCAAAGGCAATAGGGGGAGCCTACCAAACAAAAGGTAGAAAGGGGAATAGCCTGTTTTGTCAAGCCGTGAAGAGTTATGTGCAAATGTCACATAAGGCAAGGCTGCGTCCCAATCGCGGTGGTCCGGTGAGACGTACATTGCTAACATATCGGTGAGCGTGCGGTTGAACCGTTCTGTAAGCCCGTTGGTTTGTGGATGGTAAGCTGTCGCGAGCTGGTGCTGCGTGGCACACGAACGAAGAATGTCATCAATCACTCTGGACAAAAAATAACGACCGCGGTAGGTGAGCAGTTGACGAGGGGCGCCATGGTGACGAATGACGTCTTGGAGAAGGAAATCGGCAACATCGGTAGCGCAGTTGGTGGCCAAAGCACGCGTGATGGCGTACCGAGTCGTATAATCAGTTGCGACAGCGATCCACTTGTTACCGGAGAGGGACGTGGGAAAAGGGCCAAGAAGGTCGAGGCCAACACGGTGAAAAGGTTCCGGAGGTACGTCGATGGGTTGTAGAAGACCGGCAGGCAAAGTGGAGGGCCTTTTCCGGCGTTGACACAGGTCGCAAGCGGCAACGTAACGCTTGACGGAACGACACAGACCAGGCCAAGAGAAGCGGTGCCGCACTCGAGCGTACGTGCGGGACACGCCAAGGTGGCCGGCTGTCGGCAGATCGTGCAATTCCTCAAGGACAGAAGAACGTAGATGTTGGGGTATGACGAGGAGCAGCGGAGGACCGTCGGAGCGTAGGTTGCGGCGATACAAAATGCCATTCTGGAGCACATAAAGGGGCAGAGACGGAGATCGGTTTGCAGAGCGGAGGCCATCAAAGATAGGTTGTAAAGATGAGTCGTTGCGCTGTTCGTTGGCGATATCGGTGAGAGCAGTGATAGCTAAGAGGCAGGGTAGGGTCTCAGCTTCTTCGAGGTCAGGTGGCTCCACAGGGTATCGGGATAAACAGTCAGCATCCTGGTGGTGACGACCGGACTTGTACACGACAGAGTATGAATATTCTTGAAGGCGCAAAGCCCAGCGACCAAGGCGACCGGTGGGATCTTTTAGTGATGACCGCCAACAGAGAGCGTGGTGATCAGTGACGACAGTGAATGAGCGGCCGAACAGGTACGGGCGGAATTTAGCGACAGCCCAGACAAGGGCGAGACACTCGCGCTCAGTAATCGAGTAATTTTGCTCTGCGGCGGGAAGTAGGCGGCTGGCATAAGCGATGACGCGATCTTGGCCCTGTTGACGTTGGGCTAGCACGGCACCGATCCCATATCCGGAGATGTCGGTGCGAATCTCTGTGGGAGAAGACGGGTCAAAATGGGCTAAGATGGGCGGAGAGGTTAGCAAATGAACAAGGGAGGAAAATGAGTTTTCTTGAGCAGGGCACCAGATAAAGGGGGTGTCGTTCTTAAGAAGGTCGGTGAGGGGGCGAGCGATGACGGCGAAATCTGATAAAACGTCGAAAATATGAGCACAAGCCGACAAAGCTGCGCACATCTTTCGACGACCTAGGAATAGGAAACTCCTTCACGGCTTGAATTTTGACTTGATCTGGGCGTACACCAGAAGCATCAACCAGGTGTCCGAGAATAGTGAGTTGGCGGCGACCGAATTTGCATTTCGATGAGTTCAGCTGGAGTCCGGCGTTACGAAACACTGTCAAAATACTGGAGAGGCGTTCGAGGTGCGTGGCAAAAGTAGGCGAGAAAACCACATAATCGTCTAGGTAGCAGAGGAAGGTAGACCACTTAAAGCCGCGAAGAAGGGAGTCCATCATTCGTTCAAAGGTAGCTAGCGCGTTACAGTGTCCGAATGGCATGACTTTAAATTGGTATAAGCCATCAGGCGTCACGAAGGCGGTCTTTTCACGGTCCTTTTAATCTACGGCAATTTTCCAGTACCCCGATCGAAGATCAATTGAAGAGAAATATTTGGCGCCGTGGAGGCAATCTAATGCATCATCGATCCTCGGGAGAGAATATACGTCCTTTTTTGGGATGCTGTTTAGATGCCGGTAATCAACGCAGAAGCGCCAGCTGCCGTCCTTCTTTTTTACCAGGACAACTGGAGAAGCCCAAGGGCTTGACGAGGGCTCGATGATGTCTTTTGCGAGCATCTTATCAACCTCTTGATTGATGACGGTGCGTTCAGCGCTAGACACGCGGTACGGACGTCTGTGGAGAGGAGCGGCATCACCGGTGTTTATCCGATGCGTCACCACAGAGGTACGAGTCAAAACACGGGCATCAAAGTCGAAGATGTCGCGAAAAGATGATAAGAGGCACCTAAGATCATGAGCTTGCATCGCTGGTAGGTCAGAACAGATCATGTCGGCGTAGTCATCCGTTGGTTTCTCTGGTGATGTTGCCGCAGGCAACAAGCATTGATGAGTGGAAGGTAAGCAGCTGTCCACAACTGATATGACACATTCGGCAGCAGGGCACAGCGTGGCGAGTGAGATGCCTTGCGGGAGCGGTTGGATAGACGAGCCAAAGTTCAGGACCGGAAGGTACGCACGGTTTGCCGACATTGTAAAGACAGTGTGCGCAAGCACAATACTTCGCGTGAGGGCAACGTCAAGGTCCGGAGTGACTACGTAGGGGCCATCAGGGACAGGGGGAAGAGATGAGAAAGAAATGTAAGTTGCGGCTTGAGGCGGTAGACGGACAAAGTCTACAGCACAAAGACGAGGTACAACTGGGGACGGCGACTCAGCAGAAAGAGGAAGGTCAAGCTGGACAACACTGGTGGCGCAGTTGATGAGGTCTGAATGCTCAGACAGGAAGTAGAGGCCAAGAATGACGTCATGAGGGCACTGGTCCAGATCAGAGAATAGAACGGATGTATGGCGGCCGGATATGGTCACACGGGCGGTGCATAGTCCAACCACAGGAGGCGTTCCGCCGTCGGCAACATGGAGAACGGCTGTGGGTGCAGGGGTCAGTAGTTTTCTGAGGCGGCGTCGTAGGGTGGAACTCATGACGGACACGTGCGCGCCCGTGTCGATCAGGGCTCTAACAGGGACTCCATCGACATGAATAGGGAGCAAATTTTGGTGTGCGCGAAGGGCTAAGCGAGGATTTTGGGACTGGGGCTGTACTGCAGCATCACCTCCAGACACTGCAGCGTCTAGTTTTCCGCTTGCGAGCGTCCGTAGGGGCCAGGAGAGGAGCGACGGCGTAGGGGCGAACGAGACTGCCGACGCAAGGGGGACGGGGAGCGGCTGGAGCGGGAAATCTGGCCGTCAACGGTAGCACTCTGCTGGGCTGGCGGGGGCGTGAAGTGGCGGGGCTGGTCATCGTTGCGGTGAGAGCTTAAATGACTGTATGTGCTACGACGAGACCAATAATTGCGACAGTGACGGGAGATGTGGCCATTGCGGTGGCAGATGAAACAAATGGGTGTGTCGTCGGGTGTCCGCCAGTCGTTAGGGTTACGGCGACGTGGAGCGAAGTAGGAAGGTCGTTCAGGAGCAATCGCAGTGATGTCGGGTGCTGATGAAGGACGCACAGGGCTGACGGGCTGGAGACCAAGGTTTGCAAGCTCTTGACGGACGACGGCTTGTACCATCGAGATGGTGCGCAAGTGGTTGTCGCCATCACGTAGAAGCAGGGAGGCAGGGGACATAGCTTCGAGTTCGCGTCGAATGATGCGGGTCACTTTTTCTGGAGGCGCAGGAGTTTACCGGTGCAGCAGGTCTTCACATGAGGAAGTCGCAGCCGTGTTGGGGAGGCATGTGTACGGCTGACTAATACGTCTGCTTTTAGCTTCCTCGAAGCGGCGACATTCCTTAATAATGCCGTCGACTGTAGTGCAGTTCTTGCAGATGAGCAGGTTGAAGGCGTCGTCGGCGATCCCCTTCAGCACGTGACCCACTTTGTCAGATTCGGGCATGTTATTGTAAACTTTGTGGCAGAGGGCCAACACGTCCTGAATGTAGGAAACATAGGATTCCGTAGACGTTTGAGCTCTGGACGCAAGCTCCCTCGTAGCGGCGAGTGGTCGGCAGAGCGGCCGTCCAAACAGCTCGCGCAGTTTCTGCTTGCAGACGTCCCAGCTGGTCAAATCATCTTCGTGAGTCTCGTACCAGACGCGGGCGGTGTTTTTTAGATAGAAGATGACATTCGCGAGCATAAGAGTCGGATCCCAGCGGTTGTACGTACTCACGCGTTCATACATGTTGATCCAGTCGTCCCCGTCAACGTTGTCGGTGCCAGAAAATGTCCCAGGGTCACGAGGGGAAGAAAGAACGAGCGATGGCATTGCCGATTGTGATGTTTGCTGGGAGGCGTCTTGGGTCATGGTGAGCGAAGTCAGCTGGCGGCCGCTGCGGAGCTCCGTCTTCGGTAGGTGTAGAGGAAAGCCGCACCTCCACCAAATATGTTGCGGGAAAGAATATATTTAGAGTTATTTACAAAAACGAACGAACAGCTACGGGCGGCACTCAGAACAGTCAGAGATGAGTTCTCGTCTTCTTCCTCGTCCACTCGTTCACTCGCTCAATGTCGTCGTCGTCGTCTACCCGCTGCAATATTTCTGTAATAACATCGTAGAATTTTTGAGTACTCATTATTTTTGTCCAAAAATGTTAGACATGACTGTTCATGTGGATAATGCACTTACATCTGCTAATGTTGTAGTGTAGGTTCGGAAATGTCAAATGACTTCAGCAGAAAGTTGTGCGATTTGGCACTCAAAATTTTCTTTTTATGCCAAAAATGCAGGTAGTATTAACCATACCAGAATTACTAATTACTCTGCACGAGTACGGTAGAGTCAACAGTGTAGTCCGTTGCCACAAATGAAGCCAAGCCTTAAAAAAAAGCAGACACTACATGCCTCCGTCTACGTGTTACCTGCTCCTCAATCAAATCATTCTGAATGGCAGCTGTCACAACAACAGATTGGGCCAATAAACATGGTTTGAGTTATTAATTCTTCGTCGAATTTCAAAACTTTGTTGAGACGAAAGAAACGTTACAGACAGAATAGTTTCGAGGGCGCACTTGCGCGCATGCCATGTCTACGTAACATCTCTTCATTCGTTCTATCTGCTTAATTCGTGGCGCAAATACTGCTTGCGTCCACGGCGAGATCTTACCTCGTTGTCTTTTTATATAGAGGCAAATTAGGATCCCAGAAAATGACTCCATTGTTTTCTCTTGCTTACGTGTCGGTCCCTCACTTCACTAGGACGTATAGTATTCTCTTATTATTTTATTATCGGTTTGGGAGCACAAAACGTCCGAGCGATTTAAAAACGCAGGTGATTTCGCAGATCCCTTGCCGAATGAAGCTTGCATTACGACCGCGGGCGCGATTGATTGGCCTATTCTGTTGCCAGAATAAGGTGGGCCATGCGGGCGAATTCACGAGTCAAAGAAAGGAGCCTTTACCTGGCTGTCACCGACAAGCACCTTGTATCTTCTGACCATTCTAGCGATTCGGACGTCGCGACTGTGAGCTTAGGTTGGGCGCACTGAGCGCTTTAGGACTTGCGCCACCTAGTAGCGGTATTCGCAATAATTCGCTTTACGACGACTCTACACGTATCCCGGATAGTAAAAGTGGGGCAGGATGGGGGCAGAGAGGTAAGGAATAGAATAAGGCAGGCGAGAGAAAGCATACCTGGGGAAATGTCTCCTAGCTGGAGAAAATCTGCACCCAGGATGATGAGAGCGAAAGCGGGACACGAAACTCTTTAACATTGCATACTGCAGACAATATTTTGCCTGCTTCCAAATGACTTCTGAGTGGATCTGTTGAAAAATATGGCCTATACATACAACACGAGCCACAAACTAAAGGCTTATTAGACGCCTTGCAAAAAAAGGTATCGTCCTGGAAAAACGTGATGGTGATTTCACCAAAAGCCAGAAGCAAAGGCGCAATGCTTATACTATTCTCATATCCACGGGCGTAAAAAATCATCGCGACGCAATGCAGAGCCCGCCAAACCAAAGAAGAAGCCCGGCACTGATTGTAAGCCCTATTTATTAATTTTTCTTCGAAGGTAAAATAACTCATGGGGATATCAATGAAAGTGGGGTTTTGAATATCCGAGGCTAACGAAACACATTGATGCAAATGGTCATGGTCACATTCGATACCACCTAGAATCGAAAGTGGACATTTAAAAAAGAGTCTTGGGATTGAAGGGCGTGGCAGTCAGGCTGTACGGGAAAGAAGGCGGCTAAAATTCCAGAGTATGTGCGGCGTACGAAAAAAGCGGCTTTGAAGGGGCTGTGCTCGGAAAGGCGACTGGCTGGCTTAATGAAGTACTGGTTCACAGGAAGGTATGAAAAATTTGTGATCAGGTGAGACACATGCGAATTTGTGGTCGAACTCCTCGGCATATCACCACGCTGCCAGATACACGATGCGTAGCAGACCGAAAGCAAAAAACTTTCATCTTTCGAGCACATGGACAACCGAAAACGACGCTGGAAATAAGATAAAAATACCAGCGAATACTCATAGCCTAATAGTTTGCGTAATGGTAATGCTGCAGCATTTTCGAGTCGGCTTTTAGTTAGAGAAGCGATGACTTTGTCTTACAGCAAATTTAATTTCAGCTAGTAACTATAACGGCATCATCGGAGCCTTCTCGACCACCCACCGAGTCAGGACGCTGGCTGCTTAATGGCCCCGCTGGTGGCGCAGACTCTCAGTTCCGCGGTTCAACTTGCCGCTGTGAAAACTGTACTCACAGCCCATTGAGGTTTTTCATTGATTTCCAGAGACTTCTGGCAAGTGTCGATGTTATAGTACACACAAAAAACATGGATCATGACGGCCTACTTTGTGCATCAGCTTTAACCTCGAATTGACCAGCCGTTCGCGCTGAGCAATTTCTTAAATATGGCAGCCGCATACGGGAGCCTCTCTATGCTAAAAGCACCGTGAGCAGCTCCGGCTACGTTGGAAGGACATTTTTGTTGTTTTGCTAGCCTTGAGACATAAGCCATTCGCCGCACCAAGTTTGCGCGGCAGTACAGTCGATTCGTAGAACAGAGGAGGTGATTATTTGGCTGAAGACATCGCAGCCTTCAGTAAAGAGCCAAATATTCGAAGTAGCTTTCACTGGCATGTTATGTACACCTATCGGATAAAGAAGCGGTACGAGTGCGGTGCCCTGAGGAACGCCAAAGAAGACTGTGGTCAGGCGGCCATGAATGAGTGTTAATAAGCCACGAGGAAAGTAGCGTCAAAGACCAGAAGAACATAAAGAAGTATGGAACGTCATTCGTGGTATTTCGCCGCTAAATATATAGGTTCGATCCCCAGTGCCGCCGGGTACCCACCGGTGATACAATGGGCACAAGCTTTTCCCTGGCTTGGTGCTCGGCTTCTTTAGGGTGAAACACTTGAGAAATGGGTCTTTGACCCCACCTCGACAAAAAAATGGCCACAAATGGGCTTCTACCGAAGGAGGCAGATTGAAGGTTGTTGAAGCGGAACTTATCGCTGATCCGTCAGAGCAACTGTGAACGAACTTGGACAACCGAAAAGTCGAAATATAGCCAATGACCGCAGTGATACTCTGAATATATGTTTAGAAATAGCACTCGTCTGTTGCCGTACATAGTACTGTTGTCCTGGTCCTTCAAGTTACTTTCATCATGGCTCCGATTCAACTTTATTCGTGTCTCAGATTCAACTTGCGACTTATCTTTCGAAAGAAGCCGTCGTTGATAGGATGCAAAAGAATGGAGCAATTCGAATGCACGAGGGTGTAAGTTAATGCAAAAAAGCTTGAGGAAGACGCGGGTATGAGAGACTTCATTAATGGCATACCTTTTCCAAAATTGAGGGCAAGGTGTTTGGTCGGAGCTCAAGCGTAGTCTTGAAGGAGGAGAGTGCCAAGGAACATTTTAAATGAAGTTTACCTCCTCTTTTCACGTGCGTTCTCCAAAGCGGCCGAACCACGCATGCGAAGTACATACGTCGCAGCAGCTTTTGGTAAGCATTAGAAAGGAAGGCGAGCAAGTTCGTGATTTGTATCAGAGTGCAGTGCGATGCGAAGGAAGTAAACAAGAAAAAGGGGCAGATAAGGTGCTATTTCATTTGTCAGTGTCATTCGTAATATTTTGTGTGCTTTGGGCGAGTTTCGCATAAAAACATAACTTTCCATATTTCGCCGGAAAGACATCATTAACCATCCATGATCATTATTAACTCATTTTTGGACTTGAATAGTAAAAAGTGATGGAGTTTCGAGGTAACGGCCGAGGAAGTGAAATTTATAGAAGCGAACGTGCTCAATGCAGCAAACCTTTTCAATGTACCGTGTTCTCGTTTTGCGCTGCCTGCCGATGCGTTCGCCCTGGGCAGGCGCTTTTCCAAGCGATGAACAAGACGCCGCGAGGCTCACTTTCTCTCGCTTCCTTTCGCTGTAATGGCTGCATTAAAACAGCTGAACCTTTTCGGAGAGTGGAATAGATGAAACCTGTAGATAGCCGTTACTTTGGCGCATGTGCCGTGGCAGTTGCGCGCAAAAGCACTGACCAGCGAGCAAGAGCCGGCGAACCGTATCTCGAGAAGCTGCTGCCGTAATCGAATTAGCGTAGCTGGCTCGAAATGGCCGCTGCGTTTCATTGTGTTAGAATCACGACGCGCAGGATGCACCAAAGGTGGGCTTCGGTATCTCGCCCGAATTATCGGTCGGCGGTTACTTTCATCTGAATTTGCTGCGTTCGTTATCTGCGCCATTATATAGGATAATACGTTTCCACGACTGTCTTTTCCTGCTGGTGCTCCAGCGAGGTGGAGCTCAAATATGCAGGGCGTATCTTCCTTTTTTTGGATTATGCACCACTTTTTATGAAAATTTTATTTTTATTTTTTAGCGATTTTATAAGTTTCTTGATACAATGAGTTAGAGCGGGGTGTTCTGCGAAAAATTGTATAAAAAGAAACGAGAATTGCAACTTTAAGAGAAAATGAAACGCAAATAAGAGTGGCAATAGAAGAGGGAAACAATTGTGCAAGAACATTAGAAAACCAATCAATTTGAACAGAATACGTGAGAAAAAGAAGCTGTCTCCGATCAGCTCGAACTTCACAGCAGAACACTAGCTTTAATTGAAAAAAAAATAAACACATGGAGGTGTGCAAAATAAACTATAAACTATATCATATGGAAGTAGTACGTACTATTACAAGTGGAAAACTAGCACGCATAATATGCAAGGTGCCGTCCAATCACTAACAGAAATAGTTCGTTTTCGGACTTTAATATGATGTAGGGCGGGACGCAATGCCACTTTCGACGTAGGAGGACGAAAATATTTAAATTCTCGTTTTTTTTTTAGATATGGTCCCGTTCAATTTTTTGTATGGGACACGCGATACGAAATACTTAAAGCAAAAATGGCGTTTCACCTTCTTGTAATAATGAACTTGGTAAGAAGAGCTAGGACAGCATTTCACAATTATTATCAACATAACAAATAATGAGCTGCATTCAAATAATGCTACTGGTACAATTACAAAAATTACTGTGTGACCATAAAAAGAACGAAAAATAAAGTGTCCCTGCCCGTGCCTCTAAGAATACAATTGGTATGTTGGGGCAACCTAAAAAAAAAATTGGAAAATAATAAGCGCCTCCCTGCACAATGACGTATAAAGGCTTAATCCAATCTGAAAAAAAAATGAAAAGGTCCCAAGGCAATAATGTAATTTTACCACCCGTAGATGGGTAAAATGTAAAAAATTGAGTTATGGGGGGGGGGGGTAAGAGCTATATATAGAGTTGAAAAAATTCGAACGTACCATTTCTTACGAACTGTTTTGATTGGAGGCGCTTAACAACAGTGGTACCTTCCAACTTTAAATCGGCATTCTGCACAAATAAAAAATATAAAGATTTCAAATATTGATTCTAAAAAGTACAACACAATCACTACTATATGCTGCAGCATAATAAAGGAATGTTATATCGCTTAAATGGCGATGAGTCTTATCCGTAAGACGTAACTAAACGTACTGCAATGAAGAAGACGACAGTGCGACAACACTAAAGACTAAAGACGATGAAGAGGTTTGGGCGGCCTCAGCGACCGGCTGCCGCGCGCGTTTGGAGCTCGAGCTTGCTCTTGAGGTTCGGACTGGTGCCGCCGCTACTGGATCAGTTTGTGCCACGGTTACGCCGCCAGACCTTTTAGCGTTGCAGTAAACCGCTCTTCACTTGGTGGAAGTTCGATTCCCCATCCCCGTACCGCCCTGGACCTCCGCAACCGCACGTTACCGACCCCCGCTATTCCTGCTCAGTCCGAAGCCAACCACCAAGCCGTGCAGGTGGGCTCCCCAGTCACCTGCTCCGGTGCCGTCCAGCAGCGAGACCCCGTCGTTTTCAACGGGCACTGCGACTAGGATGTTGAAGACTGGCTAGTCCCGTACGAGAGGGTGAGCCCCCATAACAACTGGGACGACCGCATGAAGTTCAACAACGTCATCTTTCATCTGAGCGACGTCGCAAACCTCTGGTTCCAAAACCGCGAGGCTGATATTGCAACCTGGGCTAATTTCAAGACGTTTGTAGAAGTTTTTGGCCGTCCCGCAGTACAGAAACTTCGCGCTTAGCAATGTTTCCGCGTTAGGGCTCAGCATGCGGGTTAAAGTTTCATCGCCTACATCGGAGATATGGTCGATCTCTGCAAACGTGTCGACGCGTCTATGCTTGAGGCATACAAGTTGAAGCATATTATGAAGGGAATTGATGACGACGCTTCCCACATGTGGTGGCGAAAAGTCCGACAACCGTCGCCTCCGTGTACGACCTCTGCCAGGGCTATGACCAGTTGCGCAAGCAACCCCTTCGGGCTCGTCGCTCTGCCGCGCCTGGCGAGTTCTGCTACGGCCTGGTCGTCAAGAGTGACCTGTTGGGTCCCATTGAAGACTTTGTACGTGATGAGGTGGCCCGGCAGCTTTCGCTCCTCTCGGGCACACACTATTCGCCCTAGGTCCTGACTCTTGAGATACGGCACACCATTGCCCAGGAGGTAGCCGATGCACTTCCAGCTCGTCAGCAGCCGGTTCCCGTAGCTCCTCAAGTCAACCTTCTCGGTATGCAGCAGGCTACCGTTGCTGCACCTTTGGGCTATACGGTGCAACCGTCGCTATGCCACCTGCCCTTATGGCTGGGCCTCTCAAATATGCCGAAATCGTCGAACGCCCATCGCGGCCGCAGGCCTTGGCATACGTTCCCGCACCAGTGACTCCGCCAGTTGATCCCCGATTCCGCCCAGCGCCGTCTTCCCACAACACTTGGCGCACAGCTGATAACCGGCCAATTTGCTACGCTTGCGGTCTGCCGCGCCACGTCGCGCGCCTTGGTCGCCGTACTCTGCCTGCACCTGTGCCACCTCTGCCGGACTACTACTAGTCGTACCGCACATTTCGTCCGCCTTTAGGACCATCACCTTCTTCTTCTTCACCCAAGGTATATGGCACATACCCACGCGGGGGGATTGGCCAAGGTATAGTTGAATAAACAAAGAAGTTCCCATGGAAGATGACGACAAAATTGTAGCACCAATCGTGAGTTTTGAAAAATCAATGAATAAAAACAACAGAACAATATTGACAGTTAAACAACAGACAGCATTTTGGTGACCATCACCTCAAGCGCCCTCTTCATCGTCCTTGGTGTTGGCGCGTTATCGTCTTCTTCATTGCAGTACTGCTGAGTTCTGGAAATGATTTCATATGCTCTCTTTTTGGGCGAGCTGTCTCCGCTAGAAATCACTGAAGTCCGTGTTCAAAGCTTCAGTATGTGTGTATAGCCCTGCCAACAATGCTATTAGCAAAGGTGCCAAATGTGCAATTCGTTTTTCATTTCAACAACTTTTTTTTCTTCACAATCCTTTTAAATATCATGATGCTTTAGGGAACAAACAATAAATAAAAATAGAGATCAATCATTTAACGTTTTCTTTAAACAAATCGACAGCACCTCGGAGGATACGCCTGAAAACGTTGAAATACGTAGTTTGGTCAGGAGATGAAACTTCCTCTTTATTATGGAAATCGTTTTGGCAACCCGCGAATGAATGTTCTGAAGATTCCGAGATAATATTTTAGCTCTAAAATTCTTCGGCAGTTAGATAGTTGATCACTGTGCGTAAAATGCGCAAAGCAGTGAACATGGAGCCAGTAAGCAGGCCCCAGCACTTTCCTTTCTTTCTTCCTGTCAGCAACAGGAACAGCCTATCGTGAGAGCTGTGCTTGCATGCTAGAACGAGCTGTAGCGAAGGACCACTTCTGAGATCTCTGATCTAGGTCTCATAACAAGAAACGCGACTGAATAACAACACTGATGACAGCACATTTTTGGACCCTCACTGTATAAATGGGTATGTAATACGACCCGATATAACCACCGGTTATTTACTCGTAAGGCGTTAGAAACTAAAACGGCATAATAATAAAATGCGGTTTTTTCCTATTGCTCCAATTTTATCCGCGGCAGCAAGCTAGTCTGAACACATGCGAGCGTGAGCCGTGACGTTAGAGACGCTGTGCTTGATTTTTCTCGTGCACACTACCCCAATATATTCCAAACGGCAGCACCCTCTTTGCGTACTAATGTTTTTTTCCCGTATTACAGTGTTCCTGCTTCACTTGAGACCATAAGATTTGAAGAATTTATTGTACCACTTGCGTACATTACTGCTTTCATTCGCGAACTGAAAGAAACGAATTAAATTGTTTTTCTTTTCATTTGTCATCACAAGTGAATTTTCAGGTGCATGCTGTAGATGTGAGGCAACCGAGTTGTCCAATGATCGCCGTTCGTTTTCATACTAAAATTGAAAAGGGGCACAAACCAATAGAACTGTAGCACGAATGTAGTGCCAAGGAAATTTTGCGACCAGCATCACTGATTCTTTGCCACACGGCAAGGCTCCATAAGCTGTGCTCTGCAAGTGAGAGTGCAAGTAAAAGATGGAGCGGGCTCTTTTCAAAAGCTAGTAATTGCGCTGCAGCTGCAGAAGAATTTTAATCAGTCTTCCTTCACTCTTTCGTGTATATTCAGCTTCTTCTCATCGAACACCGAATGTACTCGAATATTGTTCGATCGGCAAGCAGTTCCTTGTTTCAGACTGGTAGTTTTCTCGTCGCACAACACTGATTTCGTGCTCGTAGGGTTTTCTTTGCTTCCAGACCCTGCATGGGCAACTGATAGCCAAACGTACTTCCAATAACGCGTGCAACATGGCAGGTACAGCGGCATCAGTTGGTAATATTATTGAGAAATAAAATCCTTGAGTGTTTTCGCGTTATATTATTCCTTACAAAGTTTCTATCTGCTTCTTTTTTACTGATCATGAGTTATAATTAAATAGTCTCGCCTATCAATATACATTTTGAGTGCACTGCTGATGCTTTCGTCTGCAATGCTGATGGGTTGTCAACGGCGCACGTGAGACGGAACTTAAAAGCGGTTCTGCGTAGGATCTGCGCGTAGGTTTGAGCTCGCGCATCGCAGTTGTTGTCCTAACACTGTGCATTGGCTGCTTGCGTAAAAATTTTCATTTCGAACAAGGAACACCAAAAATTTACGTTTTCTTCTCTCGAATTCCTTCCGTGTGCTGTTTAACGCGAGGGGTGCACGCGGATCGTGCAGATGTTGTAGGCTCGGTGCCTATTAGCAGCGTTTCCATTTAACCAAACAGGTCAGCGCTTGGCGTTAAATTTTGACATCAAAATCAAGTATACTTCACCCTTCTCTATTATCGCTTTCTTTAGTGACCTTTTTTAAAGTGTAATCGGCCCTAGAACTACCGATCCACCTGAGGAAAAAAAGGCCCATCGGCAATGTTCTTGCATTACTGTGAATGCTGTTTAAACCCTAGCTTACTGAAAAAAGTGGGCATTTCGCAAAGGCACAATGTTTTATTATAAATTCATCCGTGTGAGCAACTCACAGCAGTCTGCTCTCTGCTACTACTGGAAGCTACTAGAAGTGAAGAGAAGCAAATAAATTTCGGTTCTATCCTGCTTCTTTTAATATCGCGGCAAAGAGTAATACAAGGACCACCCGGTATCTCTTTTCTTTTGAAAGATAGGTTATTTTCGTTACCAGGCAAACGTCTTCTCTATCCGACTTCTCGTGTAATAGGTTTTGTACATTCTAGTTCCGCTATATATATAATGCTAGAGCTGACCTTTTCTTCCCGCTTGGTGTTCGAAAGCGCAGAAAGTACAGAAAACAAATTGCGGATGAGTGCGAATGGCTTGAAAGGAAAATTGAATCAAAGGCGCTCGTCTTTGGACGGCTTTCTTCGAGCGGAGAATGCGACGCCGAACACGGGCTTTTGTCCCGTTCGACCTATTCGTGTATCGCGCTGTGGCACTGCCAGCGACCCTTTTCCTCCATGCTGCATTAAGCCATAAGCTTGATGGAGGTCACGAGGAATTGTAACTCGTGCTGGTACTTTCCAGTGCACCGTGAAATGCACTCTGCGCGGATATATTAGGAAGCCTTTTGATCCATCGCCTTGGCAAAGCCTTACATTTCAGCCGGGGGGATATGATCGCATTTTGTACTTGGGTCGAACAGCAGAGCGGATTTCTAAGTGACTTCTTTTTCTTCTGATGCTTTCTGTTCCGGTCTTCCGCTCGTACCTCCTTTTGTCAGCGTATCGACTTTTTAACTTCTTTTTTCCTTCTGACATTCGAAAATCTTTAGGAAATAAGGTCATGTCTTTTTTAAAGGGGCATTGAGGGGCATTTTGTGCTCTGTTTCTGTATTAGAAAAAAAGACGCTGACGCAAGACACGATAAGCGCGTTCACTCGTGCTCAAAGAATGTAAGCAGTACATTTCTTAACGACTGAAATGCGGAAACGCCTGCGAATACACAGGATTTTTCGCGTACCGTTCGCTCTTAGTCGGCATCTTCGTGCTCGGTCTCACTGTTTCCGTTTCCGTACGTTCGAATAACAAGCCGCCACTGACGTCAGTCATGCGAACGCCGCAAAATCGAGCTTAGTCTACAGCTTGTAAGCAAGCAACAACATTATAGCACTTCTTATTGGTTTTAGAGAAAAATGTCAACACACCGTCGTTAGTATTGCTGCCGTCATTGAAAACTACTGGAAACATGACTGAAGGTGCTTTTGTAGTATCTAGAAACAAGTATAGCTCAGCATAAAGCGTGCCAGACGCAGCCTAGAGAATTATATTCGTAGCATTTTTTTCGGAAGAAAAGAAACAATCTGCGGAATCTGCGTTAGTATTTCGTTCGAAAGTGCATGAAAGAAAGCGATCTGACGTAAATGTTAGTGTGGCCGAATTATTTCTAATCAGGTACACACCAAGGGGCCCTCGAGCAAAAATTACAAACCTTCGCCTCCACTGAAAATATGGGTGGAAGGGCTCCCTGTAAAAGAAGTTGAAACTATAAGAATTCTAGGACTCTTCCTTCAGTCAAACCGGAAGAACAAGGAAACACTAGAAAAACTCCAGACCACCGTCAATATGACGGCAAGAATAATTAGACGAATTGCAAGCAAAAGGAAGGGAGTGAAGGAGACAGAACTTTGCAAAATAGTACAAGCATTTGTAATAAGCAGGATTGTCTACGCACTCCCATACTTAAAATTAGACAGTAGTGAAAAAGCCAAAGTAGAGTCTATGATTAGAGCAGCATACAAGGTAGCATTAGGGCTACCGAACTGTACCTCCACCGAAAGGTTTCTGGGCTTGGGAGTACACAACACCTTAGACGAGCTTACATAGGCACACTTAACAATGCAGAGAGGCCGGCTTTTCCGCACCAAAGCAGGAAGAACCATACTTGATCGTTTAGGACTAGACATACAGTTGCCACCACAAGATACCAAAACACACATACCTAAACGCATCGCTAAGGTAATAAGAGTTAAGCCACTAGCTAAGAATATGCATCCTGCTCACCACGAGGGGAGAAGAAAGGCTAGGGCAAAAGCTCTACACAACATATACAACCAAGATGAACATGCAGTATATGTAGATGCCGCAGAATATCCCCAGAAACAAGCGTTCGCGCTAACGGCGGTGGATACGCAAGGTAGACTGATAGTCTCCGGCACTACCATAACGAAATCCTCGGAAACGGCAGAAGAGGCGACAATCGCCCTTGCTATCATTAACACAGAAGCTACTACCATACTCAGCGACTCTAAATTTGCCATACGCAATTATGCGAGGCGCAGAATTTCTCAGGCAGCAATGAGCATATTGGGTCAAACCAAAGACTTAGACAAAATTATTGAATTGATACTGGTCCCGGCGTACTCGGGGAACCCTGGTAACGAAGCGGCACACATAACAGCTCGAGGATTCGTCAGCCGAGCAGGGGACGCTGTCGTTGCTGAGAGTTTTTCGAAGGACGGCCTATCATCTTTTCACGATATTACTAATAATTTTAAACTTGAAAGGAGGATATTACCTCCTCCAGACAAAGCCTTTAATAAGGAGCAGGAGACCACTTGGAGGCGACTCCAGACGCGATCCTTCATGACGCCTTACCTGTTGTCAAAATTCTACCCCGGTGAATACGACCCTGCATGTACATTATGTGGTGATTTAGCCACTTATGATCACCTATTGTGGAATTGTAAAGAGGAGCCGCCCCCGAAATCTCTAATACAAGTTCCTACTCTCGAGCAGTGGGAGGCCGTGTTGGTCAGCTCAGACTTGGGAGTTCAAACCCGGGTCATTGAAGGGGCTACCCAGGTCGCTGTCAGCCGTGGACTGATAGCCACCTAGCACGGAACGTCTGCATTCTGCCTTTTCTGACGAATTAAATGTTTTCCAATCAACTCACGACCACGCGTGCTTGGTGTTCACGAGGAAAATCTCCCATCCCGCCACAACCCTACGAGGCTGCTGAATGACGACAATGACCGCCTATTTCTGGCTCCGTGGAAGCAAGGCAGACAAAATGCACATTGGCGTTAAAAGGATATGTACCCGCCATAGTGCCGTAGGGTTGCCGCATTGCGAGCTGATGTGGCCACAGACGCCTGACTATTTTGCAAAGGCCTATCACGCCCAAGCATGCTGCCGTGGCTAGGATGTGTAGGAGCAGTATACTTCATGAATAGCACAATAGTCTCGCCGTACACGTGTATTGCGTCTGATAAGTTGTGTAGTATTAGGGGATGGTATAAGAAAAGCTCATTGTCCAATACCCGATGCACAGACACGATCGCTTGCTAGGATGAACAAAAGCCAGCTACTCAATAGTGTCTCTGACATACTGAATCACAGACGCGAAGCGCATTAAGTCTAAATTCTGTATTCTGAACTGGTTTTAAAGGCGTTCTTTACGACGGGGGCTTACGCACCAGTATTTTACTCTGGTGGACCTTTGTCAACGGCCGTAACGCTCATGACTGGATCGAAGCAAGCAAGTGGTCTGAGTCGAGTATAATATGCTAGGTGTTTTCAGGGCACGGTGCCACGTTTCTGAAATCAGTGCCGTAATCTCTATTATGGAGCAGTGTACATTGTATTCAAGGTAACTTCTCTTGCGGTTGAATTATCTACTACTTTCTTCGCGTAATTTTTAGTTTGAGAAGGCAAAGAACAAGTGAAAGATACAGGCATGACAGGCGGTGACAGAAATGGTTGCAAAACGTTAAGGTTGGGACCACTTATATGTATTGATAAAACAAAGGTTTGAATAACATCTCTGAAGCACGCAGATGTCGCTTCCCTACTTTATCCGATATGAAACAAGGTGCAGCTGACATCTATACCTCGGAAAGAAGAAAATATTCACGAATCACAAATCTTGCTTTTTCTTTTCTTCTGCTCTGCGGATTTAGAATATTGTACACCCTTTTTCTATCGAGATTTCCTTCACTATTTCCTTCAAACTGGAAGGCTTCTCCAAATTATGATGCGACAGCGTCACTATATATGCCATAATCAAGATTAGCAGCCTATCGTTAGCTTAAAGTGCGAGGTGGGTTTCATGCGAAACTTTTTTGTTCAAGAAAAGTTTTGAAGGTTAGAAAAATTGTTGGAGCCTAAACATTCTTGACCTTGAGTAAGTGACGCGTTGCATACTGCAACATGACATGGTGATCGCACAAATTCAGCGTTAAAAAAGGGGAATAGTTTGTCACCTGCTTTGCAGGATGAAATAACCTTGTTTGCTTTCCAATCATCTCGTTGGCTTTCTGTATTGAGTGTGAACAGTGTTCAGTCTTGTTGTGTGTAGCATTTTTTAACAGCCTATACTTTATTTCAGTTATGTCGTTTTATAGTGAGAGCTTCATAGCGTTACGATGTGCAGTCGCGAGATGGCAAAAGCATTGTACTGTTCCTGGACTGTCAACAACGTCAACGACGTTGCAGTTAGTGCTGGAATAACCAGGGTCTGTTTGCTCCCGACAGCAGACAGTCAGGCCTGCTGCTGAGATTGCCGCCTAGCACCTCATGCAGGTATTACGGGAGTTAACTGAGAAACTAAGTTGAGATTCCGTAGTCTAGAAGTATCAAACACCAGTCACCCTAGCACTAAGCACAAGCTGCAAAACCATTGTCTTCGTAGACAGCCGCCTGACAGTAGAATGCCGTCGTCATTTTGCGGCTGCGCCCCGTAAAAAACTTTCTGAATTAAAACGAGATCAGCAGCACGAGTGATCGTTGTACACACTAATTGGGGAACTACAAAGATGAGTAGTGCAATAGAGTTCTACCAGTTTCGCTGGCGAACACAGATGAACAGAAAAGGAGACGTTCAGCAAGTTGGACAAGTAAGCGCCACTTACCTCCTCGTTCGAATCACAAGTAAGGGTCACAGTTTGGGTGCTCTTTGGTTTCGCTATTTTTCATAATTTCTGTCGAGCCATTGCTGAAGAACCTTAGGTAAGTCTAAGTCATAATGTAGTGTTGAGCACTACGACTAGAAGCACTGTACGTACCTACGACACCGTAATACCTGTTCCACGACCCGATGCCTCAATAAAATCTTGCGCCTAGAAAAGGGCGTCTTGTTTTAATACCAAAGCATTACTAGTACCATTTAGAGCATAGACGGCGGCGTGCGTGTTTGTATTCGGGGATGATACAGAAAATATTCGCAATGGCAAGAAAAATAAGGCCACGTCATGAAGTGGCTATGTGACGTACACGCAATGCCGAGCACCGCCACTTGAGACATTCCTATGCATGTTGTTGCCCTGTATACACCCGCCACGCTGGCCTTCATGGGGCGCCAGTTTTCACGACATTCGTACGAAACCTGTGACGCCATCGTTTGTCATAGAGTGTTCCCGGAGGGGGAGGGGGGTTACACGAATTATTCTTACTTATAGCTTACATGTACCAGTCGACTTGTAGGTTAGCTTGCGACAGGCATTCGAATCGATGGCATTTGAACTTCAATTGTATGCCTTCCTAGACTTTCGCATCAAAATTGTGACGCAACCATTCGTCCTACAGTGTTCCGGGTGACGTTATACGCGTATGCATATGTGTGTGTGTGGGTGTCAATGCACTCAGGGACAACAATCCTGTCGCATTCCAGCACAAGACTAGCCCCAAAGTGTTTCCGCAGAGTTTTATATTTTTTTCAGTCTTTTTTTGGCTCTTTAACCGAGATGTTTAGTGATTTGCGCAGAATTTAGATCCAGAAATATATTTGTTAACCGCATTATATTGCTGCTATATAGCAACTAATTAGATTTAAGAAAGAGGCAGTGGAATCAGGAGTGAAGTTTGGAGACCAAATATTTCAAATCTTGATTGCAATATGAGTGGTAGTTAATTTTAACGCACTAACCCACTCGTTCATAGCTTTACAAAATTAAAGTAGGGGTACCTTAAAAGAAAAAAGGCTGGGGTAGCCATTACCCATTCAGTGACGTTCCGATAGGGCTCCTAATATTTCTCGCGGCCTGGTGCATTCCTTTCTTTGATGTTGGGTCAAACCGCTGGTTTACGTGTGTTGGAAGAAAAGGTTGATAGACGACCATACTACATGGAGTTGCATTTATGGCCACGTGAGAGGAAAGCCTTTCCTTGTTATTTACGGAGAAGTATAAGAGCCGGAATCTTTTTAGGTTCCTGCAGCATCAGGCACTATTTATTTCTAACGGCAGGAATTTCAAGCGAGAAAGTTATTACAACACCCGGCATTGCTTTACCCAAGACAGCAGTAGCCTTGGTGAATTCAGACGGGATTTAGTGGTGGATAATGTAGTTTTGCTCACACACGGAAACATGTAAGCGGACTGAATTTCTTCCAAAGGAGAAATTTTAGTCAGCACTTCCACGCCGGCAGCGCAACAATGAGGACAGAAACAAGCCTCATGTTTCTTTTCAGTATATGCTCAAATTCTCTTACCAATAGTGCAGATGCTCAAAAATTGGCATGCGCAAATTTCCAGCTGCGAAATTCACGCTAACAGTAAGTTTTAGCGAAGTGCGCAAATTTCTGGTGACACTCATTTCCCCTGAGTGATTGAAACCCTCAACTTAAGCGTGACCTCACAAGACTCCATACTACAGTTTCAAGGTGCGCCCAAAAGCTATAACTCTGTAAGCGCTGCGCCAAAAAATGTTAAGCGCGCCCTCACAAGCTTGATTAAGACAAACTATTCCTGTCGCTATAAATGGCAAACGTTCCATGTGTTGGCCCTGACTGATGGCTTTTCATTGGCGGTATAGGTATGCAGAGGGCTTTCTGTGACTTGTGTGAACCGCTCCTAAAAATACGGGCAAATGGGATTTATGTACGGAAGTAGTCTATTGTACTCTGTTGTAGTCTAGAACTTTCCTAGGCAACGGCGATGGTGAGTCAAATAAAGTCTGCCGATTGCATTGCTCAGCTGTAGCATGGTTAAACGCAATTGCGCCTCTTGTAGTGAAAGGGGTGCGTGATTACTACTATACGCAATACCAATTTGAGGTCTCAACTGAAGTTTACAAGGGTAGAAGTTCGGAGTTTTTTTTTCGTGCATGATGACCGATAGATGTGTTGATATGCGTCTACAAGAGCACAAAAAGAAAGTAGACAGTAGAACCTTACCTGTGGTACCTGGCTTCTCAGTGCAGCGTATGAAGCCAATTTATAGAGACTGTCATATTGTGGCCGATGGCAAATCTGAGCTAAAGCGGGAGATGATAGCGGATAGCGGCCTACCAAAGAGCAGACTATGATCAATGTGTCAGTGGCCCTTCAATTTCTTATAAAAAAAAAAGGGTACTTATCAAGTAGGCTATGAATTTTCCTTTCCTGTCACTTTCTGGCCTGCTTGCGTATTCCTAAGCATGATTTGTTTTCCATGCATCGAGTCTTGCATAAGTTTTCGAACCTTAACAACAAACTCAACAGTTTGGGTCAGCGCAGTGTGTCCAGGTTCCTTTGTCCCTCTGCGCTGCCACGTTGCGTCTACAATCATATCGAACTAAAATTTTTGCGAGATGTTTCCACAGGGATCTTTTTTATGGCGATTTACATCCGAGAAAATGCGCAACACTTAGAATTTTTGTACCTGACTGCATACTTTCCGAACGAAACTTGCACTACTAATAACTTAGGACAGTTTCTGAGACTGATAGGAAGAAAAAGACAAAATCGGTTTAATGTTATGTGTAGCGTACGTAGTTAGTGAGAATGGATGATCTCTCTCTGGGGAAATGTCCCAAAATTAAGGCTGCGTATGAGTCTAGTAACCTCTGTTAGCAGAGACGCTAACAGAAGTAAAGCCAGGCCCGCATGCACATAGCGACTCTATGCACTGAAGGAGTCGCAGTTTCTTGTTTCGTATGTTAGCTGCCCCACAAATGTGCGATCAAAACTACAGACATTTCGTTGTGCTCAATATGTGAGTGAAAGTGCGTGTCGACAACACGTCAGGGCTGTTAGAAACCGCGGGGACGAGTGGTAGCGCCAGAAAGCTTGAAACAGGATGCCACAATACGTCTCTCGTGAGGTACGTACTAGCATCTGTCACTGACAGCCGAAGGAGCTTCTCACACGACTGCCTCAGACTACGCAAAGGCGCTCTATCGGAGAGTTGTCTGCTGTAGCAAACGAGGAGGAATTGCAAAACAAGACAGAAAGGGCATGAACAGCGAGGAGAAGACAAAGGGTTAGAAGAAAGATCATCACGCCTTCTAACGTGACGAACTTTGACAACGAGCTCGCTTTCTGGGTGGTGGCATTTGCAGAGGGCTTGTGCTCTTGCTGATTTCGTCGGTGCGGAAAAATTTTGTGCACTATAGACGCGGCAGGGCAACCCAGTAGAGATACGCCGTGGGCATCCTGACGGGCTACGTCGTCTGTTATTTTCTCGATTGACAGTAATAGCTTTGCAGAATTCTCGCTCGCTGCCTTTCACGTCTTCCGATGGTTGCGCCCTAGGAAATCATGCAATGGCTCTGCACCCATGCATGGATGGTAGCGTGAGCATCTGCTGAGGGAAAGTTGATTTAACGATGTCGTCGTGTAAAGGAGAATTACAAGGGAATCTTCTCCTTTAATCTCATTAAAATGCCTTTCTCACTCTCTCTCTGCTGTTCCTACTTTTCACTAGCTCTTACTAACGTTTCTCAACCATGCGCCTGTCTGCAGTGAAGGTAAAATTAACCAAAACAGTTACCACATGGCCACACTGTATCGACAGCAACAGTGGGTGCGTAGCGCCTCACTTGATATCTATACTTTCGATCCGTTATATATGCTCCAGCAAAGCGTCCATCGAAATGGGACTCTCCTAGGACCACTGTTTGCATAAAATTTGAGTGCCACCCGTTTGACGTACGACGAAGTGGTGTCAAATGATTTCGCAGGCCCCTTAGCATAAATTTAATAATACCTAGGTGCCCAAAATATTTGGGGGATTTGGAACGACGTCGTTCCCGCTTCGAAACAGTGCATTCCGAGGACCTTTAGATTCCGAAGACCTTTAGCTACCGTATCTGACTCTACGAGAGATTCAAGTCTAAAAGTCGTACCCTTTGCTGGGTGGAGGATTTTTTGGTTCTGTACATTTTCGGGTGGAATAGATAAATAGGAGGAGAGAAAGGCAGGGATGTTAACCAGAAAGGGGTTCCGGTTGACTACCCTGCACTGGAGAAGAGGAATTAGGGGACGAAAAGGAGGAAGAGAGAAGGAAAAGGCATAACACACACACACGCACAACGCTGTCACAATTTGTCGCTCAATCCAGTCGCTCTCGAGTAGGCAAAGAGTGCTTTGTATGCCTTGAAGGCAGACGACTGCTGTGGCCACGGACCGAGGACCTTTTGCTTTGTTAATGGGCGAGGATCGAGGCGGTCCAGGGCCCCACACAGTGTATGTCTTGCACTCGCAAATGCAGGGCACTCTCAGAGAAGATGAGCGATGGTCTCCTCACAACCACAGCTTTCAAAGGCAGGGCTGTCGGCTATCCCATCCGGAAAGCATAGCGGTTGGTAAAAGCAACACCGATCCATAAACGGAATAACAATGTTGCTTCGCGGCGTGCTAAGTTACCTGAAAGGCGAAGGCGCAGTCCAGGGTCCAGTGCCTTGAGGCGGAGGTTGCAAACCTCTCCCGTGTTCCTCGCTGAAAGTGTGAGCTCCAGCGCCAAAGGGCAAAGCCCACACACAGCGTCAGGTGTTGATATTGGGATCCTCACTGGAAGCCCGTCGTTGTGAGGAGAACGCGCTGCCGCATCTGCCTGGTGATTACCGTTAATACCATAGTGTCCTGGCAGTCATTGAAAAATGATGTCATAACCTTTGGATACGGTGCCGTGGTACAGTAGACGGATGTCAGCAACAAGTTGTTCCTGCGACTCGTGGCGTAGCGAAGCTTGCAGGGCTTGAAGGGCTGCTTTAGTGCCGGTGAAAACAGTCCAGTCATGTGGAGGTTCTTGACTGATGAACTCAACCGCAGCCCGTAAGGCTGCGAGTTCCGCACCAGTCGAAGATGTTGGATAGATCGTCTTCACTTTCATGAAGATGGATCTGGGCGGTATCACCACCGACTCCGCAAAACTGGTAGAGTGAACTGATCCATCTGTGTAAACATGCATGCGGTGACTGTGGTAAGAATGCAGGTGATTCAATGTCAGTTGTTTGAGAGCGGGCAGTGATACACCAGCTTTCTTCGTAATGTCAGGAATATAGAGGTGAACCGGAGGTTCATGAAGACTCCATAAGGGTGAGCATGGTCTTGACGCAGGAGTGAACTGCGATGGAAGGTATGCGCGATGAGCTTCAATGACTTTGGCGAATGCAGTACGCGGCATAATTATTGGGAGTGTTGCGAGGTGATTCCAGGGAACCCGTGTGAGGTGCCGAATATGTGTTCTCATGGTGTCAACAGCAATGTATGTAGTAACAGGATGTTCCCGGGCAACAAGAACAGTTGCTGCAGTTGATGCACATTTAGGCAGTCCAAGGCAGATACGGAGAGCTTGGGCTTGCACAATTTGAAGAGTCTTGTTATTTGTCTTTCTAATGAAAATGAATATCGGAAGACTGTACCGCATGTAGCCCAGAAATAGGGAACGGTACAGTTGAAGCATCGAGCGCACTGTTGCGCCCCATGACTTTCCCCCGAGGAAGGAGAGGACGTGGACAATCACAATTAGTCTCTTTCTCATGTCGTAGATATGTGGACTGCACGAGAGGTTCCTGTTGATGACAACACCAAGGAAGCTGTGGTTTCTCTCATAGGGAATGGCCGCACCATTGATGCGAATGGTGTAACTTGACATTATTCGGCGTGTGAACGCCACAAGTGAACACTTTTCGGTTGAAATGTTCAGACCCTTCAAGCGAAGATGAGATGTCAATATCGATGTCGCCTTTTCAAGTCTTGCACGAACTTGAGGACGGGTCACCGCTGATGCCCAAATACATATATCACCGGCATATATAGAGATCTGAGCAGATTGTGGCAATACATCGACCAGGTCGATGAGAGCAAGGTTGAAGAGAACTGGGCTCAGCACTCCACCCTGAGGAACACCGCGCGAATTTCGGTGTAAGGGCTTTGGTCCGTCCGCAGTCAGGACAAAAAACGACTTCTCTGATAAATAGCTGCGTATCCAGCTGAACGTGTGGCCTCCGATCTTAGTAGCTTCCTTTGCGTCCAAAACGGCCTGATGCGTTACGTTATCGCACGCGCCCTTGATATACAAAAACAATGCCACGGTCAATCTTTTGAAACTTTTGCTGCACCGACGTTTCAAGGTCAACCACGTTGTCGTTAGAAGAGCGGCCCCGTCGGAGCCCAGACATGAAGGTTGGATAAATCTGATATCGCTCCAAGTGCCATTCCACGCGTGTGAGCAGCATTCTTTCCATGACTTTGCCGACGCAGCTGGCTAGTGCAATTGGACGGTATGATGAAAGGTCGAGCGGTGATTTCCGCGGTTTAAGAAGTGGAACCAGACGACTGGTCTTCTAATCATGAGGAACTATGCCAGCAGTCCAGGACTTGTTATAAGTGTCCAAAAGAGCCCGTCGAGCTTCATGGCCAAGGTTGGCAAGTGCGGAGTACGTCACACCATCGAGCTCTGGTGATGATGACCTTCTACAACAAGCTAGCGCAGCATCAAGTTTTTCCATGGAGAATAGTACATCCATCCGAGAATCCCTTGAGGGTGGAACATTGTTGCAGTGCAGCGTTGCGCCTGGATTTGGAGGGCCTGTTATTCTTGCGCAGAAATATTCGGCTACCTCAACCACACTGCGCCTTTGGTGGAGCGCGACGAATTTGAACGGGTAGCGCTGTTGAGTGGACGTGCGAAGACCCCGAATTACACTCCAAAGGCGTGACAAAGGCTTCCGTGGATCAAGTGTTTGGCAAAATGTCCTCCAGCGTTGTGTTTGCAGTGCCTGCATTCTGCGCTGAATCTTCTTCTGTATGCGCCTAGCATCTCTTAGGTCTAGGCGCGACTTTGTGCGTCGCTATCTGCGCTCTGCTTGCGCCGTTCTGATCGCTGTCACTACAGTTCGAAGTCAAAATCGGTGTAGTTATAGCGGCAGGGTGAAAGGGGCAGGTGGCGTGTTCCGTGACCTCCTTAATTTTTTGTTCAAAACCGGTGGAGAAGCCCTCTGTGCAAGCAGCCTCCATAAGTAATTTAAAAACTGTCCAGTCAATGCGCTGCCTACACGTGGCTGTGGAGAATATGAAACGACCGGTAATAATCAGATAGGTTGGGATATGGTCGCTGCCATGGGTTTCTACATCCGAAAACCACCGGACGCTGTTGGTAAGGCACCGTGAAACGAAAGTCAAGTCCAAGCAGCTTCTATATAAGTCACCCCTCGAATATAGGTCGGGCATCCGTCATTAAGGCACTGGAGGTCATGGTCAGAGGCGAAGGACACAAGCTGTCTTCCCCTAACGTCCATCCTAACGCCTCCCCACATGGTGTGATGAGCATTGAAGTCTCCCATAATGACCCACGGAGCAGGTGTCGCTGCCATCAAAACACTCAACCTTCTGGTGTCGAAACGACTTGATAGCGCCAAGTACACCGCCAGTAGCGTAAACATCAGGTCTCGGCTCTTCTCTCTCAGGCAAACGTACTGATTGGCTTCGTTCGGAGGAACTGAAGGTTGCACGTATAGAAGTTCACGTCGAATGTAGACGATGACTTTGCTGGATCTGTTGCGCGTGGGTGATGCAAATGCCTCGTAACCGGATATTCGCTAAATTGCCGGGATCTTCGGTTCAGAAATCACAAGAATGGGGAAGTGATTACCGTAGACGTAGTGCCGTAAATCGGAAATCCGGGACTGGAGTCCATGAGCATTCCATTAGAAAATGAAAGCTTGTTTGACTTTGTTTTGAAAAGACAGGTCCGAAGAAGTCATGATGCCTTCTACTGTAGAGCCGCAAGAACTAGATGTAGCGCGTCCAGCCATTGAAGCGCGCTATTTGCTGCTGGCGTGCGTAGGCTGGAAAGCAGAGCTCGCAAGGCATTCATTAGTGACATTAGCATTGCAATCACTTGCATATCTGGGCCATACCCTGGATCGTGCCTGCTGGCTTGGTCGGTCGTTAGCGCTGCACACTGCCCTTAGTGCGCCAGCATCCCTGACACAGTAGGCGTAGAAGGCTTTGGCAGTGGTGGCCAAGTTGCCACCACTGCCGGCCACTGGTAATGGCCGGTAATAAAGTAACCACAGTTTTTCACTTCAAGCATAAGCATCAGACATTTGTAACAAGCCGCCGTCAACAGCGTCAAGTCTGTCTTTATCTGAAATGAGCCGGTTTTGTAGCAATAGCTGCTTTACGATAGCATTTCGAGCCTTCAGCGTGGCGGCGTCGCCACCCTCTGGGTGCGCGCCACCCCGTGGCTGCGCCGCCATGCTGTCACGTGGTTGGTCACGTGGTGCGGAGCACCTGCCGGCGGCGTGGAGCCGTGGCTGATCATGTAGGTCGTCACGCAGTTGGGCACGTGACGAAGTTCTCCTGTGACAGCTGTAGTTATCGCGTTACTCCAGGTTTAAATAGAGCTAAACCACCACCAATTTTCTTTTTTCGTAGCAGTTAAACAGTTATCTTAGTGTCTATCCATGAATCTGAAAACAAGGCTCTATGCTGAAATAAGAAAGCTGCAGGTGAAAGAGGAATTACATGACTGTTTATATAACTAAACGCTCGTCGTATCGTATGCATGGCCCACTATACGTTTAATTACCTTTATTTCTCCCTCCGATATTAACCTGAACGAAAAGTACTGAATATTGGGCCTAGTGCGAAATTCTGATTCTATTCTAATACCTAACTGTCTTTCACTTACCAATTGATTGAAATTTTAATTCTGTTCAAGTCCCGATTCCTCATTAGATCCCCTAACCCTCATTTGTGTAGAGATGAGGCTGTCTATATTGCTCGAAGGCCTGCTGTAGCCTGAGAAATTCATCGTTTGCTCAAGCGGTTATTTGAACTCTCCGCTGTTGTGAATTGAGGTGGTCCCGTAACGCTCGCCACCCGTTTAGTGACAGAGCGTCGCCAGCTCTCAGTCGGTAGCGAAGACTCCGAGTCAGGCGTCGGTGAGAACAATGAAAGGGATTTTATACATTATGCACAGAGCATTATACAAAACGAGATCGGCACAGGGCCCGAGAGCTAGCAGCAAACGCGACTGTTCTCGCACGGTGACGTCCGGCGAGGCTCCAACGCGTCAAACATCACACTCCTCTCGGGAGCGGCACACTATGAACGGCCTCGGAAGCACGGAGTCCGGTGTGTCGACAGGCGGCAGCGTTGGCGCTTATATAGCCCCGAGAAACGGTCGTCACTCAAACGAACCAATAAAAAGCCAGCACTTGACAGCCGTCCGAGAGGTCCAACCAGCGACCGCGCTGGCTACCCGCTTCAAGTTTGCCGCGCGCGGTGACTCCCAGGGGGAAAGGGGAACCGGCGCCTGGCTGTCTGGCAATTCGATGCACGTTTGACATGTCGCTAGCCGATGCTTCTCCATAAGTCGCCACTGTCTAGCGGCGCAGCTTCTTTGCTTGACAAGGGAGCGTTAGGGCGCAGTCGCCTTGCGGCGCAGCACCGGGCTTGTCCAAGGGGCCTGTCCAAGGGCGTTCGCAGGAGAAATTGTCCATCATGAAAATGTGGAGTCCGGGCTGGTCGTCCGGGCACAACACCGCATACTGCCCTCAACTCCGGCTGTTGTAGCTACGCCACTCATGTCATGTCCGTGGATCGCGGCGATGCTTATAATCCTACCGATACAATGGTTCATCCGTTAAGCAATGAGTCACAGACCAGACTGGCATGTCTTTCAAACGCCGCCACCAGTCGGCCTTGTGAGAAACAGGTTTCTAGTCCCCAGCAATGCGGAAAACAAATAGCTCTCGCAAGGTATAGTTTGGCACAGGGAGCCTTTTGTACACATAGGCTGCTGTTGTGAGTCATTTTCTTCTGAACCATTCTCGTCTTTGCTGAGTCATTTTTATTCAAGTTCCGCTCTCTTTTGTCCTCACAAGTGGAAAGGGGATATCGGAACCGTCGGCAGGTTGAAAGAGGCAATACCCCGTAAGCACCACCTGCCATCGCCATGGTTGGCAAGTGGAGGCTCCACACAAGTGGCCATCGTAACCGCCGACGCCGGACAGTTTTTGCTTTAATAGCCCTCCTAGTGCTAGGCCTAAAAATATTGAGCAGGACTAATTCGCTTGCCGAGGAGGAAGAAGCCGCCATCGCACTTGCGCTGGCACACTCCACGATTGAGAAAAACATAGCCGGAATTTGCACTGATTCCCAGGCCGCATACCACCACTACCTGAAGGGCGTGGCGAAGCCGGCCACACACCATATTCTTGCCACAGCCACCTCTCTCGACCGAACGGTTACTCTGGCGTGGATCCCTGGGAATGCGTCGATCCCCGGTAATGAGCGCGCTCATTCGCTGGACCAAGAATTATCCTCCCGGACCCCGGATGATCAGGCACCCGAGAAGTCACCGGAGAAAGACATGCGCGAGGAAGACACTCTTTGTCTTGTACAGTCCTTGGTTATCTGCAGAATAGCATACGGCCTTCCGTATCATCATCTCACAAAGAGAGAACTTAAGCAGGCCGACACTGTCATTCGCGGCGCGTAGAAAACAGCTCTCGGCCTTCCTCCAAGCACCTCGACCGAACGTCTAATCAAGCTTGGAGTCCAGAACACCTTTGAGAAGATCAGAGATGTGGCCTTAGCATCGCAGAGAGCCCGACTCCAACAGGCCACCACCGGAAGAGCCATTTTTTAGCGCATTGGTACACCACGATATCTACAACAGCTCTGGCGACACACTTCCCTACCTGCAATCATAAGAAGACAGATCTCGGTGGCTCCGCTCCCAAAACATATGCATCCAGAAATCCACAAAGGCAGACGGGAGGCTAGGGTCACTCATCTACGCCGGCGTCTAGAGTCAGATCACAAAGCAGTCTACGTAGACGTGGCGGCGTATACTGAACCGAGCATCTTTGTTGCAGTCGCCCTTGGCCACAATTTTCAACTACTGACGAGTGTTTCACTGCGGGCTGAGGATCCTGCCGCGGCGGAAGCCTCCGCCATCGCCCTTGCCATAACGCATTGTGATCTTGCGGACAAATCAGCTCACATAATAACTGACTCGAAGCGAGCCTGTCAATATTACATTACAGGGAGAGTCCCAAAAATGACAGCGGCTCTACTCATACCGTCGGGCCTCTCACCTACGCTTCAAAGCCCCCATAACATTACTTGGACCCCGGGCAATTCAGGACTTGAAGGCAACGAGGCGGCAAACGATCTAGCTCGTGAGCTAACAAACCGAGCGGATCCTTGCCCGTACGTCACCCCTCTACCATCAAACTATGGAGAACGGCTGGAGATGCTTAGATTAGATCGTAGAATCTATCCCCCTCCCCATATTAAACTCACCACAGAAGCCACATTTTGGAGGCGAATACAAACGAATACCTTCCCTAACCTGTACTTGTACAGCTTCATTCACCCTTCCAAATACCGCCCCTTCTGTCCATGGTGCGGCGATAAGCCTACGCTGTTTGACATTTCCTGGAATTGTCCCCAAAAACCACCTCATATAAAAACATTACAGACATCATACGAGCAGTGGGAGGCAGCCCTGACCTGCAATGGTCCAGAGGACCAGTCTCGCATCATCAGACTGGTCCAGGCATCCGCCCAAGCCACCGGAGTCCTGAACTGAGGAGTCCGCCTACCTGACTCGTAGAACACTACAATGAAATAATAAATATTTTATCTCTCTCTCTCTCTCTCAGGCACCCAACCCCGCGCAAGAGGGCACATCGCTCATTTCTACATATCACCAAATCCCCACATTCTACAAACTCAGCCGCATGACATTGCCACCACCCAAAAGTACCTTGTCGCCCTTATCCAACGCTACATGGCGACAATTACAGACGGGCTGCTTTATTTAACCTTACCATCTCTCACGCTTTCACCCCATCTTCCAGCCTCATTGTAAGACTTGTGGCGTAAACAAATCCCCAATTTTCACTACCTGTGGGAATATCTTCCCTTACAGAGAATACTCCCATGCCCAGTCCCACTCATTCTTCCTGGGAGGTTGCTTTACGGACCGCTCAGCCCGCCGGCCAGAAATGGCTAGTGGATCGGGGTTTATGTGAAGCTAGAGCCCGTGGACTCCGGGACCAGTAGGGGACCACCCTAGAAGATTTCATTTTTTTTCTTCTATTAAAGTTGCTTCCATCCATCGATGGGATCAGCATCTGAACCAGCGAACGCTGTTGTACCTTTGGTTTAACCGTAGAGTCCTGCATTCTGCCGTGGAACCAACTTCAGGTTCCTCCTTCCTCCGCCCATGTCAAAACCGCCTCCTTTCACGATATCCACAACTGGGCTCTTCCCGGTGTAGCCACCTCCATGTTGGGCATTTTTCACTATCGCCATGACCTCCCAAGCCAGTCAGTCCCCTCTTGCCTCATGCCTCTCTTTACCTCTCCGCATTCATCCATGAAATTGGAGAGATTTCCCTCTGCACATTCTGGCTTCTGCCCATCATGATTATTTATTTCAGTTGAATTCATTTTTAAATAGCCCACCGTGCTAGGTGACAATTAAATTACTCGTGAAAGCAATTAAGGTGTTACGTCTGTTGGTGTACATTCTACTGTAGAATGCAGAGATATAGGACTAAACCAAAGCTACTACAAATTTCGCTCTAAATGTAATTTTCGAGGTCATGCAGTTGTACCAATCCTTGAGAGCAGGCGCATAAGTACGCCGTTGGCAGCTTTAAGAAAAATGAACTTGACTTCTATGAAAGCTGACTAGCGAGTGCTGCATATATTAGTAGAACAGATCACGGGCTTTAGTTCTATCTCTCCTCAGATTTTTTCCTGATCGATGCAAAGTGTAAGCTTCTCTTCGGCGCCCGTTTTATTCAATGTGCGAAGTCATCATGTATACAAATATAACGGCTTCAATGTTAAACAGCAGTTAGCTGCATTGCGCCCTTTGCGCGCTTGTTGTGTTTTCCTTCGCCCTTCCCAGATTTTTCAGATAGCACTGACGTGTAAAAGATAACCTACCAACTAGCCTCAGTCATTGCCCTTCTCGGTGAGCGAAAAAAAAGTAAAATAAGATAATACTGTGGGGCACAAGAAAAAAATATTAGCTTTGATGGAGCTTCCTGTTCGGGAAAGAGTTCCATTGAGGGGAGTACATTTAAGGCATTTGTAAGCATTGAAACCATCAGTGATGCGACCGCAAATCAAGCTTCAGGACCTGCTGCATTTTTTAAAGTAATGGGGCGTTAATGTCTGGATATAGATCGTACGCACAAACGTGCTGTCTTTTGAAATGACAAGTTTCAATGCTCATCAAAGTCACGAGAGCAGCGTCAGTCCCTTTCAAGCCGGCGTCTTTTGATCTCAGCTATTTAAACTCCTGCGCATAACAGACACGACTGACTGCTGTGCATTTTTACTTAACTAAAATATTTAAATGGTTAACTTTTGAAAATTCGCCATAAAATTAAACTACTCTAAAAATAAAAATATGACGTCATCATTGGCACGTGGAATTTGTTTGTACAATGGTATTGTGGATGGCGCTACAAGTCTCAATGCGATATGCGCTGTTTTCTAGTTGCAGCCACAGGCGCTTTGATCTCAGGGTGGTAGGAGACCTCACGAAATCTCGAATCGTGATGAGTACTTGCTGCCATAGATAGCGCTGTGATTAGGGGTGTAGAATTCCCCACGAAATCTTGAAACGTAATTAGTAATAGCTACCGCTCTTAAAAAGAGTGCCTTTTTCTCATGCGCCCTTAATTCCTTAAATCGCCCGGCGAGTACCCGCCGCGGTGGCTCAGTCATTAGGGCGCTCGGCTACTAAGCCGGAGTTCTCAGGCCGGAACCCGTCCGCGTCGGCAGCACTTCAATGGAGGTGAAACACAAAAGGCGCCCGCGTGCTGTGTGATGCGACTGCACTTTAAAGATCCCCAGGTGGTCGAAAATTGTTCCGGAGCCCACCACTCCGCACATCTTTCTCTTTTTCTTCCTCACTCCCAGCTTCCTGTCTGCCCTTACGGCGCGGTTAATGTGTCCACCAAGATTTAAGGCAATGATAAGGCAATTTCCTTTGCTGAAAAACCAATTTCGACTTGTTTCAAAGGAGACTCATAATTTTTAAAGCGAACACGCATACCTGAAACATGTGTCAAAGCACGTCAATCATCCTCGACTACATATATTAAGTACACAAATTTTATCAAGCTCCCGGAAATATTCGTAAGCGCAGCAACATCTGTTGTGTTCGTCTCTTCTTGTTCTTTGTCCTGCTCTCCAGCGCTGTTGAAAAAAGCTCGTAATGGACTACCAACTTGCGGAATCTGCCATTCGTCTGCAATATATGTAAAAAAATACTAATAATAACATTGAAATAAGGCGAAAATACTAAGGTATATCGTTTCGCACGGCTAATTTCTGATTATATTAATTGCGGATAAAAGCAAAACGCAAAAAATGCGCAAGGAAGACGTCACTTTGTTTTTCTTCATGTTCTTGCATAAACAAGGAAGCCACATACACACTGTTAGTCCTCGCTACTGTCAGGTTGCATGCAGACTTTTGCGAGAGAAACAAATAGTACTTCTTTCTTTTGCCCCTGATTTGGATGTCGTACGAACATAGTGACTTCCACTTGCAGCCGTGCATCAGCTTTGTATTACTCAGTTGTCTATGCGTCTCAGGAAATCATGACATTACTGGCAGTGCTCAATTTCTCTTTGGTGCTTCGCTGTTTTGATGCTGCGTAAGCCCTGCTTTCCTCGTTGATGTGCCCAAACCTAATTAGATTGAAACTGAGTGTTATAATGACCAAATTTTAAGGCGCGTTAGGTTTTTGCGAACGATTCGTTTATTTTTTTTTCGTGATGTGCTCTAGATCCCGTCTTTCAGACAAGAAAGGACGCTGCTGTTGATAGAAGGGGACCGCCTGACTGCCTTCGCCTTCAGCTTTGCGTATGTCCTCAGAAGGAGGTCGATGAAGAAGCTTTGATTATGGTAGGAGGTGGAGCAGCCTTCAGGCACTCGTGTCATAAGGACTGATGATAAGCGCTGCCTCCTCTCTATATATGTGTAGCCCTTTTATAGGTACTCGGGCGGCGTACACTGAACTGAGAGGGTAGGCTCCACCATGAAATCTCCTGCCTATAGGCACGCAAGGAACGATGAGATAAGGCTAGAGCGCTCGCTCTAAACGAGAGCCCGCGGCCGCGCTACTTCTTCCCGAGAGAATCGCAATATCCTGGTAAGAAACGAAATAAAAGAAAGCAAGGCGCCTTGAGCAGCGTCTTCAGGTTCTCTCGATAGGCTTGTCATTTGTGGAAATGCGTGCCTCTACGCTCATGACCGATACGGGGCGAAATGGCGAATGATGATTGCAAGCCTTTCGCTCTTCGCAACGATTCGCCCTCTATTTCTTATGATCACGTAGACATTATTGCGAGTTTTCATTGATTTATGCCCCGTAAGTGCTGCTTATTTGGACGCCGTACAGGATGGTAAGCAACGAACATATTCCGCTGGATTCTAGTGAAGGTGGTGCGTTTACATCGGAAACCCGACAGTAAAATTGAGAGGTTACTCGGAATCTCTGCTACTTTATACACTGGGCACTTGCAACTTAAGATGTGCATTCAAGTCTTGGAAAGCATTGAAGTGTAGGTTGCTCTTCATGTCAGGTTCCTGTCTTTTGAAAATCATAGCAGACAATGGTGTTGGAAACGTTTCATCATGAAAATGGTTAACTACAATTATAAACAATTATAAGGTCGTTATTCATTAGATATTCAATTTTATGCACAAAATTTAGGGCACTGATAGTGGTCATTGGACTGGACGGGCATTCGGACAGAGGAAACAATACACACATAAAGAAATGTTTACCGGATACCTTAGAGGAACTATGCAGACAGAGAGTAGACAAGTATAGATTTCAGTCATTGCTATGAGCTGTTAACCTGCACAATTTCTTAGTACAATGCAAGCATGGCATTTCTTGGGTTTGTGGTCGCTCTGCAAGCGCTGCATTGAAAATTTTCAAAAAATCCAAGAACGTTGCTCCTCATGGTAACACTATTTATATTCTTTATCAGGTAGATTGACGTCATTATCCCACAGAATTCTCCCAGTCATTAGCATTAAACTTATTTATTCGCTAGTCGCCGCCACTACTTCCAAGCATATTTCAAACCCTCAACTAGCTTTGCGCAACACTATGCATATTTTGTTTTATCACTGTCTCCATTCCGCTACCCTGCCAGACCTTTCTTAATCGGTTCGCCTGCCCGATTACTACATTTCCTGTTTTTTTTTTTATCGGAGATAGCATATCAGATATTAATTCGATGCCTATACGACTTTGCATCGAGAATGGCGGGAAAAGAACACCTAGGATGTTTCAAAGCTGACACAGTGCCGAGAGATAATAGAATGCGCTGTTCTAAAGAGAATAAAATATGAGCGTTGTCTAGAACTGAATAATAGAGGAAAAGGTGTTGTCAGCGCAGGCATGCCTACTTTTTATCCAAAGAGCGTTATGGCTGCCCTTTATCGTGAACTACGCTTTCTCTCCTGTGGTTTGCTATGCTACGAATTTTGATATCATACAATTTTTTTTTCACCATACGCTGCGTTTGGCAAAACGTGAATTTTTTTTACAATTTACTGTTTGCGTACACCAAGAATATTGTGTTTGTAACATGGAATGGCCTCCGAAGTGCCATAGGCCAAGTTTAAAATCTCCGACATTCTTTCGCTTAGGCTGCATCCGAAGTGTTTACTTGGCATTACACTTGAATCTGCACTGCTGTATGTAATCTTTTGCGTAATGTGTCAGTTCTGGGATATCAGGTGCCAACTTACTTTCTTTATCGTGAGCGACGTAAACTTCACTTATGTTTGCTTCATTGAATGTTCAGTCCTGCACCAGCCGCGAATTAGGTATCCCTTTTTGCTTTTTTTTGTGTACAGCAAGATAATTTACTTCTTTGTTTGTACGTTCATAGCTTCAGTATTCTATTATATTGTCATACTAAGTTGCTCACGAAGAAAGTGTTAAAAAAATAGGGGGTATAAAATACCGGACGCGATATTCGGAGGTCGTGGGTTCGGATCCCACCGGCGGCATGGTTGTCTTTTCTGCTGCCTTATAAGTAATTTTCTTTAAGCGATTGATTAATCTAAGTACTATAATAACCCACTGATAAGCACGACACATAAAAAAGTAAAACATTCCCTTATGCACCTTGGTTTCGGTGACTGTTGGCTCCCTTCATATATATATATATATATATATATATATATATATATATATATATATATATATATATATATATATATATATATATATATATATATATATATATATATATATATATATATATTAGCAGACAAGGTAAAGTAAATGAGGGGCCCGTTTGACAAACTTATGAAGGGAGCCAACAGTCACCGAAACCAAGTTGCATAGGGGAACGTTATTTTTTTCTGCTGCTTTATAAGTAATTTTCTTTAAGCGATTTATTAATCTGAGTAATATTATCCCACTGATAAGCACAACACATTAACAAATAATAATAATAACGTTCCCCTATGCAACTTGGTTTCGTTGACTGTTGGCTCCCTTCATAAGTATATATATATATATATATATATATATATATATATATATATATATATATATATATATATATATATATATATATATATATATATATATATATATATACACATACATATATATATATATATATGTTGTAAGCACTGTGAGTGACCTTCATCTTCATCTCAGCGTAATCATCATCGGTCATCGGGTCGTGCGAAGAAGACGAAGTGTTGCTAAGCTGTGACTAGTCGGTAGCTGCTGCTTCGGCCTACCTGAAGTAAAAAGGTGAATTTGCTGGTGCGTTCTTCTGCCTCACAAGTGGTGGAGGTGACTCCTGATCCCAGCGTCCTCAACGCGGCACCCCCTGGAGCTCCGTTCCGGTCGTGTTCTTGGCGGCACATCAACCGCCATGGCGCAGTCACATCCCCCTGCTCTCACCGTTCCGGCGCCTGTAGCTACCGATGGGCATCCCACGGCTGCCCATGCCACCTCTGCACCACTGACATCCCAAGGTGCACTTGCTCAGCACCATTTGACCCACCCAACTTGGTCAGTTACCTCACGTCAGCGCGACCCTCCGGTTTTCGCCGGTCTCCGCGGTGACGACGTCGAAGACTGGCTACAGCAGTACGATCGGGTGAGCGCTTTTAACGGTTGGGACGCTTCTATGAAGCTACTCAACGTCTCATTCTACCTGAGTGACGTGGCTAAGACGTGGTTCCTCAACCATGAGGACGCCATTCCTGACTGGCCTCAATTCACGACACAGATCCGCCAGATATTTGGAACTGTTGGTGCTGGTCCGACCTCTTTTCAAAAGAAGCTAGAGACCCGTGTGCAGCTTCCAGGAGAGACATACACATCATACATTGAGGACGTACTCGCCCTTTGCCGGCGAGTTAACAATGGCATGGTCGAGGCTGAACGTGTCGGACATATTTTAAAAGGAATTGGCTCTTTTGCCTACGCAGCTCTAGCTGCCCAAAATCCCGTCACGGTGGCAGACATTCGTGCCACTTGCCAGCGACTTGACTATCTACAGTCGCGCCGCCTCAACAACACCTGGGATCCGAGCCAAATTCCCGAAACTGATCTGCGCACCATCATACGATCTATAATACGGGAAGAGCTCCACAATGATATTTCGTCGGTTCCTGCCTTCTCACGCCCACCTGCTCAATCTACTGGGTTGCGTGGCATTATCAAGGAGGAGCTTACTTCACTCAATCGTCCCATGGCTACAGAACCACCAGCCCCTCCCTACGTTCCGACGTATGCTGAAGTCACTGCGGCTCCTCCTCCTTGTCCTCCTGTCCATCACGCGCCCGTCCCACCCAGCCTCGCCGCCCTGTCCCCGCGACCACCGGTGTATGGTAATTGGCGGCCTCTCCCACCTCGTCCAGTATGTTTCTACTGCGGAATCCGCGGCCATGTAACACGCGTTTGTCGCCGACGACTGCGAGATGAGCGTGCGAGCTATGGGTACGTTCGACGTGACGACGCCTACCAGCTTCCTCCTCGCCAGTACTACACCGATAATGACCTCCGTCCCTCTTCCTCCCCGTCGACTTCTCCTGACCGGTCTAGGACAGCACGGCCATCGCGTCGTCGCTCCCCGTCACCCTTTCGCCGGACTTCGTCGCCCCTTCGCCCTCCATCTTCAGCTTCTGCACCGCCTGTCGTCGCTCCAATTCCTCCTCTGCTCCCATCAAACATGTTGACTGTATTCCTTGAGGGACATGAACTGGAAGCTTTAATTGATACCGGCGCCGCTATTTCTATTATGAAACTTGACTTGTGTTTAAAACTGCGAAAAGTGCGCACACCTTATACCGGTCCTCCTTTACGTGCTGCAAATGGACAGAATATTAACCCTTGTGGAGCGTGTACAGCCCGAGTCACCATTGATGGCATCTTGCACTTCATTGAGTTTGCTGTCCTATCCTCCTGTGTCCATCAACTCATCTTCGGCTGGGATTTCCTCCAAAACGCCTCAGCAGTCATTACGTGTTCCCCTCCCACTATTGAAGTCACTGAATGCAACATTCTTGCCGATAGAGAACCACTTTCTTCCCGTGTAGTTATGCTTGCCGATCACGTCCTCTATCCGGGCAACGAAGATATTCTATCTGTGACTTCTGACGCCGTCACCGATGGCGACGTCCTGATTACACCCAGCCCACGTCTCCTGTCAAGAGGTATTATCATCATCGTGTCCCTTCTTCGCTTCTCCAGCGGTTCTTCTCTTCTCGCCGCATTCAACACCACATCAGAGCCCATTCTTCTGCGACGCGACTCTACTGTTGCATCAATTGCTTCCGCCCAGCCTGTCACACTTCTTCCCATTTCCACCTCCGATCGCTCTGATTCATCCCCTGCCTCGCTCAGTGCAGCACTTCGCCACACGATCAGCACCGACCTGACAACAGACCAGACAGACGCATTGCTCGCTGTATTGAACAAGCACGCAGACTCGTTCGACGTCAATTCCGGCACACTGGGTCAAACCGCTGCAGCAACGCATCGCATACTCACCGACGGATCAAGCATAGTTAGACGCCGGCCTTATCGTGTTTCTCCAACCGAGCGCAAAGTTATTCAGGAAAATGTTGCTGACATGCTTGCACGCAACATCATACGCCCATCGTCTAGTTCCTGGTCATCGCCTGTTGTGCTAGTGCAAAAAAAAGACGGTTCGGTTCGTTTTTGTGTAGATTACCGTGCTCTAAACAGAATAACTCGTAAGGATGTGTATCCCCTCCCTCGAATTGACGACGCCCTCGATTGTTTACAAGGTGCCCAATTTTTCTCCAGCCTTGACTTAAGATCAGGCTACTGGCAGATCCCCATGAATGAAGATGATAAAGAGAAGACCGCCTTTGCAACACCGGACGGTTTATACGAATTCAATGTAATGCCTTTTGGACTCTGCAACGCTCCTGCTACATTCGAGCGTATGATTGACACAGTTCTCCGCGGCCTCAAATGGAAAACATGTCTCTGTTACTTAGATGACATCGTCATTTTTTCTTCGTCATTTCCTGATCACCTTACTCGTCTCGATGAAGTTTTGACAGCACTTTCCAGCGCTGGCCTACAGCTAAACACGAAGAAATGCCGTTTTGCATCAAAATCCATTAAAGTTCTTGGCCATCTCGTAAGCAGCGAAGGAATTAAGCCTGACCCTGAAAAAATCGCTGCTGCGCTGCACTTTCCCCGTCCAACTCGGGTCAAAGATCTCCGCAGTTTCCTCGGCTTGGCATCATACTTCCGCAGATTCATCCGCAATTTCGCCTCTATTGCCTCACCTTTACATGCGCTTCTTCACAACGACACGCCTTTCATCTGGTCTCCTGCTTGCGAAGAAGCATTTGAAACTCTGAAGCGTGCTCTGACTTCGGGTCCCGTCCTCTGCCATTTTGATGATAAAGCACCGACAATTTTGCACACCGACGCCAGTAGCCATGGCATTGGCGCTGTCCTTCTGCAACGCCAAAACACCTCTACAGAAAATGTTGTTGCCTATGCGAGCCGAACTCTGACTTCTGCGGAACAAAACTACACTATTACCGAACAAGAATGTCTCGCCGTCGTCTGGGCTGTTCAGAAGTTTCGTCCTTACCTGTACGGCCGTCACTTCACAGTCGTCACTGACCACCACGCCCTATGCTGGTTATCCACTTTGAAAAATCTGTCCGGTCGTCTCGGGCGGTGGATCCTCCGCCTTCAAGAGTACGACTTTACTGTCACTTACAAATCGGGCAAGAAGCACAAGGACGCCGACGCTCTCTCTCGTTGCCCTATTGCTTTGCCGTCGCAACCCATGTCCTCGCATTCCTCTCCTGTCCCAACGGAGTCAAGCCATTTAAACCCTACAGTTATGCAGTCTTTGAGCGCCGCCTATATTGCTCCCATGCCAGATATACACTGCAATCTTGCTCACCACCAGAGTGCTGACCCTTACTGTCAAAAGCTGATTGATAGTCTCAGCGGTGTTCTTAGACCTCCAAATGCCCGTCTCCGTCGTCGGCTCAAAAATTTCAAGTTACAGGATGGCACATTATTTTGGCACAACTACAGCCCACTGGGCCACACATGGGTTCCCGTAATTCCTTCTTCCCTGCGTCCTCAAGTTCTACAAGCCTTCCACGACGACCCCACCGCAGGTCACCTTGGGTACCACAAAACCTATGACCGCATCAAACGTCGTTTCTTCTGGCCTGGCCTTTCAACCTCAGTATTAAAATACGTAGCGTCTTGCATCCCTTGTCAACGACGCAAGCGGTCTACGTCGCCTCCTGCCGGTCTCTTGCAACCTCTCCCATGTCCTTCCACACCTTTCGAAGTCGTCGGAATCGACTTGTATGGACCCCTGCCCTTGACTCCAGCTGGCAACCGCTGGGTCGTTACTGCCGTTGACCACCTCACCCGATACGCTGAAACCGCAGCACTTCCTTCCGGCTCCGCTTCCGAAATCGCCAACTTCTTCCTCCACACCATACTTCTTCGCCACGGCGCCCCTCGCCTCCTCCTTAGCGATCGTGGCAAGTCGTTCCTCTCCACCGTCCTCGCCGCAGTGCTTCATGCTTCAGGCACGGTGCATAAAACTACATCTCCTTACCACCCTCAGACCAATGGCCTCACAGAACGCTTTCATCGCACCCTTTCTGATATGCTATCCACCTACATTCACCCTCAGCACAACAACTGGGACTCTTTACTCCCCTTTGTAACCTTCGCCTACAACACTGCCGTTCAACGAACCACCACCTACTCTCCGTTTTTTCTTGTTTATGCCCGCCATCCTACCTTCTCCCTCGAAGCATCTTTCTTCACAGCTTCTACTCCGTCTGCCGCGCCTTCCCACGAACAGTTCGTGTCTCGTATCGCCCACTGCCGTGATCGTGCCCGCCTTCAAACTGAAGCCACTCAAGCTTCCAGGAAAAGCACGTATGATGCGACTCATCGCTCAGTGTCTTTCCGCCCTGGAGACGAAGTGCTACTCTGGACACCTACTCGCATCCCCGGCCTGTGTGAAAAGTTTCTGAGCCGTTTTATTGGCCCGTACACGGTTCTGGAACAAACTTCCCCTGTAAACTATCTCATCACACCTGCATCGCCTGTTCGCGATCGTCGGTGTCGCGGCACCGAGATTGTGCACGTGTCGCGCTTGAAACCCTTTAACCGCCGACCTTAAGATTTAATTTGCGACCAGGATGGTCGCTTTCGTTCGGGAGGGGGAATGTTGTAAGCACTGTGAGTGACCTTCATCTTCATCTCAGCGTAATCATCATCGGTCATCGGGTCGTGCGAAGAAGACGAAGTGTTGCTAAGCTGTGACTAGTCGGTAGCTGCTGCTTCGGCCTACCTGAAGTAAAAAGGTGAATTTGCTGGTGCGTTCTTCTGCCTCACAAGATATATATATATATATATAGAGAGAGAGAGAGAGAGAGAGAGAGGCGGCGGCAACGCCAAGATGAGCGTCACCAACCCGTTCGCATTTTTCGCACAGGTTTTTCTCGGATTGCTGCTGCTACCAGAGGCGCCGCCATCGGCATATCAAGCGTCAGTGAACATAATTCGGACTACTGGAGGCGATGAAATTATCCCAGCGTTTCGACCCGCCACTTTTCACCAGCGCGACTATCATATCTCGTATGGCACCACGCGGCTATCAACGGAAACCACAAATGCATCGACACGGACATCAGGACCATCCAGTATAAAATGCGGCTTCGCCGGATCCTTCGGCAGTGGGCGCGGCGGCAACGCCAAGATGAGCGTCACCAACCCGTTCGCATTTTTCGCACAGGTTTTTCTCGGATTGCTGCTGCTACCAGAGGCGCCGCCATCGGCATATCAAGCGTCAGTGAACATAATTCGGACTACTGGAGGCGATGAAATTATCCCAGCGTTTCGACCCGCCACTTTTCACCAGCGCGACTATCATATCTCGTATGGCACCACGCGGCTATCAACGGAAACCACAAATGCATCGACACGGACATCAGGACCATCCAGTATAAAATGCGGCTTCGCCGGATCCTTCGGCAGTGGGCGCGGCGGCAGCGCCAAGATGAGCGTCACCAACCCGTTCGTATTTTTCGCACAGGTTTTTCTCGGATTGCTGCTGCTACCAGAGGCGCCGCCATCGGCATATCAAGCGTCAGTGAACATAATTCGGACTACTGGAGGCGATGAAGGGATCCCAGCGTTTCGACCCGCCACTTTTCACCAGCGCGACTATCATATCTCGTATGGCACCACGCGGCTATCAACGGAAACCACAAATGCATCGACACGGACATCAGGACCATCCAGTATAAAATGCGGCTTCGCCGGATCCTTCGGCAGTGGGCGCGGCGGCAACGCCAAGATGAGCGTCACCAACCCGTTCGCATTTTTCGCACAGGTTTTTCTCGGATTGCTGCTGCTACCAGAGGCGCCGCCATCGGCATATCAAGCGTCAGTGAACATAATTCGGACTACTGGAGGCGATGAAATTATCCCAGCGTTTCGACCCGCCACTTTTCACCAGCGCGACTATCATATCTCGTATGGCACCACGCGGCTATCAACGGAAACCACAAATGCATCGACACGGACATCAGGACCATCCAGTATAAAATGCGGCTTCGCCGGATCCTTCGGCAGTGGGCGCGGCGGCAGCGCCAAGATGAGCGTCACCAACCCGTTCGTATTTTTCGCACAGGTTTTTCTCGGATTGCTGCTGCTACCAGAGGCGCCGCCATCGGCATATCAAGCGTCAGTGAACATAATTCGGACTACTGGAGGCGATGAAGGGATCCCAGCGTTTCGACCCGCCACTTTTCACCAGCGCGACTATCATATCTCGTATGGCACCACGCGGCTATCAACGGAAACCACAAACGCATCGACACGGACATCAGGACCATCCAGTATAAAATGCGGCTTCGCCGGATCCTTCGGCAGTGGGCGCGGCGGCAGCGCCAAGATGAGCGTCACCAACCCGTTCGTATTTTTCGCACAGGTTTTTCTCGGATTGCTGCTGCTACCAGAGGCGCCGCCATCGGCATATCAAGCGTCAGTGAACATTCTTCGGACTACTGGAGGCGATGAAATTATCCCAGCGTTTCGACCCGCCACTTTTCACCAGCGCGACTATCATATCTCGTATGGCACCACGCGGCTATCAACGGAAACCACAAACGCATCGACACGGACATCAGGACCATCCAGTATAAAATGCGGCTTCGCCGGATCCTTCGGCAGTGGGCGCGGCGGCAGCGCCAAGATGAGCGTCACCAACCCGTTCGTATTTTTCGCACAGGTTTTTCTCGGATTGCTGCTGCTACCAGAGGCGCCGCCATCGGCATATCAAGCGTCAGTGAACATTCTTCGGACTACTGGAGGCGATGAAATTATCCCAGCGTTTCGACCCGCCACTTTTCACCAGCGCGACTATCATATCTCGTATGGCACCACGCGGCTATCAACGGAAACAACAAATGCATCGACACGGACATCAGGACCATCCAGTATAAAATGCGGCTTCGCCGGATCCTTCGGCAGTGGGCGCGGCGGCAGCGCCAAGATGAGCGTCACCAACCCGTTCGTATTTTTCGCACAGGTTTTTCTCGGATTGCTGCTGCTACCAGAGGCGCCGCCATCGGCATATCAAGCGTCAGTGAACATTCTTCGGACTACTGGAGGCGATGAAATTATCCCAGCGTTTCGACCCGCCACTTTTCACCAGCGCGACTATCATATCTCGTATGGCACCACGCGGCTATCAACGGAAACCACAAATGCATCGACACGGACATCAGGACCATCCAGTATAAAATGCGGCTTCGCCGGATCCTTCGGCAGTGGGCGCGGCGGCAACGCCAAGATGAGCGTCACCAACCCGTTCGTATTTTTCGCACAGGTTTTTCTCGGATTGCTGCTGCTACCAGAGGCGCCGCCATCGGCATATCAAGCGTCAGTGAACATAATTCGGACTACTGGAGGCGATGAAATTATCCCAGCGTTTCGACCCGCCACTTTTCACCAGCGCGACTATCATATCTCGTATGGCACCACGCGGCTATCAACGGAAACCACAAACGCATCGACACGGACATCAGGACCATCCAGTATAAAATGCGGCTTCGCCGGATCCTTCGGCAGTGGGCGCGGCGGCAGCGCCAAGATGAGCGTCACCAACCCGTTCGTATTTTTCGCACAGGTTTTTCTCGGATTGCTGCTGCTACCAGAGGCGCCGCCATCGGCATATCAAGCGTCAGTGAACATTCTTCGGACTACTGGAGGCGATGAAATTATCCCAGCGTTTCGACCCGCCACTTTTCACCAGCGCGACTATCATATCTCGTATGGCACCACGCGGCTATCAACGGAAACCACAAACGCATCGACACGGACATCAGGACCATCCAGTATAAAATGCGGCTTCGCCGGATCCTTCGGCAGTGGGCGCGGCGGCAACGCCAAGATGAGCGTCACCAACCCGTTCGCATTTTTCGCACAGGTTTTTCTCGGATTGCTGCTGCTACCAGAGGCGCCGCCATCGGCATATCAAGCGTCAGTGAACATTCTTCGGACTACTGGAGGCGATGAAATTATCCCAGCGTTTCGACCCGCCACTTTTCACCAGCGCGACTATCATATCTCGTATGGCACCACGCGGCTATCAACGGAAACCACAAACGCATCGACACGGACATCAGGACCATCCAGTATAAAATGCGGCTTCGCCGGATCCTTCGGCAGTGGGCGCGGCGGCAACGCCAAGATGAGCGTCACCAACCCGTTCGTATTTTTCGCACAGGTTTTTCTCGGATTGCTGCTGCTACCAGAGGCGCCGCCATCGGCATATCAAGCGTCAGTGAACATTCTTCGGACTACTGGAGGCGATGAAATTATCCCAGCGTTTCGACCCGCCACTTTTCACCAGCGCGACTATCATATCTCGTATGGCACCACGCGGCTATCAACGGAAACCACAAACGCATCGACACGGACATCAGGACCATCCAGTATAAAATGCGGCTTCGCCGGATCCTTCGGCAGTGGGCGCGGCGGCAACGCCAAGATGAGCGTCACCAACCCGTTCGTATTTTTCGCACAGGTTTTTCTCGGATTGCTGCTGCTACCAGAGGCGCCGCCATCGGCATATCAAGCGTCAGTGAACATTCTTCGGACTACTGGAGGCGATGAAATTATCCCAGCGTTTCGACCCGCCACTTTTCACCAGCGCGACTATCATATCTCGTATGGCACCACGCGGCTATCAACGGAAACCACAAACGCATCGACACGGACATCAGGACCATCCAGTATAAAATGCGGCTTCGCCGGATCCTTCGGCAGTGGGCGCGGCGGCAACGCCAAGATGAGCGTCACCAACCCGTTCGCATTTTTCGCACAGGTTTTTCTCGGATTGCTGCTGCTACCAGAGGCGCCGCCATCGGCATATCAAGCGTCAGTGAACATTCTTCGGACTACTGGAGGCGATGAAATTATCCCAGCGTTTCGACCCGCCACTTTTCACCAGCGCGACTATCATATCTCGTATGGCACCACGCGGCTATCAACGGAAACCACAAACGCATCGACACGGACATCAGGACCATCCAGTATAAAATGCGGCTTCGCCGGATCCTTCGGCAGTGGGCGCGGCGGCAACGCCAAGATGAGCGTCACCAACCCGTTCGCATTTTTCGCACAGGTTTTTCTCGGATTGCTGCTGCTACCAGAGGCGCCGCCATCGGCATATCAAGCGTCAGTGAACATTCTTCGGACTACTGGAGGCGATGAAATTATCCCAGCGTTTCGACCCGCCACTTTTCACCAGCGCGACTATCATATCTCGTATGGCACCACGCGGCTATCAACGGAAACCACAAACGCATCGACACGGACATCAGGACCATCCAGTATAAAATGCGGCTTCGCCGGATCCTTCGGCAGTGGGCGCGGCGGCAACGCCAAGATGAGCGTCACCAACCCGTTCGCATTTTTCGCACAGGTTTTTCTCGGATTGCTGCTGCTACCAGAGGCGCCGCCATCGGCATATCAAGCGTCAGTGAACATTCTTCGGACTACTGGAGGCGATGAAATTATCCCAGCGTTTCGACCCGCCACTTTTCACCAGCGCGACTATCATATCTCGTATGGCACCACGCGGCTATCAACGGAAACCACAAATGCATCGACACGGACATCAGGACCATCCAGTATAAAATGCGGCTTCGCCGGATCCTTCGGCAGTGGGCGCGGCGGCAACGCCAAGATGAGCGTCACCAACCCGTTCGTATTTTTCGCACAGGTTTTTCTCGGATTGCTGCTGCTACCAGAGGCGCCGCCATCGGCATATCAAGCGTCAGTGAACATTCTTCGGACTACTGGAGGCGATGAAATTATCCCAGCGTTTCGACCCGCCACTTTTCACCAGCGCGACTATCATATCTCGTATGGCACCACGCGGCTTTCAACGGAAACCACAAATGCATCGACACGGACATCAGGACCATCCAGTATAAAATGCGGCTTCGCCGGATCCTTCGGCAGTGGGCGCGGCGGCAACGCCAAGATGAGCGTCACCAACCCGTTCGCATTTTTCGCACAGGTTTTTCTCGGATTGCTGCTGCTACCAGAGGCGCCGCCATCGGCATATCAAGCGTCAGTGAACATTCTTCGGACTACTGGAGGCGATGAAATTATCCCAGCGTTTCGACCCGCCACTTTTCACCAGCGCGACTATCATATCTCGTATGGCACCACGCGGCTATCAACGGAAACCACAAACGCATCGACACGGACATCAGGACCATCCAGTATAAAATGCGGCTTCGCCGGATCCTTCGGCAGTGGGCGCGGCGGCAACGCCAAGATGAGCGTCACCAACCCGTTCGCATTTTTCGCACAGGTTTTTCTCGGATTGCTGCTGCTACCAGAGGCGCCGCCATCGGCATATCAAGCGTCAGTGAACATAATTCGGACTACTGGAGGCGATGAAATTATCCCAGCGTTTCGACCCGCCACTTTTCACCAGCGCGACTATCATATCTCGTATGGCACCACGCGGCTATCAACGGAAACCACAAACGCATCGACACGGACATCAGGACCATCCAGTATAAAATGCGGCTTCGCCGGATCCTTCGGCAGTGGGCGCGGCGGCAACGCCAAGATGAGCGTCACCAACCCGTTCGTATTTTTCGCACAGGTGAGCAAACGTTACGGGAAATCATTTAGAAGTAACGTCTGCTTACTGTTGCTGCCGTGCCCACAGCCGCTTTGTGAATTGCTCTTGAATGTGATTGTGTCGCTCCGATATCAGCTTTTGCTTGGCGGTGATATCGAAGAAAATCCCGGCCCTATTGACCATACGATTGCTGAACAGCTGAAGATAATTGCTGAAGACATTCAGGAAATTAAGAAAGGTAAAGCTGTAACCAACCAGAAGCTTATTGCAATAGAAATGAAGCTTGAAAAAATTAGTGGGCTTGAAACGCAAGTCACGGAGTGCGCCAGGAAAGTTAGGGAATTAGAACGTAACCTTGCTACCATGACCAGCAAAATCGATGAGCTTGAGAACAGAAGCCGTCGGTCTAATCTAATCATTTATGGTGTTAAGGAGCAGGGGGATGAAACTACAGACACTTTGCATGAAACTGTCACGAAAACGGTTTTTGAGGATATACTTGGACCCCCCGCGGTGGCTCAGTGGTTAGGGCGCTCGACTACTGATCCGGAGTTCCCGGGTTCGAACCCGACTGCGGCGGCTGCGTTTTTATGGAGGAAAAACGCTAAGGCGACCGTGTGCTGTGCGATGTCAGTGCACGTTAAAGATCCCCAGGTGGTCGAAATTATTCCGGAGCCCTCCACTACGGCACCTAATTCTTCCTTTCTTCTTTCACTCCCTCTCTTATCCCTTCCCTTACGGCGCGGTTCAGGTGTCCAACGATATATGAGACAGATACTGCGCCATTTCCTTTCCCTAAAAACCAATTATTATTATTATTATTATACTTGGAATTACAAAGACAGACATTGAAAGAATTCATCGTCTGGGCAGACCAAGTAAAGACAACGAAACTAGACCTAGGCCTATAATCTTGAAGTTTCTTGACTACCGAGACAAACTTAGCATTCTTAAACAATGTTCTAAACTAAAAGATTCCGGTTACTTCATTGGAGAAGATTTTTCGCTTGCTGTCAGGAATGTTAGGAAAAAATTATGGGACCGCACTAAAGAACACTGTGATAGAAAAGAAAAGGCATCTCTGGTATATGACAAAGTGAAAATAAATGGTCAGCTCTTCACGTGGGATAGTGAGAGTAGTGTCATTGTTCCAGTTAAGCCAAAAAACAAAGATCAAAACAACACTGGAAAGCGAATCACCAGGAGCAAACGTCAATAACTGTACTCAACTTAAATGCACGCAGTATTACAAACAAAACACATGAACTTGAAGCTATCGTGCTGGCCTTTAAACCCGATATTGTCGCAGTTACAGAGACATGGTTACACAAAAACATTTCAGACCGTGAAACTCTGCCGCCGGGCTACACAATTGTAAGAAAAGACGGGGAATCAAAAGGAGGCGGCGTCGCTCTGCTTATTAAAGGTGACATAAAATATTCAGTCATGCCGGATGTTCCAACAGTTGAAGCAGTTTGGTGTAAGATTTATCTGACAAATGGTATCGCGCACGTTGGCGCTGTTTATCGGCCACCAAACGCAGAAAACTCGTACCTAGATTCCTTGTTTGATTACATGTTAAAGCATATGTCTGGCAGCAGGATACTAATGGCAAGAGATTTTAACTTTCCAGAAATTGACTGGAGTTCTCTGGGTTCAGGAACTGTGGCAAGCTCCATAATGCTTGATTTTTTATTCACATTTAATCTAAGCCAGCTTGTTTCCACGCCCACTCGCATCCAGGGAGCGTCCAGAACAATTCTCGACCTAATATTTGTTACAGACCACTTCCTCCGCGGTACAATTAACATTCATACACATGAAGGCCTTTCTGACCATGAACTGGAGGTGTGCACCTTGCCCTTAACGAATGTCATCCGCTCTCATCGTCCATTTAAAAGTGTACACGTATTTAATAGAGCTGATGGCGCAGCCATACTTACATACCTTGCTCACGAATTTCCAGACTTCTATGATCTCTGCACCAACGAACAAACCAGCATAGACGAGGCCTGGCTTCAATTCAAAGCTCATATTGGGCATTGCATTGACCGTTTTGTACCCTCAACAAAAAAGGTCATCCGTAAGCAAAATCCTTGGATCACGCGTGAAATAATACATACGAAGCGCAAAATAAAAAGGCTACGCAAATATAACAAGTTACGAGCTGTCTCAGCCTACCAATTGCGGATCCAGGAATTAACAAAGTCACTTAAGAGTAAAATTAAATGCTCGAAAGAACGTTTCTGCAGTAGTACTTTAAACAATTTTATCAAAACAGCCCCGTATAAGTTTTGGCATATAAATCAACGTCCAAACCCTCATCCGCCGGTATCCCCCCAGGAAGGCAGAGAAAAGGCAAATTCATTCAACCGGTACTTTCAGTCAATTTTTACGCCAGACAACAACCAGCTTCCTGAATGCAGGCCCAGCACTACCGCTCACGTCAAACTGCCAGGCGTTCCAATTATATCTGAGAGCGGACTGTTATCGCTTCTGCTGAGTCTAGACGAGAAGATAAGCAACAGACCGGACCGAATCCCAAATGCTTTTCTAAGATGGTATGCGGAACCAGTCAGTAAGTTTTTCTCTTGTTTACTAAAAATCACTCCGGGAAGGCCGTTTACCATCAGAATGAAAAATAGCTAAAGCAGTCCCCGTGCACAAGTCAGGCAACTCATTTTCACCGACTAATTATCGCCCCATTTCACTGACCTGCACGTGCTGTAAATTACTGGAGCATATAATACTTAAATACATGACCCAGTTTGTAGAAGAACACAATCTACTTAATTAAAACCAACATGGGTTTAGATCCGGCCTATCTACCGTTACCCAGCTAATTGAAACCCTCCATGACTTCGCATTAGGCATAAACGACCAGTCACAAATTGATGCCACTTTTTTAGATTTATCAAAAGCCTTTGATCGGGTGTCCCACATGAAATTGTTATTTAAACTAGAGAACTTATTTGGAGACGGCCCGGTTCTTCCCTGGATTAGTGACTATCTTGCAGATCGCTACCAGTTTGTGCAGCTTGGTGAATGCGTTTCAGACACGGTTCCTGTTCTATCCGGCGTCCCACAGGGCTCAGTACTTGCTCCGCTTTTGTTCCTACTCTACATTAACGACGTAACCAGGGATATATATGTCAAAGTTCGCCTATTCGCAGATGATTGCGTAATCTATCAAGAGATAAAAAATTCCAATGACCACGTATACCTTAACAACGCCCTGAATGGTGTCGCGCAATGGTGCAATAAATGGCAGATGATTATGAATCCAGACAAAACAGTTTCCATGACAATTAGCAAGAAAAAGACACCAAAAAGACAACGTCCCACTACGTAAAGTGCAGGAGTATCGGTACTTGGGCGTATCGATAACATCAAATCTTAACTGGTCAACGCACGTTCGAAACGTCACAAGAAAAGCTACGAAAAAACTATTTTTTCTCAAACGTATGCTGCGTCATTCTGCTCCTTGCACTAAGCAACTCGCATATGTCCCCCTCATTCGTCCAGTTCTTGAATATGCCAACATAGCTTGGTTTCCGTACGTGAAAAACGATGTGACCATGTTAGAAAGCGTGCAGCGCAAGGCTGTTCGTTTCATATTCAACAGATACCGCCGCACCGATTCCCCAACTGAACTACTGCATCTCGCAGGCCTTCCGACGCTCACTAACCGAGCCAAAGTACACGGCTTGAAGTTCCTATTTGAACTGTTTAACAATTACTTTAAGGTTGATCCCTTAGCCTTTGTTAGTATCAACCGTTCTAGAAACACACGCCACAAACACGCTCTCACAATTAAGGAATTGTCATGTAAAAACAACGCCTTTCTCTACTCCTTTTTTCCTCTCGCAGTGCGCGAGTGGGAACAAATTTGATCCAGTAATTGCACAACAAAGCTCGCCTGAAAATTTTACCCAGCTTGTAGAAGAAGCACTATTGTGGCCAAACGCAGAGTAAAACTATTGTATGGTGTCTGTGTTATTATCACATTGATCATTTTGCTTTCATTGTTTTGTGCTGCATTACTTGCATGTATTTTATGATCCTAATTTTACAAATTGTGTACTTACCATTGTTATTTATGTATTTTGAAACACAGTAAGTTTTCTGTGTTGCCTCTTGACTTCCTTGTACATATCCCTTGACACGTCCTGTATTAATGTAACCAGTCGATTGTGCCGCTCTCTGGTATAATTCTTTTTTAATAATACTGTAAAATTGTTTTTCTATACCCACCCCTGTTACAATCCCTCTGGGGATTGACAGTATATTTAAATAACAATATATATATATATATATATATATATATATATATATATATATATATATATATATATATATATATATATATATATATATATATATATATATATATATATATATATATATATATAGCATCAGCAACCGCGTGGCAGCTGTCACAATTAAGCTTAACAAGAGGCAGTTGCTTCGACGCATATGTTTACAGCGCGATAGTACAGAACACTGCTGACAATAAAACAGACAACAGTTGCTCTACTGACGGCGAGACACTGCTGGCGGTAAAACAAATAAAAGATACAGAGAAAAAGTATATTGGCGCGTTTAACCTAGGACAAAGACCTTGACATTGAAGCAATAATCCATAATCCGGTATAAAATAAGAATGTTAGACAGGATATCGGCAGCTGTGTCAGGAGACGAAATATCTGATTAGGAAGCGCCAAATAGAATGGAAATGGTAAAGCTATCAAAGCTTATCAATAATCGTAAGTTAACGGACATAAGAGGGATAAATGAAGAGAAGATAGCATGCTTTCAAGAACCGAGGTAGCATAAATTCGATGAAGAGGTAGAAAGTCATGCGAAAAAATCACGCGCATACATTGAGAGACAAAGAGGTCAGTGTCATTAGAAATATGGGTAAGGAAGCTAAAGTAGCCGAAGAGTTCTATATTAATCTAACCACTGGTCATTTTAATAAGGATGGTGATGAGAAAAAAGGTAGTGCAAAATAATTTGAAATTTCACCGGTAAAGAAAAGAAGAATAAAAAAAGCATTAGAGTCAATGCAAAATGGGGGAAGCAGCTGGCGAGGATCCGGTAACAGCAGATCTAATGATGGACGGAGGAGATATTATTCTAGAAAAATCTTTTACGGTGTATATTCAATGTCTGAAGACCGCGAGCCTATCGGAATCTTGGAAGAACGCTAAAATCACCTTAATCCATGAGAAAGCGGCGCCAAGTGCTAAAAAAATTCTAGACGAATCATCTCGCTGTCCATTTCCTACAACGTGTGACAAAAGTAGCCGCACATATAATCAGGACAACCTTAGACTTCAATAAACCAGAGGACCGGACTTACTTTCGTAACGGGTACTATTAATGAGGTGGTAGAGATATGCACAAAATATAACCAGCCCCTATATATAGCCTTCATAGATTATGATAAAGCATTTGACTGCCTCAAAAGCTCAGGAGTTCTGCGTGCACTGTGAATCTAGGGTGCAGGAAAACCATATAATGTACGCAACCTGCGATTCTGTGATGGCATTGCCTTCATAAGTAACTCATAGGAGAACTTGCAAAGCGGGACCAACGACCTAGAGAGGCAGTGCCAAACAGTGGGTGCAAAGTTAATATGCAAAAAACTAATGTAATGTTCCGCCTCGGAAGAGAACAGCAGTATACGATGGCTAGCGAGGCGCTAGATAGCTTAAGGAATCAATCTATATTAAGTAGAGGCAATAACTGCAGGTCCGGACCACGAATGTGAAATAGCTAGAGTAATCATGGTGTTTTGTGCATTTGACATGTAGTGTCATGTCATGTTTCGCAGTTTAATTGAATTCACTGCGCCTTACTTTCCCAATAAATGTGACGCATGACGGAGAGATTCTAAGGCTAAAAGCTGCCATGAAACAGCCTGACTGAGTCCAAGAACCTCAAAAATGAGTGTACAGGATGAAACGCACATAGCTAGATCAACCTCATTTTCACAACAATATTTAAAGCAACGTGAAATTGTGAACACATATGAACAAGTTTAAGGGATTTGTATACGTGCAAAGCCAGCGGAAACGGACAGAATGTATTGCAAGGTTGCCAGTGGAAAGAAAAATAGGGGAAAAAACATGAAAACTCAGTACACATGTGTGATAACAGCGATTTGCAGCGGCACACAAAACCAGCTGTATAATGACAAAGAATATTTTAAGCTCATTTGGTGAACATTAGCTAGAGATGGGTATCTATTCATAGCAGACGGCGATCCGTGTTCTACAGCTTGTGGTTTGTAATTATTCGAAAGTTTTTAATTATAGGTAGTTGAATTTGGAACGTGGTGACCACGAGAACAGCACGAAAGTTGGCTACCGTGGAATGCGGAGAGAGTGACAAGAAGGGAGGAATAACCACCGGAACGTTCTTACCGTGCAAGGAATAGGCTATGGCTAAAGCGTAATAAGGTGATACCTTTGGGTGTTTACCACGCAAACTACACTGAGGGTAGGTGCTCGGAAGGAGAAGGATGTTTAACGCGGAAGTAGGAGAGTACAGCTTAGGAAGGCATAACCGGAATGTGGTTAGCGCGTGAATAGAGCCTCTGGCAGTTATCGTGGAAAGAGGAGGATGCGCCCAGAGCTGGAGAATCTGCAAAAAGAAGACGGTTGCCGTGACAGGACGAGGTCTAGACGGACGTGGGCGCCACACTCGGAGAGTGGTTACCGTGGGAACCACCCTGAGTGTAGTTACTCCGGAAGGAGAAGGAGTACCATGCAGTGCAGAGGCCGCGCATCCGACGACTGGTTTAGGCTTTCAGTTGCAATAGGCTGTTATTTGCAAGTTTATTTCATTACTATCAGGGCCACTGAGGCGTTACAGGTAAGAGTGGTAATTATGCAAAATCAAATACAAAGAAGAATGATTAACATAGATGATGAAGAAGCGCAGATTTTAATGCTTCTGGCACTGGGATGGAGAAGATGCAGGCGGGCAGGTGGTTCAATCTGAGCTTGCCTTGGGCAGGAAAGAAGGAAACTACTGGTTAGTTTTGCAACTGGGAACATTCACTTTCAATCGGTGATCAATACGAGATGATGCGTAACTTGGAGCAGTGAAAATACTTTGCTTTAGCGATTAATTTCTGCAGTATATTTTGTGGAAAGGGAAAGTCTAGAAAGCTGACGCCGCACAGAAAGATCTGGAAGGTCTTGAGTTCGTTTAATGAGTGTAACGCTAGATAAAACAGGCTGAACGATTCTGAACAGATTCTAAAGTATTAATCAGTGATTTCATGTCAGGGTCCTATACAGAAGACGCATATTCTAATTTAGATCGGACGACCGTTCGGTACAGCAGTAGTTTTAAACTAACCGGAGAAAGTGAAAAGTTACGGCGAAGGAAACCAAGCATGCGATTAGCGTTATCAGTTATGTGTTCTATATGCGTTTTCCATAAGAGGTCATTGGTGATGCATACGCCAAGTTACTTATACGCAGAAACAAAAGCTAAGGAAGAGCCATTTAGAATATATGGATGCGCTTTACCTTTGTAAGGTATTCGTGGTACTTTAAGTGCTTTAAATTTAGATACATTAAGCTTCATTAGCCATTGTCGCACCAAGGAGAAATGTTATTAATGTCAGATTGAAGAACTAAGCTATCAGAACAGTAGGAAATTTCTCTGTATATGCTACTTTCGTGAGTGAACAGCCTGATAGATGATGTTATGAGATCAGGAAGGATAATTAATATAGATTAGGAAAACGAGAGGTTCTAGAACAGATCCGTGAGGAAAGCCCGCTGTTACTGAAGAAATATCACAATTATGATCATTAACTGTTGCATACTGAGTACGACCGGCCAAAAACTCAACCCACTTTGATACACCACTATCTATGTATAGTTTATTAAGTTTGAGAAGTAGAAGAGGTGAGTCACGGTATCGAAGGGTTTAGCAAAGTCAATGAATATACAATCAACATTCTAAGAACGATCCAAAGCTGCAAATATCCTTAGTAAATGCGATTAACTGTGTTTCACATGAACGAATTCTTCGAAAACCATGTTGAGGGGCTGTAAAAAAAGAATTGGACAGAAGGTGAATCATGAGGGTAGAACAGATTACATGTTCAAGTCATTTGCATGGAATAGAAGTTAATGATATTGGTCTGTAGTTTATAGGGTCTGAAAATCACCAGTCTTGTGTACTTTAACACCTTGCCCACCTTCCGGTCGTCAAGGACCATGCCGGCCTGCTATGACTGAGTAAAAATTTCGGATAACATAAGTGATAGATAAGTAATACTGCTTCTCAACATCTTGTTGCTGATACCATCAGCACGTGCAGAAGATGAGAGTTTAACATTATCAATCACTTTGTAAATTGCCGCCGCGGTAGCTGAGTGGTTATGGCGCTCGGCTGCCGGCCCGAAAGACGCGGGTTTGATCCCGGCCGCGGCGGTCGAATTTTGATGGAGGCTAAATTCTAGAGGCCTGTGTGCTGTGCGATGTCAGTGCACGTAAAAGAACCTCAGGTGGTCTAAATTTCCGGAGCCCTGCACTACGGCGCCTCTCATAGCCTGAGCCGCTTTGGGACGTTAAACCCCATCAACCCACCAACAACTTTGTATATTCTCTCCGAGTCAATGGTGCTGGCATGCATCAATTGGGAGTCAAAGGTAGGCATGTCGGGAAGAGTAACGGGCGTAGTTTTTACGAAACACAAAGAAAATGTACGATTTAATAAAGTGCCACATTCATTCAATGAAACCAGGGCACCGTGGTTATCTTTCAGTATCATATATTTTTTTCGGTTCCACGTAAAGGATAGTCCAGAACTTGCTTGGCTTAGTATTCAGCAGTTTAGGCAAGGTATCTTGAAATAGGTTATCTTGAAATAAGTGCTGAAAAAGGCATTTTTGTAATTCGATGCCAAATTACGGTAAGCATTACATCTCACAGAAGAGTTAGATGCTGTGCAGCGACGAAAGATGCGTTTTTTTTAGCAGTCGATTTGATGTAATTTGATTTGTGAGGTTTTAACGTCCCAAAGCGACTGAGGCTATGAGGGATGCAGTAATTGAGGGCTCCAGAAATTTCGACCACCTTTGGTTTTTAACGTGCACAGACAACGCACAGTACACGGGCCTCTAGAATTTCGCCTCACCGAAATTCGACCGCCGCGTCTGGGATCGAACCCGCATCTTTCGCACAGCGCTGCGGCGGCTGCGTTTTTATGGAGGAAAACCGCTAAGGCGCCCATGTGCTGTGCGATGTCAGTGCACGTTAAAGATCCCCAGGTGGTCGAAATTATTCCAGAGCCCTCCACTACGCCACCTCTTTCTTCCTTTCTTCTTTCACTCCCTCCTTTATCTCTTCCCTTACGGCGCGGTTCAGGTGTCCAATGATATAAGAGACAGATACTGCGTCATTTCCTTTCCCCAAAAACCAATTATATTATAGCTGAGCGCAATAACCACAGAGTCACCACGGCGGCTTTTTAGCAGTCACTTCAAAGAAACACTGAACCATGGTGAACGTTTAGTGCACGTTATTCTACGAAGTGGGATGTACAGTACTTATCAGTGAGGGCTTCCAGTTTGTCTTTGAAAAAAGACCACTTGTTACGCAGTGAACGTTCCCAAAATCTGAGAAATAAAATGTCAGCAAGTTTTTCTAGTTCGGTCTTAATTGCAGAATAATTTTCTTTTTTGTAATCCCGAATCAGCTTATAATGTTTGACTGGGCGGGGTGCACGTGAAGGCAGAGTCAAGTAAATAATTGAATGGTCGCTTAGTCCAGGCAGAAGTGTAAGTGATGAAACGGAATCAGGGCAGGTAGTTAAAACAGGGTCCAGAATGTTGGCAGTAGATGGTGTAATGCGAGTTGTCTCTTTCACAAGTTGTCAGAGATTAAACGTTGCACATGAGTCAAGGAAGGATAGCGACTCTGAGAAGAAGGAACAGCAGGGTGGTGTTCCGTGCGTCATAAAGCAGGGAAATTAAAATCGTATAAGAGAAAAATTGGTGCTTTCGGAAACCTGAATACAATTTTCTTAAGAAAGTCATGGAGGTTATCACAAAAAATGCTCGCTGATTAGGGGGGTTGGTAACATGCGCAAAATACGGTTTCATTGTCGTTCACCTTAATACATGTGCAAAGGAATTCGAGCTCCGTGGGTATAAAAACGTCATAAGAAAAGTCACCCGCAACAGCGATCAATGTCCCGCAACCCGAACGCCCAGAGCGATCTTCTCTAAAAACAGTGTAATGTCGTTCACAATAAAAAATTTCAGAATTATCAACTTTGACAGACAACCATGCTTCAGTGATAACCAACCACGTTTCAGTGAGTCGCGTTTATTCATGAGGCTTCGAATATTTGTGAAAAGTAATCTGATATCTACTGTCATGGAGCACAAGGAGAGCGGTGCCGACGCTGCGCGGCGTAAAGGACGGGAGAAACTCGAGTCGTCGGACCCCGAGGTTGTGGCCTGGCAGTTAGCCATCGAGGCAAGGAAGAGCGAGCGGCGCAAGGCAAAGAGAGATGCGGAGACGCCGTAGCAGAGAGAAGAGCTCATCGCCAAGCGCAGACGCCAGGACGCGGAGCGGAACAGCGGCGTGCCCTAGCCCTACTGGAATACCGGAGCGAAGCGATGGAGACGTCCGAAGAAGAGGACGTCTGACGCAGCCATGACTACAAGGAAAACAACTAGACGTTACCAGGAAATACCGTACCTCTCGCTACGTATAACCTTGCATAGCTGAGGTAAGCCACCGCCAATTTTTCCGTAGCGAAACTCTCGCTAGCTGAAGGAACGACCGTGATACAATGATCTGGCCCTGGCACGTACGATTAGCGCTCAGCTGTACGCATTTTTGAATGCTTAGCACTAGACCAGCGATAGCGTCTTTTCGTCACGTCTGTGTCATATCTAGACTCACGTGCCTGATGTTCAGTCCCTTAGCGACTGCAAACGACTGTTTTCGGGCTATATTTAGCACCCACAATGAATAAGTGATGATGTCGTTTGCGACAATTCCCCAGGCGGCGCTTCAGGGCGTATCCTCTGCTTGAGTGGTCTCATTCAGGATCAAAGATGCCTGTAACTTTTGAAAGTACCCAAAGATTCCTTTAGAAGGAGCTTAAAATGCAGAGAGTTGAACTCACGTACCCGCACAGGTTACCCTTTCAGCTTACCAGTAGACAGATAGGGAATGTCATTGGGCCGCGTGCTGCGGGCACGCCTTTGCTACGCCAACCACTACAACACCAGCAGGATCCACCAGCACCGCATTATAAAAAGCAACCATACCTAAATATTCCTGGGTCCAGCACTATATTCGATTGGCTTTTTAACGCGGCCCGCATTGAGTTCAGAATGCACCGTCTTAGCCAAAAATAACTGGACTGCATGGTTTTCTTCCCACTCCTTTAGACCAACTTCTCACTACTTCAGACCAAAGGTCTGGAAAGATGAGGAAAGGGGTTCTACTTACCTTACGCAGATATATAATCTGGAGGTGCCATAACTACTTCGCTATAGAACCCAGCATCAAACAATGCAGACTGGTTACTTTTGACCAAGACAACACGTCACATAGTTTCAGTTGAGGCATCATAACATCATCCCCCTTCCTCGTCGACGCTTAACAGCAAGCAAATTTCGCTTGCGCTCAACACTTTTAGGGACGGTAGACATTTTTGCAAACTCAACCTGCACATGTGTGGTTGACAACACCGGCTAATAGCAAAGCTGTCGGCGTCGCTTCACGAACATGTGGTCCAGATACCTTGGGCCTCCACTGTACGGCACCCACTTGAGCACATATTTTTTACAGATGCCGCGCGCCACACAGTTGCATTTGAGGCAGCATATCCCCATCCCTCTTCCTCGGCGACGTTTAAGAGCAAGCAGATTTCGTTTGTGGTCAACTGGGAGCCTTACAGTGGGTGCCAAAAGTCTCTGGGCAACATGCTCTTGAAACGAGGCCGGCAGCTCTGCTATTAGCCAGTGGCTGGAGACCACACATATGGCGGTGAAATTAAAAAAAATAATTTCTCCCGTCTCTAAAAGTGTGGCATGCATCCGCTGGCTAACAGCAAAGCTATCGGCTTCGTTTCGGGAACACGAGGTCTAGAAATTTTTCTCCCCTACCGTGCAGTATAGAGTTACGCTATTAATTGCTCTGCGTTGCTCTTCAACTCCACGATTTGAAATCATTTGCATACTTTTCCTTAGAGTGAACTAAAATGGATAAATGGCAAAACCATCGGCATATAAATAATATGGTGTATATCAGTGCACGAAAATCTGCGCTTTTGTTTCAGCCAGAGCGCAAGACTCATTCTTGTTTCACAGGCCACAAATCTTATGCGAGAAATCTAGAATGAGTAACAGGAAGATTAAAGGCCCAACAAATACATCTCACCCACAATACGTGACCATTTATTGTGTATGCGCCTAGATATTGAAACTAGTTAGATATCTGGCGTCCTTTCAGCTGAGCATAAAGGGTGCCAGAACCTGAATCCGGTTTTTAATGAAGGTGGACTTCTTTGATTAGAACCTCTTCAGCACTCTGAGTATTTAGATTTTGAACGCACAACTACTCAAACTTCGAAAGAATTGAGGAGCAATCCGCAGGCAGCACATAATGAATAGTTGATGAATATTTCAATCACCTTATACAGAATTGACAAACAGAAATGTCCACGACGCCAGCTCTTTAGATATACAACCCTGCTGGAACCCAATTTACGGTTTGGCAACAGCACTTGGATCATGAGCCTGGAAAGGTAATACTGCGTGAACTTTGCTGCTTTAGAGTGCGAACGTAGAAAGCAATCAAAAGATAATTGGCAGTTTGTTTCCCATGTGAGCCCTGCAAAAAGAATACCGAAAACCACGAAGTCATTGGCAGATTTCACTCCAGTAATATGCCACCTTTATCAATTAAACATTGGCTCTGATAATCGCGGAGTACTTACCGCAACCAATTAACCTTTTAAAATCAAGTGTATCCAAATAAAAAAACTCATTCGTACATGAAGGTTGGAAACAAGTTTTTTCGTCAATACATTTGGAGTAATTAGTGGTTCAAGATCCAAATTTTAAGAACCACTGAGAAACAACAGTGTCATGGAAAATATGGCATGAATCTGCCACTTCCAGGCAACACTTAGCGATTTCTTTTCGCTCATACTGCGAGAACTAATGTTGGAAAAAAGAAATTGCTTGACTAAACATTTGTTAGTCTTCTAGAGCGTCTTTGTGTCCCTGCCGTAACAAGGTGCTTGAACCACTTCTTTTTAAGGTATAATTTAGGGAAGTACACTTTGTAGCGAATTTGCAACATGGGCATTGGATTTCTCAGGATGTGCACAAGAAAATGTGTTGAAATTCTCTTCAGCGGATTGCCGGCGCGTTTATTCCGGTATAAATTTCCCAATAAATGTTACAAATCTAATAAGGTGAAGTACGCCTGGGTTCTCAGAATACATCGTCACAGCTTTTGAACGAAAGGAAAGCTTGAACTGCGAGACAGCGCTCTTTGGAGCGCCTCCGCTTACGACTCTGCCGCGCATCGACGCAATGTGGCGCAGATGCAGAAGATTGATTGATTGAAAACATCTTTATTTACTGAATAATTGTAGAAGATGTGGGTGGGCCACCTAGTCCGGTAGTCCACTGCTTATTGCTGCTGCACTGGCCCTCCCCACTAGCTGTGCTGACAGTCATTATCATCGCTGAGCAGAATAGCCTCGCACTGCTCGTCTGAGGGGTTTGGAATGGGGCCAACTATCTGTACATAGGATTTCCCATCGTCTGCTACGGACGAATTGCCGCTCCGAAAAAGCGCAACTACACAGTTGCATGTTCAACACTGGGTCGCTCCGTGCCTTTCTGAGAGGTAGAAGCCTTTTAATACTTGTATAATAATGATGACGGGCAGCACAACGGCAAAATTCAATGCCAATCCACTCGCCGTTGTGGATCTGTGGCTTTTTCTTTTGGCTGCTGAACCTTAGGCAAAGGGATACAACACTTTGACTCGCTGTTGTTAGTCAACTGAAAGACAAAATTAAAAAAAAAGAAAAAAATGAATGAGTGAGGGAGCCCGGTCCAACATATATTTGAAGAGGTTAAAGGGGATACAAGTTAAACGAAAACCAACAACGTGGTATAATGAAAAAAGAAAAAATATGAGGCACTTAAGCTTCGCCATGATAGGTAAGACGCGTAGCGTTAGTGCGTCCTGCTCGCGGCTCCTCTTGCTCACGCAGATACGGACTGTGTCTCCTCTTTCACAATAACAATCATTATGTGGAAATAACACAAGACATGCCCAACAAAGGCCCGCTGCAGCCAAGGCGTACGACCATGCCTGCGTGGCTTGGGGGTAGAGTGTCAAGGGGGGGGGGGGGGTTCTATTCTCGACTAAGAATCCTGATTTTCTTCTCGTCGCGATGCATTTTCTTTATCCATTTACATGTCCTAATGACGTCAGAGTCGTATGCTGACGCTGAAATCACCAGCTATGTGATGTTTTTTTAAAGCCAAATCTTTACAGGCCGCAAAGTTGCGATTTCGCCTTGGCGGTGCTTCGAGGAGGCACATGACGTCACAACGCGCGCCTCACCGCGGATATTTCTCTCTCTCTCTCGCTGCCTAGTCACTACTGTGCATGAGCCACTAGTAGCACCGAGCTACAGGTGTTCCGCCGCTGCGCAGAGCCGCGCCTTTCCTCAAAATGCAGCTTTCAATTTTGCAGTTTTCTCTTTCTTATTTTCCTCCTTCCTTTATCCCTTCATTTGCGACGCGGTTCGGGTGTCCACCGAGATATGTGAGACGGTTACTGCGCCATTTTCTTTCCTCAAAAAGCAAACAAAACAAACGAGCCGCCGGCGTTCACAGAGTTCATTGGCGTTGACATTTTGGCAAAGGCCGTTCATTTTCCCGAAAGAAAAGGCGCGCAACCAGCTCCGTGGGTCAGTGGAGACCTCAATCTCGCTTCCATGTACGTGGCGTTGGTGTCCAACTGCAAAAGCCTGCTTTGATTGCGTTCTACACACTGGATAGTCAGCGCGCCCTCCCTGCCACACTGGGAAGTGGCATGCAGGTAATGGTTGATCGCGAGAGATTGATCACCAAATAAACGCTGCGGCCTAGGTATTGCTGCAGTGCCGCATGTCAGTCACAACGCTGTCAGTGCTAATTCATTCATTCCACATCTCTCTCTCACCACGAACCAAAGCACGAATGAGCCGTCCACATATCCAGGGAGCCAGTTTTGCGTCCTTCCTTCGCTCAAAGCTAACGCCGTCTAGAACATTTTTACGCCAACTTTCGCTTTGTATATCTTAGGTTAGCTGAGCTAATCCACACTATTTTTTTCACTTTTCAATTCTTCCGCTCCACATGTGACGACGCCACCGTATGGACCAATTTGAATTTTCCCAACACAGCGCCGATAGATTACATAAGGCAGGTTTGCCGCTGAACGGGACACTAAGCGCTGTTACGCTAATAGTCATATTAAGGTTGAGTTTTGTAAAAAAATAAAAAGAAAAACTGGTGAGCCCGAAGTCCAAGTCCCGAAGATGTTCCTTTTGGAAAAGAAAAAGAAAAGAAAGCGAAAACAGGCTGTGCCAGGTAACAATGACGTGGTTGCGGTTCAGGATTCCAAGTTTGAATTTATATCTATGCAGGTGTGGGTTGACACCGACGAACCTACGTGACGCATGTGGGAAAGTTGAATCTTTAGACCATTTTCTCCTCTACTGCCCAAAGTTCGCACGTCAGAGAAAGATTTACCTGGAGGTCCCTCTCTCCAGGTTAGGGCTCCCTTTATTTTTGCCAGTATTATTATCGTTTGGTGCGAACGCCAAGGGATTTTCATTGGGTTCTATTTGTGGGTTTCTCCGCGATTACATAATTGCAACTGGTAGGTTGATGTGCTAGTTCTTTTAAAGTTCTACGAGCTCTTCTTTTTTCACCAAAATGCTGTCTGTTATTTAACTGTCAATATTGTTCTGTTGTTTTTATTCATTGATTTTTCAAAATTCACGATTGGTGCTACAATTTTGTCGTCAGCTTCCATGGAAACTTCTTTGTTTATTCAACTACACCTTGCCCAATCCTTCCGCGTGGGTATGTGCCATATACCTAGGGTGAAGAAGAAGAAGAAGCTGGGAGGAAATGCAGAGAACCTCAGTTGAAGTACCCAAGGTTTGTCATCTAAGAGCGGCCGGGACACAGCAGCTAGATAGTAAAAAAAGAGGAAAAGAAAACAGAGGCATGAGCAATAATAAACGACGGTCGTATAACACAAGCAGAACAAGCAGGAGAAAAGAACTCGCGGTAAAAAAACAAGGTTTTTGCAGAAAAAACAGGGAACTACATAGAGTGCAGCTGTACATCTGAGATGGCAGTGAGGTTGAGACAAAGAGCTGAAAAGTGGACCGACAAAAAGGAGCAAAAGAGTCAGACCGTAAACAAAAGACTCATGTTGACGCCACTGGAAACAGAATTGAGATACTACACGTAGGTGAAAAAGGGGAAAAACAAAGAAAAATACACTGCTGAGGTGGAAAAAATTCAAATACGCACAAACACTCATACAAAAACTGCAGTTAACAGAAAGGAGGAAAAAGAAGAAACAAACTGTATAAGTTATAGACAGTGTTGTCATGCGGAATAAATTGGCGTAAACGAAATAATGGAGGTGCAAAGCGCATGCCGGTCACACAATGGGTCCCATCCCGGCCGCTGAGGCTGCATTTCAATAAAGGCGATATTTTAAAACTTTTTTAGGCCTGTGGAGGGTATTCTAGGAGCACGTTAAATAAGGCTCGAGGGTCTAAACTATTCCCGAGACCTTCAAAACGGCTTCCGTCTATAGCCCATGTGTCGTCGCTTCGGGATGCTAAACCGAAAATGGCTGTGATTTAGCCATGTGTCATCGCTTCGGGATGCTAAACCGAAAATGGCTGTGATTTAGCAGTTCCCGGGTTCGAACCCGCCCGCGGCGGCTGCGTTTTTATGGAGGAAAAACGCTAAGGCGCCCGTGTGCTGTGCGATGACAGGGCACGTTAAAGATCCCCAGGTGGTCGAAATTATTCCGGAGCCCTCCACTACGGCACCTCTTCTTCCGTTCTTCTTTCACTCCCTCCTTTATCCCTTCCCTTACGGCGCTGTTCAGGTGTCCAACGATATATGAGACAGATACTGCGCCATTTCCTTTCCCCCAAAACCAATTATTATTATTATTTATTATTATTTAGCACTGGTTGAACCTGAGTGACGCGATAGCTACAGCTGGCCGAGTGGAACTTGCTCAGTCGAATTTCAAAGTCAGTTTTTCGCCGCTCTGTTTCGCTGCGCGTTCCTTTTTCATCTTCGTCCCGTTTGACACGGCGCATGTGCGCCGCCGGCAGCAGCAGCTGCTCCGCACCACGTGAGCAACCACGTGACCAGAGGTGGCCACGCAGAAGGCTCGAAGAGGTGGCGTAGTGTAGCTATCGCTACAAAATTTTACAGTTTCAGTCCGAGGCTTTTCCGTTCATACTCAAAACGCAAACGATAAAGGAGACAAGAATATAGTGCCCGAGAACCTTGACGTTGACAGGCGACAAGTAGGAAACGTTTCCACTGTAACGGCCAGATGCATTTATGTTAGTAGCAACGTAAGCTGCCCTCCCTCTAACGAAGAATAACTATTTTTACAGTGTTCATTACGAATAAAAAATGGCCTGGCTTAGCTAAGGTTAAGCCTTGGATGCGAAGCATAATAGATTTGTGAAAGGGTATAGCCTGGTGACACTTGGTTATACTTGGTAATGCTTGGATACACTTGGTTTATGCTTGGTAATGCTTGGATATACTTGGTAACACGCTTTTCATTCCGCCGAGCTTCCCTGTCTGTAGGCGGCATCTCGCTGTATGACTGCCTCGGCGTGAGGAGCGGGGCTCTTTTATACAATGACGCGACGACAATCGCCCCCTAGTGGGAGGAGCGGGAGTTAGCCTTGGTGGTCGCGGCCGCGCCAGGCTGGGCTATGGTTGAGCTAAGTAGTGTCCCTATTATGCTTCGCATAAAAGGTCTTCGGGACGGTCTGCCAAAAAACTCGAACTATTCCATGAAATGCACGAAATACCCACTTGCGTCAACTCCCGACATATTGATTTCAGGTGTCCAAAGATATATGAGACAGATACTGCGGCATTTCCTTTCCCCAAAAAACCAATTATTATTATTATTATTTCAGCAGCGCTTAGAAATTTTTGAACTCTGTTGTTTTGCAATATTGTTACTTTAGCTTGATGTATGCGAGAGTTACAATTTCTGCTTGGCTTGGTCCATAATTTGGTTATTCGACTGTGACATATATGACCTTACAAAATGACGACATAGGTTGTCGTTGGTGTGCAAACAGAGGCTAGCGCATGAACTGTTTCTGGAAAAATATGATATGTACCAGCAGATGGTTTCAAAGGAAGCTCTGCTTCATAGAAAAAGCACAAGCTACCGCTGCAAAGCTAGTTTAATCTGTCCTCCACCTCCGTTGTGGGCGTGCATTCGAGACCAAAGTAGTCATGAAATTTTAAAGCCTTACCTGTTAGCTGGCCAGTGGTACTTTTCGTACATGCATCAGTAAATACTAAATTGAGTAAGCCTCGTAAATACGGAACACTCCTTTCAATGTCAGTGACAGCGCCCTCGTTCCGCAAAAGAACACACTGACCATCAGGAGGCACTATCTTGCTCACCTAGATTTTGCACTTCGTGATGAAATAGGCCTAACAATTTTTTCGACATGGAAACACGTTCATGTAAAAACTGGCTCTGCTCTATTAATAATAGACACTCAGATTGGATATCGGCAGAAACCAGGCACTACGTGGCAGTCGAAACCTGAAAGACAGTTGTAAATCTTAATTGCTATATAGCGTCAGCAATTCATTAATATAAGTAAATTACGGGCAGTTTTTTTGCAGAAAATATGCCATACAGTGTACGCAGTCACAAAGTTGTTTTGTACATTAACACTTACTTAAAATTACAAAAAAATAACTGTAGGTTGGCAATTGAGTTGATGAAGCACAATTGCAATTTATTTTTTTCGAAAACACAAAAGATAAACTGTTAAAAAGAACGAAAAAAGTGTCTGCCAACACTGCTTCAGTGTTTGACTTAAAGGAGTTAGCTACGGGAGCTTCAAGTGTTTACATCGGTGCGCTCAGCAAACGTCATAATCATCATGATCAAGAGCCTGACTACGCACACTGCAGGGCAGAGGCCTCACCCATTTCTCTAATTAACCCTGTCCTTTGCCAGCTGCGCCCATCTTGTTCCCGCAAACTTTTTATCTCATCTGCCTACCAAACCTCCTGCCGCCCACTGCTACGCTTGCCTTTTCTTGAAATACACACCGTTACCCTTTAAAACCAGCGGTTATCTACCCTTCGCTATACATGCTCTGCTCTAGCCGATTTCTTCCTCTTGATTTCGGCTATGATGTCATAAACTCGTGTTTGTTCCCTTGAGTTGAAAGCTTTTCGTTAGCCTCCAAGTTTCTGCCCCGTAAGTGAGGGCCTGTAAGATGCAGCTGTTGCACACTTTTCTCTTGACGGATATTGCTAAATTGGCATTCATGATCTCAGAGAACCTGCCATATGCGCTCCACCCTATTCTTATTCTTCTATTTATTTCTCTCGCATGATCCGGATCAGCGATCACTACCTCCCCTAAGTAGACATATTTCTATACCACTTCTAGCAACTAGCGACTAGTTGTCAACTGCTGTGTCGTTGCTAGATGGTTGAAAATTACTTTGTTTTTGTGCATGTTAATTTTAGGCCCGCCATTCTACTCTCTCTGTCTAACTGAATGATCATGCTCTGCAATTCATCTCCTGGGTGACTATGTAAGGCAAAGTCAACAGCAGATTGCAGATTATTCAGGCATTCTCCATTAGCTCTTACCCCGGTCAAATGTTCAGAGAAATCCCCAAAAATGGAGTAGATTTGTAATGAGGGAGTAATTGCTCACGGGCATTGGCAATTTTTGCCGTATAGCTGCGCCTTGGTGGATGCCAATGAGTATTTACTCTCTTATTAAAACTGTTATCAATAATGATTCCCAGTTCAGGCCTCGGAGTACCTCCTGTAAACAGGCGGGGAATAGCATTGACGAGATCATGTCTCCCTGCCTGACACCCTTCCTTGCTGGAATTTTATTGCTGACATTAAGGAGGACCGAGGTAGCTGTGCAGTTGCTATATATATCTTCCTGTATTTTCACATAAGGCTCTTCTACACCCTGATTCCCCAATGCCTGCATGAGTCCCGAGGTTTCCATTAAGTCAAATGCTTTCTCGTAATCAATAAAGGCTATTATAGGTGCTGGTTATATTCTGCGCATTTCTCTAACTGCTGATTGATAGTGTGAAAATGATCTTATGTGGAATATCAGCAAACGTGGAGAAGATCAAATCCAAACCTCCACAGATATTACCTTTCCGGAAATATCCCTTCTAAGACACAAGCAGCGCCATTTACCTCATGGATTTAGCACTACTATTGCTATTAACAGCCACTTCCGCTACATCCTGTACATTTCCTCGTTGCATCACTTAATATATTAATTTTATAAACATCATGCCATCGAAGAGGTCTGCAAGAGTGAACAGTCGACTGTAAACCATGTCAGTGCGGAAGAATACGTAATATTCCGTCTGGTGTGGCTCTGGAGAAGGTTAGAACACCTCTTTGCGGCCTTTAATAACAGGAGGACCTTCGCGTCGGGAGCGGGGTGAACGCCCCGTGCCTCAGCCATTAAATCATTATGTGATCCGAGTGAGTTCGGGACCTCTGTTCTGACGACTCCGTCTAGCCGCTGTAGATAAACGGGAAGGGCTTGCGAGGAACTACAAATGCAGGATAAAGCAGGCAATGGAATAAATTGGCTGGAAAACATAAGCGATGCAACGCTATTTTAGCTGTAGAGTTTGGGGTGTGTTTGGCCGAATGCTCCTTTTTCTTTCAGAAAGTACCTGCAACTATCCACACATGGAGTGTGTGCAGCATATATATATATATATATATATATATATATATATATATATATATATATATATATATATATATATATATATATATATATATATATATATATATATATATATATATATATATATATATATATATATATATATATATATATATATATATGTATATATAGTCGCCTCCCGATAATTCGAAGCCGCTTAATTGGAATTTTCGGTTAATTAGAAGTGAATAGCTGGTCCCATCATCTTTGCATGTAATCCTATGGAAGAAATCGCTCGATAATTCGAATTCCTCATCCAGTAATATTGTTTAATTGGAAGTTAATTTTCAGCCGGGATCCTCGAGATAACCGTCATTCTTTGGTAGAATGTGCAACTCTTCAAGTGCTACAATAGCATCGTGCTCCGCGTTGCTGTCATCGGCATCGCAGCCGTCCGCAGCGCCGCCATTCTCGGAGCGGCGCAATAATTCATGCTACGGCTGCCGTGGTCTCCGTGATTAGCTCCGGCAGGAGGCGAAGCGGCTGCCGCGCGTGGCCGGAGCTGATCTTGGAGGGCGCGCGGGTGTCATAGGTGCACGCAGCGCTGAATACTGGCAGTGGCGAGATTGTGCGAAATTAGGCTTGCAGCGTGCGCAGCGTATGTCTAGGCGTGCGTTGTTCGAGCACCTTTGTTGCATTGTGCGGGCAGCTTGTTGGCTAGGTTGTTCCGCGGGTGATCCTACGCTTCCGAATTGATTGTACGTAGTCACACCGTTGATAGCCATGGCAAACCGTGGCTCTTATCGCACGCTCGACCTGGCAACAAAAGTCGTGGTTTTGAAGGAAGTTGAGAAGGGAGGTGCCGCCAAACAAGACATTGCGCGGAAGTACGGAATCAAGCCAAACACTCTCTCAAACTTCATCAAGAACAAGCGCACAATAATGGATGCATTTGAGAACGACAAGTTCAAGACGTCGCGGAAGCGAAAGCGCACCGGCACTTACCCAGAGTTGGAGAAGGCTCTGCTGGTTTGGATTAGGGGGGCCCGGAGCAACAAACTTCCTCTCAGCGGAGACATCGTTCCGATGAAAGCCCGAACGCTTGCAGCAATATTGGGGATCGATGACTTCGTTTCGTCAGATGGATGGCTGACGCGCTTCAAACATCGCCATGACCTCGTTTTTAAGAGCGTGTGTGGTGAAAAAGCGTCCGTTAACCAAGAAACATGCGCCACGTGGAAGAACGAAAAGCTGCGTGAATATCTCAGTGAAAACAAGCCAGAAGACATCTTCAATGCAGATGAGACAGCACTCTTCTATCGGCTTCTACCAGAGAAGACCCTGACATTCAAGGATGACGACTGTGCTGGGGGCAAACGCAGCAAGGAGAGGGTGTCGGTGCTGATCGCGGCTAACATGACTGGCACGGAACGATGTCGCTTAATTGTCATCGGGAAAGCAGCCAAGCCGAGAGGCTTTAAAGGTGTAAAGACGCTGCCTGTGGACTATGAGTCGAACTAGAAAGCGTGGATGACGACCGAAATCTTCAAGAGCTGGATAACCAAATTGGACCGCAAGTTTGCTTCCTCGAACCGCAAGGTGTTGTTCCTTGTGGATCACTGCAGTGCTCACGCGGATATGTCAGCCTTGAGTGCAATACGCCTCGCATTTTTGCCTGCAAACACATCTGTTTTGCAGCCAATGGACCAAGGCATTATCAAAAATGTTAAGGTCCTGTACAGGCGGCATCTCCTCGAGCGCATAATTTTTTGTATGGACAACTCCACAAAATACGAGGTGAGCCTGCTCAGTGCCATTCACATGTTAACGCGAGCATGGGATTGTGTGAAGCAAGAAACGATCGCAAACTGCGTCAGGGCTTGCGGTTTTGTGGCAGCTTTTGCGGAGGATGCCTCTGCAATTTCATCGGAGGAAGCGTCAACAACCGAGCTTGACAGCACTGATTTTAGTGATGCTCTCGGGGACGTCAGTTTTGAAGAATACGTCGCCGTAGACAAGGCGGTCGAAACGTGCGGTGCACTAACAGATAACGAGATTGTGGAGAGAATTCGGCCCCAGGAAGCGACCCAGGAAAGCGACGATGACGTTGAAGACGAACCGCAACCTAAGGCTGCCGATGCAGCTGCGGGCCTTGCTCTCGTGGAGCGTTTCTTTGCCGCTGAAGGCGACGCGGAAGAAGCGTTCCGCCAAATCTACAGCCTGCAGAACTTGCTTTCAGCAGCGCGATTCGGCAAGAAGAAGCAGAAGATGACCGACTATTTTTATTACAGAAAATACTCGATATCGCAGCTAATAAAGTGCTGTGTTTGTGTTTTTTGCTTAATTGGAAGTTCGTTTAATTCGAAGTTTTTTGCGGTCCACTCGAACTTCGTATTTACGGGAGTCGACTATATATATATATATATATTTGGCAGTACTATCGCTGCCAGGCGGCGCGAGCGCGCTGGTATTTCACACTCAGAAGTAACTTGAGCAGATCCCTACACGGCCAGCGAATACCAAACCAAAGTGCCACCAACAAAACAGAAATTATCTGTGGATGTTAATTAGTCCCATAACTAGAAGGAAAGCACTTAAGCACTCTACATAGAGGCCGTCCCAAAGTATACTCTCAAAATTCATGAAAAAGATATTACGGGCAGTGAACTTTCGTCTAGAATTTCAGCCTGTCTGGCTGCAGAACTCCGGAGCAAGTATCTTCTTGAAGTACTCTTCCTCGCTTGATTGCTTCAAAAATCTTCAAAACTTAAACATGATCATGTTGTAAGGAAATACAGCGTTGATAAGAGGCAGTTTTAAATTATGGTGAAAAAAATGTAGATATGCAATGAGAGGCATATTCACTTCATTTAGCTACACCGAGCTTACTGAGAATAGAGGACCAATCCTTCGGAACTTTTTAACAAGCATTTACAGAATTTATGGCCGATATGAACAACGAAATTTTACGATGCTTCTTCTCAAAAAGACGCTGCACCATATACCTAAATAAGTGGGATTTTAGCCTGAAGAAAGTTGAAAGAGTGAAATCTCTCGGTAAACACCGAAAATATTGGTAGGAAACGTTTGGAAATAACCAAAAAAAATTTGAAACATTTTGTGTCACTAAACACTTTTACTAAGGCCTCACCTTGTAAAAGCATCAAAGCCCCAGTGGTGCTTAACTTTTTTACAGTATTTTATGTAGGAATTTATCTCGGACACAACTGGCTGAGCCTTCATTGTCCCAAAAGTGTTCTGCATAATTATTGTTTATACCGATATGTACGTTCTTGAGAAAAGCAGTGTGTGAGTGTTACTCGAAATGGAAGTGGTCTGAGCCTGCATATGAACCTGTTTTTTATTTGTAGATCTTCAGCTACTCTAAACTCAATGAATTCTATCCAGGCTCACGGTAACGTTATCAGAACAACTATCACGGGATTTCTTTCCTTCCGCACTACGTCTCTGCACTTCCTGAACGTCTTCCAATGGCAAGTGGCGGAACAACAGAGATGAGGATATCTTAATGGCAGTACAGCATGACGCATAGCCGAAAGCGACAAAATTCACTCGCATAACTAATACCTCAGGGTCGAGTAACCTCTCCTTTGACTCTGCGCGACTAAGCATGTTTTAAGGTATCCCGGCTGTGCAGTAAGTGACATAAAATTCATTATTGCATAAAGTCTACGTATAGCAGAACGTTCTATAAGCTTCTGAATCTTAATCCAAGGTTTGTAATGAGGTTCAGTGAAAAGACTTAATTTCGGCCACTGCAGAGGCTGGTGCCTGGCCCGATCCCATCACCACCGGAGGGTAAAGATAGTGGCAGCGTGGCGCTAACAGTTTATTCACTAAAGCCAGTTTCACACACTTGGGCTACCCGCCTGCTTTTCATGTTATTTCGGGCCCATCTGAATAACACGTTATTTAGTCTCCCTTGTAGCCTCCTTCTTCTACAACGGGTATAAGAAATTGTGGTACGTAAAGGCTTCACATGCCAGGAGGAAATTATTAAGTTACGCCTAATGAATGCTTACTTTTAAAACGCATATTCATATTTTTGCAAACTTAGCAACCTTCAGCAAATGTTTTTTGTAATGGATAATAATAATAATAATAATAGCACCAAATGTGAAAAAATGTACAATGTTTTCCCACAGATATCTCCAGAAACGTTCTGAAAATCGTGATGAGTTTTGTGATTCTTGTTTTTATGTGTCAAACAAGAACCGTACTTCGAAATTATATTTCATTCAAATACTAAATGTTAACCTTAACTAAAATAGGCAGAAGTATAGTGAAATATTTGAAGCGCATGAATGACAAAAGCATTTCGCGCCACGTTAGCTCGTGTTTAGGCAGTTCAGTTCTTAGTATAAATTTTCTGCACTTGTCCTTGCTTTTGGGTTATCATTTTCTAAGATTCGGCAAAGTTTTGGCAAGTCCTTTTTCTACATTCTCCGAAAACAGTCATGTGACACTCTAAAGTGCCTCTGAGCGCCTCAGTTCCTGCGTTCGACTTTGCTTTGTCTCCACTGCTATTTTTTTCTAAACCACTCACGTTGTCGCTGGTGTCACTGAACCTGTCTCCATAGTTTCTTCCGACAATGCAGTCATGCTGGTCAGGCGCCAGAGTTCTTGATGAACCGTGTCCTTTCCCTCCGAACTCATTCTCTGCAAACATTGATCTTTTTTCAGCGTCGGAGCCCTGAACCTAAGGGGCGTTGCGAAGCCGGCTGTGCACGCCCCTCTGTTTGCGGTCGAGTGACGCCCACGGGTCCCTTATTCGATCGATCTCGCTGACAGCTAATCAATGCGGCCCCATTTCTGGGGAACAAGGCGACGTGACCTGCATTTATCGGCCCCTCCACTTTAACTGCACTATGTTTGTTCCATTTTGCTTGAGAGCACCATTTCTGGTACTCATTTTGCATGCTGTCGAGAATGTGGTTTCGATGTCCCAGTCAGTATGGGAGTGCATGTACACTGGAAGACAGCGGCGCGAGTACGGGAGAGATATCCTCCTCTTAGGACTTTATGGAAGCAGCCGCAGCAGAGAGTTCTAAAGATGTAAACGTTTGAACGAAAACATCTTCGACGTAAGTCTGTCTGCTTGGTTTCTTGAGATAGCTGAAAGAAAAGTGACGTCAACCAATCTTTTGTCTTTGCCCAACTTTTCGGGACCAACTCGGTCCCTTCTTCAGGGGTGACTAAAATGCGCCAGCAGCAGCAGCGGGTTGCTGCCTTCGTTCTCCCTTTGTTAGCACAGTCCACTAAAGCACGCGGAGGGGAGCGTTCCTGGAGTCCTCTTCATCGCCGCCATCAACTGTCCACAGATGTAAACACCGTCAGTGTAGGTGCAGCATGTCGCCACCAAGCACCTACAGCATGTTGCCACCAAGAAAGAGGAAGCAGGAAAAGAAGTGGGAAACAGTAAAATCAGGAGAGGATTATCAGCGAAATTAGCATAGCAATAAACATGCGGCCCGGTTCCAATTTGTCGCACAAAACACAGCTCAGTAAGCGCTGAGTGGATGACAAACCGTGAGAGGTTTCGGCCACCGTGGCTGTAGAGCTAGCAATTTTACCTCCGTCAAAGGGCCGCTGAGTACATAGCAGCGTTAGCGTTCTACGCTTGAACACGCGGAATTGGCGGTAAAGATTCTTCTCTGTACAAACGACAAAGTATATATAAATTATTCAGCGCTGTGCCAGCGCGACGCCTAGTTATAAATGTGGTCCATTAACGCTAAAGGGGGCCCCTTGCCATAAAATATAGCCATCCTCAAAAATTTTGTTAACACGGAGTGCGATTGTCCCCTTTCCTGCAAGAAGTTCAGAGCGCAGGTATGTGCACTTTCTTGCAACAACGTCTTCGAACAAGAGAACATTTACAAAGGTGGGAAAAAATTTCGCGTGCCACTTTTATTTAGAGCTTGTATTAGTGACTTATGGTTCATTCCAAACAGATAGAAAAGCCCAAGTTTTTATTGTTGCACTGATAACAAGCATTGATGCCATGCTACTTTTCATTTGTAGTGAAATATTAGAACGTGCAGCAGGAAAGCAGTTTAAAATTTGCTATTTTCTGCTGAGCAATTGCACTGCTTTATTTCAAAGTGCAGGTACAAACAAGGAAACCCTTGTTCGGGGCTCGAACCCGGGGCCACCGTTCTGGTACCGGGTTCAATCCCCGGACCAGGGCGAATTTTTCTTTAACTACGAAGTTTCTGAGAAAGCTATGTACATTTCCTTTGTTTCCGCATGGCTGCGCTTGGATGGATGTTAATGAGTAATTACTCCCTTATTGCACATCTACTTTACCTTGGGGGATTCCCCTAAACATTTGACCATTCCTTCGTCCTCGTCGCTTTCTATTCGTTCGCCTTGCGCTTCTAAATTTCAGGGCTAAAGGCGGGCTGTTCAGGTGGAAGAGAAGCACTGATAGTGTCAGATATTAGAACTTCGAAAGAAACCAGGGAGGCCATGCATGCTGCTCAAGTAGAAGCATAGAAGTGGACCAAGGTGGTGGCCTACCCAGCACTTAAATGTTGCGCAGGTGTACTGTATATGTTTCCCCTCGCCAGCGAGAAGGTTTACATCGGCCAAACAAGCCGGTGTATCAATGAACGGCTGCGCGAACACTACAACTCATTGGGTTCTACTGATGGACAAAACCTGCCTCACCACTGTCGCGAGTATGGCTGCTACCCGCTGTTTGGCAATGTAAGCATTCTTGGCAGAGGCAGGGGGAAAGGAGAACGCGAAGTTTTTGAAGCCTACTGTATCAGGTCGCATGTTGAAGATTGCTTTAGCACAACTTCGGTATGCTTGTTAGAAAAAGACATGTTTTTTTTTTTGTCGCGCGGGCGATAGTTATGTTGCTTATCTATTTAATTTCACTGTCCAGTGATCGTTTTGATATTGATGCGCATGTTCTGTGAGCCGTACTTGGAAAGTGTCTCGTCCAATAGATCACAGTTGGTAGTCCAGCCGTTGTGTTGTGAATTCCTCCTCTTCACTGGTTTTTTCACTGGATTTTTCGCCTAACCTAAAAGACCTGGACGCTACCAGATTGCGGCTACCATGTATGTGATGCACTGGAATGTGCTGGAGATTTTTTGCAATGCCTTTCATAATTCCACAGACTACTGTCCAGGAAATATACTAGTTTTAACGCGATAGCTTCAAAACTTCCCTTGTGCAGAAAATCCGGCGTCGTCGGCGCTTTGAGTGAAAGATACTAGGAAAAGCAACATATTCGGCCATCTGGGTCACGTGATCTTGAGGAGTCATCTAACCTCCCGACATGATTATGAGCAAATTACCACCATGACATGTGGGAGTTTAATTTCTTTTGATGGAAAATAAGGGCTCTACGGTTGAGTCGATCCTCCTCGTGCAGTAGCAGAAAAGCTTTCCCGCTTCACTTCAACCCACACTCCCCCCCTGAAGTGCGAGCCGGGAACACGAAAGCAGCAATGAATTGCGTCAGTAGGGAAAGGGACTTTAAATCACCGAGGCAACGGCACATGTGCAAGAAAAAACGCGTGTGCTATCGATTTCTAAGACGGGTATTTTCGCCCTTCGCCGACGATGTTTTAATCACGCCCTAAACAAGCGTGGCTAATGGGAAGCCACGTAAGTGGGCTGAACATCAGCTCCAGCACTGCCTCTGTTGCGAGCAGCATAGGACGTGTCGGTGTCCTTGTACTCAGCGCTTACTTCGATTCAAAATAGTTTGCTCCCGACGGGGCAGCTTTTTCGTTTTAAGAAACCAAAACAACACGCGGCCTAATTGGCGAGGCGCTGATCTGTAAAGCCTAATTAACGAGAAGATGTGTGATTCAGACTTGGAGCATCGGCAGAAATTTTCCAACTTCTCGACGCCTAGGTGATGTCCCTCGTTAATTTTCGAGGCTCAGCGCGCTAATAAGGTTGCTTCGATACTTGCTTCAAATTTTGGAGGCGCGCCTTTGTCGGCAACTGAAAGACAAACATGAGCACCCTCTTGAGAGCGAGGCTTCGTGCCAGCGTCCTCACCCCAATCACCATTTCGGCCTCACACGTTCAGTTGCGGGTCAGGGCGGATGTGACGAAGGGTGGATGATCTGTGATGAGAGCAAGGAGCACAGAAGGAGGGTGAAACAACGTCTTAGGTCGTAATGAACAGTTACCACCATTATGTCATTGACAGCGCACGCTTCAGTCTTCGGCAGTATACATCTTGTTAGCACATGAGACAGGAAAGCATTTATCTCAGAATTCCCCCTTTTGTTCTTGATCTACAGGCCTTACCTTCTACGTGAGCCGTTGATTGGTGTAGCCGGTATTTCACTGCCTAGCGAGCCCTCCATAATTTCGGAATGTCACGGGATCTTTTCGCATGACTGGAGGAGAAGTTTTATTTAATTGGTTGCACCTTATATTATAGCGCCGAATTAAAGCATACAAGAAACTAGAAGAAAACGAAATAACTGCCGAAATCTATAATGTCCAGCGATTTCAGACAAAAATTTCGAAAACTGAAAAATTGCAAGTTACCTTTACGGTTATATTGAATGGAATGGCCCATTTTCAGAAGAAGGGTTTTCTGGCGGGCTAGTTGGTGCTTCTCGTTCATGATTAAACTGCGCGAAAGAAACAGGGACAAAGGCAAGAAAATACGTACACACACACATAGCGCAGACTTCCAAATTTTATTCGAAAAACGCTTTCGAGCATTCCTTTTAAATGCACCAACCCACCACGTGACACAGCCCCGATCCAACACAGCAGATAGGTTTAACAGTCTAGTAGAGCCAATCTGGAGAACCAGTCTAAAAAACCCCAAATGTATGTGTGCCTAAAGACCCTTGATGCCTAGATGAAAGGAGAGTGGAAGATAAAAACCTGACGGTGAAACCAAAACTTCAAAGATAACGAAAACGAAGACGGCCTAACCATGTATTACGAGCGAAAAACTTGCTAAGCAAAGGAATGAGACGTGAAACCAACAGTAACAACGGTAAAAGATGAAGGTGCAAGCACTGAAAAGTAGACAGAAAAACATAAAAACGAAACCATATGAATGATACAAAGATTAACAACGAGGCTAAAACCATGAAACCGAGGGTGAATATTGGAAACAACAATAAACAAAGGTAAAGGCGACGCGAAAATGACAAAGGCTAAAACCAGGCTAAAATCTATGAAGGATGGAAACAAGTAACAAGAGTAAAGGTGCAGGGTTAAAAAAGACAGTTGCAAGTGTTACTTTCTAAAAACGACATATCTTAATTCGAAAGCAGAATGGACGGTGTGCTCACACAATTGTTCGCATTCTTTGCGATTATGAAGACCTCAGTTATTTCCCTTTCTGTTTTTGTTCTAGCCGCAGCGAGGAACTTTGTGGTTTCGAGAAACGGGTGTCAATTTCTTTTTTTGCTGTTTTTACAATGTACATCTAAATTGCTCCCTGAGTTTGTAGACAGATTGCGAGCGTGTTCAGCTGCCCTCTCATTAAAGCATCGGCGAGTTTGGCCGTTGTAAATCTTCCCACAGGACAACGAAACCTGATAGATAACTTGCTTGGTACATTCTGTGTATTCAAGGCTGTGATTTAAAGTGCATCTTTTCTATCTTCTTAGTTCAAGATAGCATACACTTTAGCAAGCTTACACGGCGCCGCAAACACAAGACGCCGTATCTTCCTGCAACTTTCTTTAAATTGTGTGACACAAGGTGCACGCAAGATCATGACACACACAGGATTTCGTTCTTTGTTCTTTTGGCGGTTTGTATTCTTCATGCCCTGTAGCAAGCTTTCGCAAATACCCTGCACCTTTAATTTTGTTACTTGTTGTTTCCATCCTTCATAGATTTTAGCCTGGTTTTAGCCTTTGTCATTTTCGCGTTGCCTTTACCTCTGTTTATTGTTGTTACCAATATTCACCCTCGGTTTCATGGTTTTAGCCTGGTTGTCAATCTTTTGTATCATTCATATGGTTTCGTTTTTATGCTTTTCTGCTTACTTTTTAGTGCTTGTACCTTCATCTTTTACCGTTGTTACTGTTGGTTTCACGTCTCATTCCTTTGCTTAGTAAGTTTTTCGCTGGTAATAGATGGTTAGGCCGTCTTCGTTTTCGTTCTCTTTGAAGTTTTTGTTTCACCGTCATATTTTTGTCTTCCGCTCTCCTTTCATCTAGGTTTCATTTCACTTACACTGGTTCTCCAGATTGGCTCTACTAAACTGTTAAACTTATTTGCTGTGTTGGATCGGGCTGTGTCACGTGGTGGGTTGGTACATTTGAAAGGAATGCTCGAAAGCGTTTTCCGAATAAAAGCTGGAAGTCTGCGCTGTGTGTGTACGTGTTTCCTTGCCTTTGTCCCTGTTTCTTTCGCGCAGTTTAATCATGAATCATTCTTCTGATATGCATCAAAATCTTTCTTTCAGTGTGTTTTCGTCAGTCGCATCCAACATTTAAGACTGCTATAGAAAACCAATCTGGAAAGCTCTTGACGATAGGAATAACGTTAATAAAAAAAACCGTCGGGTTTTCTGCAGATATGTTGGTCGTTATAGTGCCATCCTATATTATATAAGAAAATTCCGTTCATAAATGGCTTTCCGTTCAAAAATACTTTTGTGTAGAATTGCTGGGTATGGAAACGGTGCTTGTTCGGGTTCGTTATACCAGAGATATGCGGTGAATGCAGCGTTGTAAACATATGCGTGCGCAGCGTACAGCCGATTGGATTAATAATGTGGTTTCCAAAGGGCAGGTGCAGCTTGCTCTGGACCAATATAATTAGCGATGAGTCCGAGAAGACTTTCTCCAGCAGCGGATGTGGGTGGGGCGGTGATAACCATGAAACTGTTCATTAAAAACCCAGCCTTATTGATTTCCTTCGTGTCTGACACCCAAAGTGAACAACTCGAAACTATAATGGGAAGGAGTCATACAATGCGAACATGCATGCGGCATAGAAACTGAATGGGAATTTTTGTTCTGTGTGGCGCAGCCTTTCCGACTATGCTAGATGCTCCTGCGAGCTCCGTTCCTTGCACCCTTACTGCTTGCGCAACTCTTGCATAGCCTGCTATTTCTTTAGAGCACTAGCATCGCGATCTTACATTTCATTTTGTTGGATTTCCTCACCATGCTATTTTTGTACACTGCCCAAATGCCGCACGGCCACTACCGTAGTGCTGCCATGGGGATACGAGGTTGCACGAACCATTCAGCAGATTTTCGTCGGTGATTAGCCACCAAGCTTTGATACCCCTAACTAATCTTTGTATCAGTTAGTTTTTGCTTAGTATAATTTAAACAACCCTTAATAGGCAAAAAACAAATAAAAACTTCTGATTGTTATCGGCGGTGTAAAAACAATCCTCAAGAAAGCTACTACTGAAGCAAAGGAACCGCCAACTTTTCAGCTTTAGAGTTTCTACACGCATTCTCCCTTCCGGTTAAACCTTCTTTCCTCTACATTTCCTTCGGTAAGGAGCATAGGCGGCAGCTCCAGGTTCGGTGGTCTACAGCTGAGAAATAGTTTTCAGAATGTAGGCAGCACCGGGGTATCGAAATGCTAACATTTCGTAATCTCAAAAGCACTTGCTCATTCCTAGTGCGTGCATCAAAGGGTTCATGTATGTTTTCATTTGCTAGCATACTGGCGTTTTCTACAGCAAAGGCAATGGGGGGCAAGACAAAGAGCGTTACATGAAACTTGTGCTTCCTAACCCGGGCGCTGTTCAACATCCGCTTTTTCAAGTCATCTTTTCGCTGCTTGTGAGCGCGCCGCCGTCCTTGATTCTCATTTCTGTGACCTCGCTGCAGCATCTTCGGCTGTCGCACTTGCATAGTGCAAAGATTTGTACGGTACCCAAGTGAGGGTTGAGCTAGAGCAGTCAATTCCACTCTCCCATCAAATGATATCAAAGAAAATAAACAGGCTCGCGGTGAAGCAAAAAAATTCGTTTCAACTAAAACATCTTTGACGCTACATTTCAAATTGGCGGACAGGATGTAGGATAAAGTGGAATGCGAAACGCCAGATTGGGCATGGAGACCACCCTTATAATACTTTAATCAGTGTATAGACTGTCCATTCACATTAAGCCTGTTATACTTAGTGGCACAGGCAGGGGCATATTGGTTTACATTCTTTTTCTGGCTGCCCCACCATACTTTTTGTCCATTCACATTTGTTTTTAAAGCGTATAGACGTTCTATACTCCAATTCTAAGCACAAGTCTATTAGGAATACAAGTTCTGCACACAGTCTGCACACAGTCTATAGATTTTTGGCCTTAAACCTTGATCATATCTTATCTATAGAATATGACCTAACGCAAGAAACAGTCTATAGAAAGGCAATAAACTCTACAAGACGTCTATGACAGTCTATAGACCATTTTGGTATCGGCGGCTGCTTTGATTGGAAAGGCGTTTTTCTCAGTTCAAGAAATCTGCAGTGGAGTTTGGTGGTTAAGGGGAAAGAAGTCTAAAGTTGAGAAAATGAGAGCAATGGAAACGTGTGGCAAAAGCATGAATTTACGAGGGTCGTGGCAAACATCAAGCGGACGCGAAGAATCACCCTTCATCTCCACAGAAATCTCGTCCAGTGACAGGACCTCTCGCCCACGCACTGCACAGTGCCATCCTTGAGAAGGTAAACCAAAACTCGACTCATTCTGTGGATAAGAGAAACGAGGAGCTTGCGTCGCAATCTGAGCCATGTCCAACAGCAGCAAGCAGCCGACGCACGGCTGCGCCCTCAGAAGCAGAGGCAACCCGGCGACCCATCAATTCAGATTGTGCGTCCATCCGTCGACCGGCCGCGGTGGCTCAGTGGTTAGGGCGCTCGGCTACTGATCCGGAGTTCCCGGGTTCGAACCAACCGCGGCGACTGCGTTTCTATGGAGGAAAAACGCTAAGGCGCCAGTGTGCTGTGCGATGTCAGTGCACGTTAAAGATCCCCAGGAGGTCGAAATTATTCCGGAGCCCTCCACTACGGCACCTCACTCTTCCTTTCTTCTTTTACTCCCTCCTTTATCCCTTCCCTTACGGCGCGGTTCAGGTGTCCAACGATATATGAGACAGATACTGCGCCATTTCCTTTCCCTAAAAAAAGAAATTATTATTATTATTATTATTATTATTATTATTATTATTATTATTATTATTATTATTATTATTATTATTATCATTATTATTATTATTCATCCATCGCAAAACCGAAAGAGAGGTAGCGCCGAATCAAGGCCACAGAATTCCAGGTTTGGGTGGTTTAAAGAACGATCGCTTGGGTTCTGCGTACCTTAAAAGCGAATAATGCGCTTTTACTGACTCGTGTCATTGCGTCCCGCCATCTGGCGAGTGTTAGCCGGAAACCGCCTTCAATCTAAGGCAGAAAAAGATTGGGATGTCGAATGCGTAAATAGCGGAGTGTTTTATCATGTACCAAAGACTTCTGCAGGCAGAAAAGTTTTCACTAAGGAGTGCCGGCCGTGTCGGACGGAACATGCCGGAACAGGCATCGGGAACGCGCAACATAAAAACATTTGGCCGCCGCTTAGCTCTGCCTTTAAGCATATGAAGCGCTAGCGTTAATTGCTCCCTCTAGTAGTTCTTCTTCATAGACGGCCACTGTTCTTTGTTCACATTACCGCAATTATCACAGCACTGTTCTGACATTCTTGTTTTTGAACTCGAGATTACGCGCGTAATGTTGCTCGTATGTAAGTACACGCATTAATTAGTACTCACTGCACTCCAAACACAATCACATGGCCACAAAAACGTTCCACCAAGACGCAAGGTCAGCAGTGCGAAAACTTTACACTGCTCACGCCATCTCTTGAGGCAGCACCGTGCATCAGATAGCCGAGATTCTCCGTTGGCCGGCGCATGCCGGCGCTACTGTGCCACTTCAATCAAAGATGATATGAAACGGCAGCATGCACTTTGCAACACTTTTAACAGTTCACCGCGCCGTGGGTCACCGGTGGGTCACATCGTGTATTCATGCTTGGCGGCAGCTGATACTGAGTGGCGCATTGAATCCGTGGGTCAGCTCTGAGTTATCACTGCCTGCGAAAAGCACACATTCCACGCCGTTGTTGCCATTGATTGCCACTTGCAAGAAGCTGGCTTCGCCGTGGCTCCATGTGGATTGTAGCTGTGCACTGTCACGATGTACCCAAGAAAATGAAGGTGGTCTATCGGTGGCACACGCTGCATAAATAGGGACTAGGGCTCCGAAAATCGCTGTTGCAGTAAACGTGTTAATGACTATTTCTGCAATTAGAACTTCTCGAGAGAGAGAAAAATGAGCGGAAAGGCAGGGAGGTGAACTAGGCGACGCCAAGTATGCTATCCAACACTTGGAAACGGGATGGAGGGGGGGATAGAAAGGGGACAGAGAAAAATAAAAAAAACTTTCTCACGTGTCCTCATTCGTTTACTAACAGTGTACACAGAGCATATACTGAAAGTTTACAACCCTGATCTCAATCCAGAGTCCTTCACGCAGGAGAGTCTGCCATTGCGAATAAGTGGCAGTAGGAATTTTTCAATGCCATTCCCAGCCACAGGCGACGCAACAGCGTAGCATTGCAGCGGGGGATTCTGAACAGTGGACTGAGTTGAATTAAAGGGTCGAGGCAGTGAAAACGGCATGCCGACTTTCCAGAGGTGGACCATGACGCTTAAGTGCGGCTTGAGCCAAGGACTTGCAGATGGCTTGCTGCGTCGGTTCTTCTCAGTGGCATCCGGACAGTGTTCGCACTTCCTGTCGCGGATCGAGCTCCAGCGTCAGCTGTGTCACTTCCGACAATGCCTCTGTGTGTTTGTAGCCGCTGGAAAATGATGTCATGGCCCTCTTCGAGTGTCTCGCGTTGCAGATATCTCATAAACGCTGCGATTTGCTCCTGGTCGCCATGGCGTGAAGCATAATTGTGACAATGCAAGGCAGCTTTTGAATAGCAAAGCACAACCTATTGGGGGGAGGGGGGGAGAGGTGTTCGTACACCAATGTACTGCACAGCCGCTCAAAGAGCGACGAATTCTGACCCGGTGGAGGTTGTCCGAACTAACACCAAGCCATCTGTATATGCATAAAAGTGGTCACTATACTCAGCGTGGAGTAGGGAGAGTGACAGCTCTGTAAGGGCCGACGCAGATACGTCCGGTTTATTCTATATCTTCGCAATAGTAATGCGCACACATGACCCCCGCAGACACCAGAGAGCAGTGGAAGGCCGTGTGGATAGGATGAACTGTGATGGCATGGACGACTGGTAGGCTTCTATTACTTTTTAAAACGCAGCGTGCTGTCGTTCCACCGGAAATAACAAAACGTTATGCTGGGAAATCCTTCTTAGATGACGTACGTGAATCTGCAGGGTGTTAAAGGCTATATATGTTGAAATGGATAGCCCTTCGCGACAGCAATGGCTGCAAGTGTTGAGGCGCCGCGAGGGAGACCCAGCCATGTGCGAAGAGCCTAACCTTGTACATTATGCAGGGCACGGAAAATCATCTGGCATGCCTTTCAAAGCACGGGAGTGTTTTACCGCAGATATTCTAAGAAGAGTGCTCTCTATAGCCGCAGCATTGGCTGAACCGACGAGCCTCATGATTTTGTGCATGAAGTTATTAAGGGGTGAACAGCAGAGATTAGTTTTTTCTTCAAAAAGGTGCAATGCGGGCGTCATAATGGATTTCAGTCTTTCATATTTCCTAAGAAAAACGATGAGAAGACACAATAGAAAATGGTATGGCCGTCGATATATACCGGATATGTATTCATACATCTTGCTTGTAAATGCCACTAACGCTCACTTCTCGGCTGAAATTCTAAACCTTCCTCTCAGAAAGTAAAGAACCTTACGGTTTCTTCCCTCTGAAGTCCTGCTCGCAAATAGAGCGCGTCACAAAGAATGCCTAAGTGCAGATATCGTCGGCGTACATAAAGATGTGGACGGTTTTAGGCGTGTTCTCTGAGAATGCGCTATGTGTGAAATTAAACAAAGTTGCGGAGCTGTCTCGCAACTAGATCGGGCTGCCTTCATTCGCTATGTGAAGATCATTGTCTGAAGCAAATAATGCTGCCTTCATCTGCCGTTAATTCTAGGTCGTCCTCATATTAGGTGGTGGGCGCTGATATCTCCTCTAATACTCGAAGGAGCCTGGGGTGCCCCTGCGATGGCGATCAGCATTTCGCAGTACATTTGGGAGGAGGAGAGGCATACGGTGCATTCGGTGCGAACTCCATGGTTCCTTTTTTTCATAATAGAACCGGCGTACTGATTTTGAATGTTGTGTTGAACTGGGTAGCAAATGAATGTCATGTCTGCGCGGTTGTAGACCTAAACTTTGCTACGCTCCCCGCTTGTTCGGGTGAAAAAAGGCTCGTATCCGGAAAGGTTTATTGCTTGGATTAAGTTAGGCTCCCAGATGGCTGACATCCGGAAGTGGTTGTTTTTTCTGAAAAACGTGTTGGCCGAAACAATTGACATATGTGACCGGCTTCTTGCGTTCCACTGTAAGAGCGCAGTGCTTTTGTTTTCCTCGCGAGACGCGGGAAGCTGGCCAGTTATTGTGTTTTAAAGAAGTTGAAGCGCTGCACCCAGGGAATCCAGCGCCACAAAACGCTTCGAGCTGTTGGGGATTGCAGAGCTTGTAGCAGAGGGCGAATGGCGTTGACCACCGAGCTTGTACCTATTCCGTACAAGCGTACGCGCGTGGCTTAGTGCGTAGCGTGCTTTCATTGCGACCCAAGTATTTGTAGGGTCGGATCACAACTCAGTTTGGTAAAAAAATTTTTAGCATAGATTTCATTGTTTTACGAAGTTCAAAGATTTCAGACATGCGCCGAACTTTAATTCACATTACAAGTTCTTTTTTCAAACATTATCTTTCAAGGCATCCAAGCATGACGTAGGTTTTCTGAGTCGGGTCACGTGGGTTTTCTTCAGCAAGCGTGACGTGGGTTTCTGGCCAGAACGCCAACACCGCCTTTTCCGCTGAATGAGAGACATTAAGCTACAAGTTTTAAATGCAGCAACAGGATTCGCCGTTCCTGAAGACGCGACTGACCGCTCCTCAACAATCGACGCCACTGCCACAACTCGGGAAGCAACGTGGTGAGCTGCACGTCACAAGACCACGACGAGGGAAGACAGAAAAGCGACGAACTTGCAAGAGGATTTAAAGAGAGCGCCAGCACCTGTCCTGACATATCACCGCCCGCTCCAATTCCAGGCATCACACACTGTAGGAGAGATCTTGATACGGGTTTCACTTCTGTTGTGGTAGAGGCAACACCGACGAGACCGGGCTAGTTCCTGCCATCCTGTCGGTCTCCTCAGCGAGAAACTGCTACCTCCACCCGAAGCTACACCGGCAGCCGTCGCCGCGCCAACCATCTTCTGAAACCAGCGCAGAGTATTACGTGGCGCATATGTGACAGCTGCGGGAAGAAGTCTTGCCGGCTGATTCGCCGCACCCCATCCCGTTTGATTAGCTGCAACCGCACAGGTAACAGTTTGAGGAAAAATTCATACTGTCTCCGTTGTTACTGAGCCTTACTTCGCATTTCCCCTTAACTCCGCGTGGACCCTCGCAAACGTTCAAACTCTGACGCAACACTAACAGCAAGGTATGTCATGATCATATCAACGAAGATACTCAGCTAGCCGCAAATATATGCAGCTGTAGTGATTGTTACGTATCGCTTTAGTCTGTGTGGCAAACTTCAGTTGTCCCCTTAGGCTGTGTCCTGCAGAAAGTTATTTTTCCTTGTTTTTTCAGTTTTTTGCACTATATACCATATCCTAGCTATGCAATGAAAGCCAACCAGTAGAACTTGTTGTTATAATAGACAATATTTTGTTGCGGATTTTCATTTTCTTTCCTGCAAGTAACACACTCATTTGCGGTAGCAAGCCAATATTAGTGCAAGCGAAATGTTCATACACAAACTTACAGGTAGGCAGCAGGATGGAACTCAGATGTCCTTATTTTAGCTATCGCTGACGTTACCATTCGCTAACATCTTTTACTAGCACTTACAAAAAATAAACAAATAATTGCAGAGACCCAGCTTTGATGAAGAAAATAATTTCGGCCTCTAGTAATATAGATTCTTAGCACAGTTCCAGCCAACGACTGCATGTAAATGTTGGTTACACTGCCTTGAAGAAACAACCGGGTGATTTGAAGCACACAATACGTGAAATGCGGACGGGAAAAAAAGAGTTTGTGCCATAACATTCTCGACCTGCATGTTAATTCCACTCAAATGCACAGTATTGACGAAATTTGTTCACTACTGGGCTAGTGACCTTGACTGACACTCGATGTGCAAGCTGTGTAGTTGTTGGAAGCAGCACACCTTACCGATTTATTAACTCTGATAAGCATGAAAATACGTGACAAGAATTGCTGCCTGATAAACACTATTTCAGCCGAAAGTGAATGACAAAAGTACATTCGCGCTCGTTTCAAACTAAGTCTGAAGGGAATGTTGTCGAAAGCGGCGGAAAGCTTACAGCCAAAAAATGGAGCAGGAAAGTTCAGAAACACAAAGGCGAATGATGTCAATAACAGCATGAAAGGCACAGCACTACGAGTTGAAAAGGACGAGGCGCCTCCGAATAGGCGGAAAACCCTGAGGGGGAAGCGAATGATCGATATATTTGGGCGGCCGCCTCATTTCCGCACGCGACGAGCGGCCCGACCCTTGTCGCCACTTGGGGACGAGTTCGTGGCCATGAGGGCAGGTGGCGCGCCACGTTCAACAAAGGAAGCACAGGACAATGGCGTCCGCCTATGGGGAACTTACGATGAAGTTTGCGGTGCCGATTGCAGCGCCATAACACACTGCCTGGCGAGAAGAGCAGGCAGTTTTGGGTAGTACTGGATGGATGGATGGATGGATGGATGGATGGATGGATGGATGGATGGATGGATGGATGGATGGATGGATACGGCTGAACCCTTTACATCGGGCGGTGGCTCAAGCCACCTAGCCATGTCTTGTGAAATTTTACTCCTGTCTTGCTTTTAGCCACCAATCAGATAACCTTCGCTTGGTTACTTCTAACCTCTTAAAACCCACTTTCCCTTCACTATCCCTAAACCCCAATGCCTTGGGTAAGTCAGCCCCGCTGCCTTCCACTGTAGGGTGAAGCCCTTTACAGAAAAGTATCAAGTGTTCAGCCGTTTCCTCCTCCTCTCCGCACGCAATGCACAAAGTGTCTATCTCCTGGTACCTGACTCTATACTTCTTAGTCCGCAAAACTCCAGTCCTGGCCTCAAACAACAAAGAACTTCCCCTACAATTATCATAGATATTTTCTTTGACAATTTCCTGTTTAAAGGTCCGGTATGTTTCTAGTGCCGATTTCGTCAGCATCCCTGTTTTCCACAAAGCTCTCTCTGTTCCTTTAACCTTTTTCTTAACCGATAATTGCTGATTTGCCCCCTTACTGCTGTCCAGATATTTGCTTGTCAATTTTCTAGTTCGCTTTCTCCATTTCGTGTCAGCATTCTTTATATACAGGTATCTGAAAACTTTCCTAGCCCACCGCTTTTCCTCCATCCTTCTCAATCGTTCCTCAAATGCTATCTTACTGCTAGCCTCTCTGCTCTCGAAAGACGCCCATCCAATATCACCCTGTACCCCCTGATTTGGTGTATTGCCATGTGCTCCCAAAGCTAACCTCCCTACTCCCCGTTGCCTAATTTCCAGCCTTGCTTGAACATCTGGCCTCATACACAGGACCGCATTCCCGAAGGTCAGGCTAGGGACCATCACCCCTTTCCAGATCCCTCTTACCACCTCATACCTATTGTAATTCCACAGTGCCCTATTTTTCATGACAGCTGCATTCCTACTAGCTTTATTCATTACATATTTTTCATGCTCTGTGAGATACTCAACACTGTTATTTATCCACACCCCAAGATACTTGTACTCATTCACTACCTTTAGCACGAACTCCTGTATTCTATGCTCGCCGCCCTCTTCATTAAATGTCATGACTGCAGATTTTTCCTTACTATACTTGAAGCCTAATCTATCTCCCTCTGTACTGCATATGTCTAACAACTTCTGCAGGTCTTCCTTGTTGTCAGCCATTATCACTATATCGTCCGCATATATTAGTCCCGGTAATGTCTGTTTAATCAATTCCCCTTGCTTGAAAAAAGATAGGTTGAAACCTAGTCCGCTCCCCTCTAGCTTGGCCTCCAAACCTTGCAGGTACAACATGAACAACAAAGGGGACAGAGGACATCCTTGTCTAAGCCCCCGCTGTATCTCTACAGGCCCTGATACATTTTTTTCCCATTTTATGAGCACTCTGTTACCTCTATATATATCTTTTAAAAGATTAATTACTCCATTTTCCACATCCAATGTGCCCAATATGTCCCACAAATGCTCCTGAGTAACGTTGTCATAGGCTCCCCTAATATCCAGAAATGCTAGCAATAAGGGCCTATGTTCCTTTTCCGCAATTTCTATACACTGTGTCAATGAAAATAGATTGTCCTCCAACCTCCTTTGTTTCCGGAACCCATTCTGTAGTTCCCCTAGCACCCCCTCGTTCTCCACCCAAGCCTGCAGTCTATCCTTTATAATTTGCATCACCACCCTGTAAACCACAGACGTCACTGTTATGGGGCGATAGTTACTTACGTCTGCTTTGTCCCCCTTTCCCTTATATATCATGTTCATTCTACTTAATCGCCATTCATCGGGGACTTTCTCATCCACTATCATTTTGTTCACTACCTGTATTAATGTTTGCTTGGATTTTGGTCCTAACTTCTTTATCAACATAATCGGGATACCATCTGGTCCTGTTGATGTGCCACTAGGAACCTTCTTCTCTGCCCTTTCCCACTCTCCTTGCTCAAGTGAAGCTATTGCTGTAACCGGTCTATCCTCCTTCGATAAATTATGTACCACGTGCTTTGCTGAAAATTTTTCCGTCATCCTTGTTCCTATGTGTTTTATTGCTTCATCCCCTTCCAGTCGAATACCCTCATCTGTAACAATAAACCTTTGTTCTAGCCTAGTTTTATTACTCATTGCATTTAGATGTTTCCAGAATTTTTGGGCTGCTTTTCTATCCTTTTTATTTACTTTTGACATCCATTGGGCACCCTTTCTTCTAATTTTCTCATTAATCAAATAGGATGCGTCCCTTCTACACTTTATGAAGGTATCCCATTTTCTGTCTACTTCGGGTTTTGGTTCCCCCCTCTTCTTGGAATATCTGTGTTCCCTGGATGCTTCCTTGCGCTTTTATTTTGCCCTCTTGACCTCCTCATCCCACCAACTCTTGGGTTTGCATCTTTTCCCTTTTAGCTTTACTCCCACCTTAGCTAGCTCTAGCTCCAGTAATCGAGTTAATTTGGTATAAGTCCATTCTGTTTCACTATCCTCAAAAATTACTTTCTCGATTTGTTTGGCTGCTACTTCCAATTGCTTTTCTGAGTAAAAATTTCCCCCTGATTGTTTATCTTGATTCAGTCCTACATTGCTTTTTCTTCTGAAGCTCAACTTGATTCGCTTGTGGTCACTACCTAGACTTCTGGAACCATCTTCATCTATGCTCATTACCCCTAATCTGTTATACATCCTCTGTGACATTAGTGCATAATCTATCGTCGAGTGCAGACTCCCCGCCTCCCATGTTATGAGCCCTTCACACTTCTCGGTGCTGTTGCATACAACTAAATCATGCCTGTCACACATGTCCTGCAGCATGCTTCCTGTCGAATCCGTGTACCCATCCAGGTCTTCTATGTGTGCATTCATGTCGCCTAATATAATTATCTCGCCCTGTCCTCCTAGCTCATCAATGTCGCTTGCAATACATTCTAACATTTTCCTGTTTTCCTCTTTGGCATTAACCCCTGTCCACAGGTATACAAAGCCAAGGAGTGTTTGCTTGCCTGCCACTGTTCCTTTTAGCCATAAATGTTCCCTGCATCCCAGTCTAACTCTTTGAAAATTCATACTTTTATGAATGAATGCCCCAATTCCACCTCCCTTTCTGCTGCCCTCTGTTCTATTGCAATATTCCCATGCGTAGTCTGGGTTACAGGGTGGCTGCTCCATGTCTCTAAGATGTGTTTCCGCTAAACCATATACCATTAATTCCTCCTGTCTTAACTGTTCTTCTATTTCCTCCCATTTCAGTCTATTCCTGCCACCTTGCATGTTAATGAAACCTATATCTGAATTAACTTGGCCCTGGCGCTTGCGTCTCTTTCTTCCCCTATGGTTCCATTGTCCGTTTGATCTTAATTCTTCCTTCTCTACACTGGTTCCTTCAGAGCTCTGGGTCCCCCCAAAAAAGCTGTTGCCTGGCGACCTATCCTACTACCCACCTTCTTGCCAGTGGCACCACCGTAGTGGATGCCATCCTGTGCAAAAGGGTGGGGCCTAACCTCGTACACTTCCCTGTTGACCTCCATCACCTCGTATCTTAGCCGTCGACTCAATAGCCTAATTACCCGATTAGTCTCCACGACCCTCCTTTCCGTTTCGCGAGCCTGCCTCTGGACCTCTGGGATTGTGCATATGGTCACATGCACACTCTCAGAGGCCTCTCTAAGCCTACGCATCCCCACCTCCAACTGCGTCTCAAGATTCTGGCTCCTCCCCTGCAGTACATCATTGAGACCAGCATGGATGACCACAAGGTGTTCGCCATCCATGCTACCCACCACCACCTCCCGGGCTCTGGCCATTGCATCCACCATGCACTTTCCCGACTGAGCCTCCACCTGCACCCGCCTGTCTGCCTTCACTGCCGTCAGAACGCCTCCCTCAACCCTCGCTACATTCGAGTCCCCGACCACCAGAACTCTCCTGTGCCCCAAACGTTCGCTTCCTAATTCCATCTGTTGGCCTCCGGATCGCTCTAGCTGACTCTCCTGCCGCTGTACGCTATTGTCGCGAGTTTCCATGCCCGCTTTAACCTTTTTCATTTCGTTCGCATTTTTCTCACTCAATGCTCGCTGCACTACAGCACTGTACGATCGACGAGCCTCGTCCTCAACCTGACACTTCTCCGAACTGGGGTGCCCAGCCGGCCGCGACCTGAGCGCTTCAACCTGTTTTTCTAGCTGGGTCCGCTTTTCCCGCTCTTCTTTAATCTCGCCCACCATTCGCTTCAACAGGGCGGCATTATTCTCCTCCTTTTTAATCAAATCGGCGACCTGAGCTTCCAGCTTAATCCGATCCTCTCGTTCAACCTGCCGGTCCGCATTAAGTGCATTAAACCCAGCTTCCCATTCCCCTTTTAACGCATGAACGGCGTCCCCAAACCGCTTGCACATCTTACACACGAAGCTAGCCTCACCCGCCTCGGCTAAGCTCCCGAACCCTGTCTCATCTAAGTAACACCAACGGTCGCACTCCTGGCACTGTACTAACTCCCCGTCCTTGTCCTCCTTAACTTTCCTAGCTTGCCGACCCATCGTCCGGCCGACTACGCCTTGTGAAAGCCCGCCAAAATTCCTATGCGTAAAAACCCGCCAAGAATATTACACAAAACTTCGGCACTACGCAACGTAAAAGCCCGCCAAAATTCCTAGAGAAGAAACCTTCGGCACTAGTCAACGTAAGAGCCCGCTAAAACTCCTGCACCTCTTGGTACTCTTGGTACTTTTCCGCGCCACCTTCAGGCGCTTATTGGCATGAGCCTCCGCGCTCTGTCGAAGGCGCACGTGCCGTGCGTCAGCTATCTGGGCTACGCCGAGAGAAGTTAGGCAATGAATGCTGTCAGCCAAACGCGGGTATCTTATCGCGCAAAATGTGTTCTCGCAATGGCAGCGTCCTAAGCGGCTGACAAAAGCACTTTTGAGTCACCGAATGGAACAATTGCAGTGCCACCTTGGCAGCGCAGGTTCCCCATTGCCTAATCTGTTTGCAGTCTTCCATTCGTATACCGCTCCCACCAGATACTTAAGCGACAGGAACGAAGGGACAATTATGTATAGTGGCGACACGCAGAAGAAATGTCGAAGTATTAAACCAATCCTTATGGCAAAAACTGTCTTTCCTGAGCTGGTAAATCACATAGACCCTCTATTTTGCTACCTACTCGTATACTCTCTGCGTATTTTTGCGTTCACTTCATTGTCATTTCTTTTTTACGCTTACTAGATGTTTCTTTCCTGCTTGCTGCGCATTAAATGTGAATAGCATTTAACGTCGCATACTCTCTCGTCAAGCGCGACAGATTTCAGCGAGTGCTGTGCTGCTGCCTCCCTTCATTCCATTTCCTGAGGGCTACCGAAGCAGACCGCAGAAAACTTCGTAAGCGAAGCCAATTAAGGATTCGATAAGTATTTATGGGCTTTGATGGATGAGCCGCAGTGCATATGTGACGAAAGACAATTTTCGTTAGTTTTATCTTGACTGCGTTTCCCCGTTTGTCTTTCGACGAGCAGCTACTACCCACACTCTCAAGTATAATTTACAGCATTAACCTAGAGCAGCTAATCGTCGGAACGGTAGTGCCACAGATGCTCAAACTTTACAGTCCTAAACTCTGAAAGGTCGAATAAACAAGCCCCGGGATCTGCAGATCTCTTAGCGATCGTCCTGTATGTGGTTTTAAAGAGAACTCACCATCACCACATTATCACCAGCCTGACTAGGACCACTGGAGGGCAAATGCCTCTCCCATGTCTCTACAATTAACCATTTTCTTTGTGAGCTGCAAACTTCTGAAACTAATCCGCCCACATAACCTTCTGCCGCCCCCTGCTACGCTTGTCCTCTCATGAAATCTACTCCGTTACCCGTAAGTACCAGCGGCTATCTTGGCTTCGCATTACATGCCCTGCCTAAGCCCATTTCTTCCTCATGGTTTCGCCTAGGATGTCGTTAACCCGTGTTTGTTCCCTCACCCACTATGCCCGCTTCTGATCCCTTAACCTTACACCAAGTATTTTTCTTTTTATAGTTCGCTGCTTTCCAGGACAAAGGAAAAGAGAACTACCTTGACTCAAAGAGCGTGCGTAGCTTAAAGAAAGCAAAACAAAATCTTTCAAAACTAAATGCGTCTCGCATGACCAGCTACTATAATACCTTCCTAACTACACGAGTGAGCCTTCTCATCAGAACTTGGGTCTCGGCCTGGGCACAGCACCACCTTCGTTTTGAGGTTGAAGCGGTCAGAACGCAACTTCTAAGCTCTTCATTGAACCGACTACCAAATGCTACCAGAATTTTAGGAGGTAAAAGGTAACATTCAGATATTAGGTCACACAAGTCTAAATATCGAAAAGTTGGATTTCACATTACTAATAACACCATGTGGAATCCTGTCTGTTCGCTTTTCTGCCCTCAGCCGGCGGCAGCATCAGTGAATCCTCGAAATCTATCTAAAACGTGCTTCGCGTGCACAAAGGGAGTCTACGGAAAAGTTCTTTCACAGAAAAAACATGCGCAGCCAAAAAAGTGGCCACCTCTAATTTTTAGTTACAGTTGTTTCAAAGATGGTTTGTGGTTTATGGTTTGGGGGGGGGGGGGTAACGTCCCAAAGCGACTCGGGTTAAAGGGGACGCTGTAGTGAAGGGCTGCGGAGATTTCGACCACCTGGGGTTCTTTAATGTGCACTGGTATCGCACTCTACACGGGTCTCTAGAATTTCTCTTCCATCGAAATTCGGATTCTATCTTTTCAGCTACAGCAAAATACTTTGCTTATTGCCTAAAGTACCGCCTTGTAGCGCAACAGCTGTAACTGACTAACTTGTTAGGCGCAAATACCTTCCACGATAAAGCTCGTACAATAATCTTCAAATATTTAAATAAGGAGGACTGCTTTATCGAAAGTAGTTGGTTTCTTTTTCTGCCGACGAATTTCATTTCAGACATTCCGCGATGATCGAACACCAGCATTTGAACAATTGTATGAGATCCCAAAACATGACATCTTTTTCATTTTTATCGTTTCACAGATGTGTTGACAATAACATGAGAAGCAGAATGAATGTGACCTGGTCAAGATTTAGATAACAATATTTTACTTAAAGCATAATGCCATTGGAATGTTTAAGTTTGTTTTCAGTGACAAAGGCCATCTGTGCCGTTACCTATAAATGAAAGGAAAGGCGGAAAATTAGTTTTAATTCGCAAAGCAGTACAGTTCAGGTTTCATAACGTAGTACGTCGGATAAGTGTTTAATCTAATTTGTTCAAAGTTAATTCGACCTCGTTTTCTTCTGCATCGGCAATGTGTTTGTACATGTCCAACTTTCTGGGACAAAAATATTGAAACCCAAAAATTTGTAAGCAACCTTTCAAGAAATTCTCAGCGTAATGGTCTGTTCTTCTGATATGAAAGAAAATCTTTTTTTAAACTGATTTCATCGATCGCATCGAGCGGTTACCCCTGACATAAAAAAAAACCAAAGGGGGAGCGCGTTTGGCACTATCAAAACCGCTAATCGAAAAAAAAAAATATTCAAAACCTGTGTTGGGTGACCTGGGGATATTTTAAATAAAAGTGTGAAATCCTACATTAAATGAAAAAATTGCGTTTAAAAACGCTCAAAAATGCGGTGGACCAGAATTGTAGGTTACGATTGGTCGCTGCTAAATATTTCACTCCGGAATTCACCCTTGTCTCAGAAACCATGCGGCAGATTGTACGTAGTACAATTAACTGAAAGATATAACACATTGTTACACACCACAAACGGCATCATAGCTCTAAGTGATGGGCGTTCTTGAGGTACATTATGCGCTACCACTCAGCATGTTATTGCCTATGGAGTGTATGAGTGTGATAGCCAGTCTGTTGTGGGTGATGTAGGATTTCTTGGAATAAAAAGAAAGACCCTCTGTACTGCCTGACTTTGATATTTCTGCGAGATGAAGTAATTTTCTTTTCATTAAGCAAGCACTGATGGTGATTGTATTTAATAGCGCTGACAAGAAGGGCGCCCACGTATATGCCGTAAATAATTAACTCCGCTGAATAACCCCCTTGCTTTAACCAGTACAAGGCTTGCAGTTTTGAATAAATATATAAATATATAAACAAAAATTTACTGCATCAAAACCGCGAAGACACACGAAATCGGCTTCTTGAGAACAACTCGGGGAGAGGCGAAAGCCCGCGTTCCAAGAAAGCTCAGAAATGGCCAACATCGTTAGGCGCTTTTACCTTAAAAAATCAATGTTACGAACCAAAGAAAAAGCACCGCAAGGACTAACTTTTGCTCAGGTTTTCAGTTCTCAGATGACATTGCGACCCTACGTTTTCTAATTTTTCCGAGTCAGGTAGTATTAGATAACTTCACACTCAATTGATTTCTGGGAACGTGGTAAAATGGAAACGCTCGTGAAACACAGACAGTGAAGAAGAGCAGGGTTTGGGAAACAAAAAGGGGGGCCGCAGCCGCTGCTGCACTTGCTCTTTCTTGGAAGGTCTTCCGTTTCTTGATATTCTATTGTGTTCCTCTTTTCACAGCCTGCAGTGCTGCTTGCCGACGAGAGATCAGCAGCAAATTGTCGTCCGCACCGTTTGCTTGGAACTGAGGGGGTTTTTTTTCACAGGAGTGCAGCGCTGGAAGCAGTGCCTATTCTGCTCTGCCTGCTGCGCAATTCTGGCTGTCGATTCTGTCGACAGTGGCAACTCATTCGAGAAGAACCTGCGATGGTGTTCGGATATCGTTGTTTTTGCTCCTGCTTCTAGACCTGAGGACCAGCTTCGATTGAGAATCACGTTGCGTTCGCATTTGTGTTATCTGCAGCAATTTTTAATTTGCACATCTGAAAAGAAAAGGCCAACTCCTGAAGCACTGCTATCAAAGTAGCGTGACTAAAGTGACGCTACTTTTTCGCACGGGAGCCTTGTTCACAACGAGGCAAAGCCTAGTAGCGTAGCTTTTAAACACGGCACATGAGGGAACCCACACGTCTTGCTTAGATTCAGGTCAAATTTCCGGCATTACGATCAAGCGTATTTGCTGTCGTCTGGATGAGCAATGATTCAGGATAGAGCCGCGACTGGCTTTCCCTTTATTTTGCGGGTATAGGAGGCTCTGCCCAGCTTACGTTGTGTGTGGCATATATTGAGCGCTCGGAAAGTGCATTTTGACATGTGCGCAAGTTCATGGCGTAAGTCTGGTTATCACGCATTGCTTGTTCGTAGTCACTTGACTCTTCGATATAGATAGACGGAAAGTCGGCACATGGAACTGCATTCACCAATCCCAAGATTTTTCTTTCTTTAGTTTATCCTGGCACATGTGCGGTCTGTACGTCATAAGAAACTTAAGATACGCGCCAGGGTTTCATTGATTCCTGAAACGTACGCAATTCCGGCTCGACTGTGAGTACTTGGGCTGGTTGCAGCATCTGACGTTCAAATTCGTGTTGTGCTGAGTCACTGACGTGCAGGATAGCGACAAGGGGAGAAATCATGGCGTACGTGCTCCGCTTCAGCGACCAGGTCCTCCAGTCTCAAACAGACGTTTCTTTTTGCGGCAGAGGAGCGGCAGAACGTGTTTGGAAATCAGAGTGTATAGACTTGAAATGAAGGCAAGTGCCGGCGTACGTGGGCTTTCTTTAAACGTCAAAATTTAGACATGAGGACTGTCGGGAGACGAGCACATCAAAAATAGCAAGGCGGCCATTGAGTTCGTCTTCAGCAGTGAAATGTATGGCAGGTTCCTAGTAGTTCAGGTGGACAGTAAAAACGTGCAATGCTTCTTTTAGACGTGAGGACTGTCAGGAGACGGGCAGATCAAAAACAGCAAGACGGCCATTCAGTTCCTCTTCACCAGTGAACTGTATAGCAGGTTCCAGGTTGTTCCGGTAAACAGTAAAAACGTGCAATGCTTCTTTTAGACGTGAAGACTGTCGGTAGACGAGCAGATCAAAAATAGCAAGACGGCCATTGAGTTCCTCTTCACCAGTGAACTGTATGGCAGGTTCCAGGTTGTTCCGGTAAACAGTAAAAACATGCAATGCTTCTTTTAGACGTGAGGACTGTCGGGAGACGAGCAGATCAAAAAGAGCAAGACGGCCATTGAGTTCCTCTTCACCAGTGAACTTTATGGCAGGTTCCAGGTTGTTCCGGTAAACAGTAAAAACGTGCAGTGCTTTTTTCTTTTCACGATACAAAAGCAGTCGTCCACCTATCTCAGAAACACTTTAGGGGCGGGCGTGAACGATACAAGTGTTCGGCCTCCGATTTATTTCATGTAAGTAAGCGACCGTTGCGGAAATAAATGCACTCATAGCTGCTCCGCGAATCTGCATGTATGGGACATCCTCGAAAGTAAAATACGTGTTCGACAGACAGAAGCGGAGACGACGGGCTAGGTCGTCGATATAGACTAGAGTTCTCTCTGGCAGCGTCGGGTTGACCTCATGGGATGGGGTGCAGATTCATATCGCAAGGTCTATTGGTGTACTTGTGAAGAGGGATTTTAAGTCGAACGAAATCATAACTTCGCCGGCGGTGATTTGCAGGTGCATAACCTTTTCGGTGAAGTCGTAGGTGTTTCGTTTGTGTGTAGGGGCTCCTGCCTATGAGTGGACAAATTACTCAGTGTACAAATGGAGTGGCGAACGCGTGAATCCCACAATAGGGCGCAATGGGACATCAGGCTTATGAATATTTGGCAGTTCGTAGATTGCAGGGGCTGAACCTTTGTGGCATAGCAGGAAGTAAAACAACGGCTTGTGCTGTGGGGAGCCATTCGAAACACATCACCAGCAGTTTTTGCAGTTTTCTCTGGACCTTTACCGTCGGATCTCTAACGAGTCGCGTGTACATGCCACTGTCTTCCAAGAGGCCCAGCATCTTTTCATAATCTCTCTTATCTAAAACCACAGTGGGATTTCCCTTGTCGGCTAAGAGTATACACGTGGCGCGTATACTCTGCGAAGACATGTGGCGTGTCAGCGGAGCAATGCGAAAGTAGCCTAGAAAGGATGCTTACAACGCGTGTACGGGATTCTCCTTGGCGCGACAAGTGTACGGGAATGAGAGCATTTCCTGCCGCGCACACAACTTTCCTTGTGGTGGAGCCAGCAGCAGTTTTTAAATTCATGCCGAGGTATAGGATACATATCTACGCCTTGTCTTGCATGTAGGACGACAAGTTTTGTAAAAATATTTCCAGGGGTCCCGAGGAGCTGTCTTTACGCTATATAATTAGCCTCTCTATTTTGTCCTCGTGAGCAAGCTAAGGTTTTCGCGTTTGCAAATTGGCGTGCAGTCGCATGCGGATGAAATTATAAGTGCAATTGAACTCTAACCATCGTCCTGGGAAAAACGCATCGTTTTCCAGCTTCTTTATTCTATATTAGGAATCAATAAATCTGTTCTGCAGAAGCTATCGTTCCGCCTTCGAGATTGTGATTATTCCAAACACCGTGCAAAGCGGCCGATGCAGAATTAAAGAGAGGAAAATAAAACCTCGGGCTGTGCAGGCGAGGTTTGACTTGAGGTGCTCCTTGAAGGCAGCAATCCGGGTTCTCAATGAAACCTAGCTTTGTGTCTTATTTATGATGGGTTGCCCGTACGCCTGACCAATACGCTTGAATCCAAGGGTCTTAAGGAATCGCGACTTCTCGGGATCGTGCATGAGCAAAGTACCAATATGTACAAAGAATATTGAAGGGCGTACTCATTGCCGAAAAAAAAGTTGCTATATTCATTCCCACCATGAATTTGTCCTACCCTTCTCCCAGCATGACTCAGGTGAGCCAGTCTGGTTATTACACAACCGAAAACATGACATCTACTTCATTCGTTGTCACCTTGAAAATAGATGGCTCGCTACCATATATATATATATATATATATATATATATATATATATATATATATATATATATATATATATTCAGGGTAAAAGACTTCTTGGATCGATCAGTAGTAGTGAATAAACAGAGAGACCAACGTTTGAAACAATGTAATTTGACGTTTCGGCCATGGAATGGCCTTCATCAGAGTAATTTAGAATATTCTGAATTATTCATCAGAATAATCAGAATATTCTGATGAAGGCCGTTACACGGCCGAAACTATTCATTGTACGAGAAACTCGTACGAGAAACTATTCATTGGCGAGTACCATTGGAGTCTGTAAATAGCAAGAGCAAAACAAGTTTAAACTCTTAATTGCTTTAAAAACTGCGCGGCACCGCTACTGAACAAGGGAAACTCAAGTTACCCTTACGTTTTGTATAGCCTCGGACTGCGCCTAGGATAAAAGTTCGCAAGGTGTGCAAATGAAAATAGCGCACTGTAACGCAGTTGCAATATTGTCTTAGTAACGGCAGTAGCGAAAGGTTCCTTGCCCCCTAAATTCGATCCATTGTGTTGGAGGCCACATGTGATGCATTGGAAGCTACCTGACAGATTTTTGTTTGAAATGTTTAGCTGGCTAAAAAAAGTTAACAGCTATTCGTGCTAAATACGCATTTTGAACACCAAATCAGGTCCCTACGTTCCTCTCGTTGTTACCAAAAGGTGTCGAGAAATTACATTTTGTCACGAAGTGCTGTTCGGAGAGCAGAAAGGCTGCGAAATGGTGTCCAAACAAAACTCTTTATTTGGGCTGACTTGCGCCCAGAATGGACTGAATCAATCGGCAGCGAAGCGACAAGCGTGCCCGGCGGTCGTCCAACAGAATGTCCGCCGCTGTCGGTCGTGCTGAATTTAACGCTGACAGCGAACTGTCTAGATAAAGTGTTCAAAGTTACTAGAACATTCTGGAACAACGTAGAATCAGCTCCACATGGCTGCGATCAATCGAGATAAATCTAGTCCCGTCTTGCGTCGAAAACAATGCGATAAGGCGGCGTCGCGGCAGATTTGACGAATGAACAAATACTGCAATGATTCGCGGCAATATCCAACTGTGTTTGCAATGCAGTACAGCAGATGGCCGCATAACGATGCTCGTCGAGAACCAACGGCGTCGACACGCTATTACTCTCGGCTTACATGCCGACGAGCGAGCGTAAAACATTTATGTCTTTCTTAGCAGAAACAGGCTTCTTAACCGACAGAGCGGATTACCTTCAGGTCTAAGTTCTAAGCCAAGACCATTCAGGCTACACATCGGGTAAGTTTGTTAAAGTGAAAGCCTACGAGGCTTAGAGTTCTATGTACATAAAGTTTCCCATCAGCGTAGAGGCTCGGAGACGATGTTTTCGCTTTAGATTGCCCCTTACATGCCTGTTTGAAACGTTAATGATTGAAAAAAACGGCCGTGGCTTAGCTTGGTTAAGCCTGGTGATTGCGAAGCAGGGCCAGCCTTGGTGAGAGATTTCTCCTGTCTTTTCTTCGAACGCTCTTGTCTCTGCTGGGGTGTTTCTTCTGCACGCTGTTTTCTTCGCTTTTCGTTTTCCTCCTCTCGAAACGCACGTTCCTTCTCGAGCCGCTGTTCCGGGGTTTCTTGGACACGCCTCTGCCGTTTAGTCGCGTTCTGAACTAGTAGAAGGAGACTCACTGTCGGGCAAACTCATAATTTCTTCCTTTGCTTCTGCTGTTTCCACAGAGGAGGTTGCACGTTGTCGCCGAGCTGCATACTGGGCACGCCGCTTAGAAAGTCGTTCTTCTTCCGTCCCCGTAGCTCGCTGATGCTTCCTCTTTGCGTTCTGCCGAGCTGCCTTGTTCGTAGGCACCGTCGTAACATCTGGCTGTATGACTGCCTTGGCGAGAGGAGCGGAGCTGTTTTATACAGCTGGTGTGACGTCACTCTGACCGTAGCGCCCCTGGTGAGAGGAGCGGGAGTTAGGCCGCCGTTGGTGGCTACCGCCTCGCCTCGCGACGGCGTGAGCTGGGGCCCCGTTTTTACACAGCTGGTGTGACGTCACACCGACCGTACCGCCCCTGGTGAGAGGAGCGGGATTTAGGCCGCCTTTGGTGGCTACCGCCTCGCCTCGCGACGGCGTGAATGAGGCCCCGTTTTTACACAGCTGGTGTGACGTCACTCTAGGTCACGTGGTGTGACGTCACGCAGCGAGGTCACGCTAACGGTCAATGGTGCCTACCACCGCCTCGCCACGGAACAGGCTGAAGTGCGACCTAAAGTAGTATTGCTTCGCAATAAAACATTTACCATGACGTTGTGCCGTGGCTCACGTAATGTGGCAGATTGGACCGCCGTCACCGTAGCTAAGTTCGTCGAGCACAGTGAGGGAAACTTGGAGGTCTTGGGTTCGGATCCTATTAGCCGCATGGTTGCTTTTTCTGCTGCTTTATAATTAATTTTCTTTGAATGACAGATTGATCGAAGTATTTTTCTCCGATTTATGAGTACTAAAAAAATTTTAAACAATAAAACAAAAACATTCTCCTATGCTTCTTGGTTTCAGTGAATGTTGGACACGCACGCGCACACGCACGCACACGCACGCACACGCACACGCGCGCACACGCGCGCACACGCACACGCGCGCACACGCGCACACGCGCACACGCGCACACGCGCACACGCACGCACGCACGCGCGCGAACACGCACACACATTTTCCTCCGCACAGAATGTAATATAATGCTTGCATAATGTAGTAGTTACCTTCATCTAAAATTAGTGACATATTGAAAAAGTGAGAAATTATTTTTAAATATAGGAACAAAAATGTAATAATTGGCAGTGGCTTACCTCGGCTAAGCGAGGATATACGAAGCGAGAGGTATGTTTCCCTGGCTGAGCTTGTTTTGGTCACTGCAAGTTTCCGCTATGAGAGACATTCGGTTCCATCCCGGCTGCTATGCGCCGTCTATTACGCTCAGCAGTCTGGCATCTTCGTTTGGCAATTCGTTCCTCCTTCTGTTCGGGCGTCTCCGCTGCTCTCTTCGCCTTCTGACGCTCATTCTCTCTTCGTTGAGTAGCCAAGTGGGACGCAACAACCTCACGATCGGAAGAGCTAATCTTTTCTTGTCTATACCACCGTTTAGCAGCGGCTGGACTCTCCTTCTCTGCATCCATGTCAAACGTTGTGATACAGACGACCATTGCATCTCCGCCTTTTATACTCAATATGCTAGGGGTGATAGAGCGGCGTGCGGCGCGTTCCTTTCCAACGGTGGAGCGGGCGCGCGGCCGCGGCGCCGGCGAAGCGCACGCCGCCCCTGCTGCTCCTCTGGTTGAAATGGCAACGGCGCATGCGCACAAGCCCCGCCGCGGTGGCTCAGTGGTTAGGGCGCTCGACTACAGATCCGGAGTTCCCGGGTTCGAACCCGACCGCGGCGACTGCGCTTTTATGGACGCAAAACGCTAAGGCGCCCGTGTGCTGTGCGATGTCAGTGCATGTTAAAGATCCCCAGGTGGTAGAAATTATTCCGGAGCCCTCCACTACGGTACCTATTCTTCCTTTTGTTCTTTCACTCCCTCCTTTATCACTTCCCTTACGGCGCGGTTCAGGGGACCAACGATATATGAGACAGATACTGCGCCATTTCCTTTCCCCCAAAACCAATTATTATTATTATTATTATGCGCACAACTTTCCTCTCCCAGCCACCGCGAATTGCTCGACTGATAGCCCAGTGTAGCGCTCGCTACAAAAAACTTTGATCAAAGCACACAATGTAAGAAACCGCATGAAATCACATGAAGACGTTGTGATGGTCTGTTTTCAGCAAACGGGAACAGTCGGGTCAATAAACAATTTTGAGAAAACTGGAATTTTCATGGAGATTTGTGCCAGTTTTTTTTTTGCTACCTAAGTTTCTAAAAATATTTTAAAATCACTTTTTGGCTGTTGTTGAGGAAGTTTTTCGAGATATAAATGAATAGCACTTATACGATGCCAAATGTTGTTTTATACCGTGCGATTATTTATACATTCGAACCCAACTGCGGCGGCTGCGTTTTCATGGAGGCGAAACGCTAATGCGCCCGTGTGCTGTGCGATGTCAGTGCACGTTAAAGATCCCCAGCTGGTCGAAATTATTCCGGAGCCCTCCACTATGGAACCTACCTCTTCCTTTCTTCTTTCACCCCCTCCTTTATCCTTCCCTTACGGCGCGGTTCAGGTGTCCGCCGATATATGATACAGATACTGCGCCATTTCCTTTCCTCAAAAACCAATTTCGCGATTTGGTCCCACCCGCCGCGGTGGCTCAGTGGTTAGGGCGCTCGACTACTGATCCGGAGTTTCCGGGTTCGAACCCGACCGCGGCGGCTGCGTTTTTATGGAGGAAAAACGCTAAGGCGCCCGTGTGCTGTGCGATGTCAGTGCTCGTTAAAGATCCCCAGGTGGTCGAAATTATTCCGGAGCCCTCCACTACGGCACCTCCTTCTTCCTTTCTTCTTTCACTTCCTCCCTTATTCCTTCCCTAACGGCGCGGTTCAGGTGTCCAACGATATATGAGACAGATACTGCGCCATTTCCTTTCCCCCAAAAAACCAATTATTAATTATTATTATTATTTGGTCCCCTCGTCCCACATTCAATGTGCACAAAAGAGGAATCTGAACTCGTCTTTTTACCGCGGCAACTCTATCTACACGTTCCGGCCATTTTAGAAACATCATATTATCCTGTGCGGCCGATTGCCCTAATTAAATTGGATTAAACGTCCCAGCTCCCGCCTTTTTATGAACTGAACGCGGTAGATAGGCGGAGTCAACCAACGCGTGGCGTGCCTTTCAGCCAGTCCAGTGGGGGCTTCGATTTCGCTTTGGTTTTGTTTTCTAGGTTTCTGTGTATAAACAGTTTCACTCGCCGACAATATAGTCGCAAATTAGGCCCACTGAAATAAAAATACACGTGTACTCTTTGATTTCGTATCAGTTCACTGATGGCAGAAAGGCAAGCCGCGCGGGACTGGCTGACGCGTTGGTTGACTCCTCATATCTACCGCGCTGAGTTCACAAAAAATGGCGGGAGCCGGGACGTTTAATCTGACTTAATTAGGGCAATCGGCCGTACAGGACAATAATTCGAAGTTTCTAAGAATTCTCGGAACGTGTACAGCGAGTTCCCGCGGTGAAAAGACGAGTTCAGATTCCACTTTAGTGCACCTTTAGAGGCATTTTAAGAATGCAACGAGGGGGTTTGGACTTGTTCGTTTTTCTTTTTCGAAATTCGGTGGACACAGAGGAACACTTAGGTTAGCTTGTCGTGTATCAATCACATGGTCTAGCTTGCTTATGAGTGTGTGTAAACAGGAAGAGGTGCTAATTAAGGAAGGAGTAGCATATAACGATTTATGCTAAAGCGTCATACCCTCGGGCGGCGCCTTAGGTGCCACAGTAATATATTTTTTTCTCACGCCTATGCGCGATTTTCTGCCAGTGTGCAAAACATGCAGTTGATAGACCTACCCAACTGGATATTAGCTCTAAGAGAGTTATTACAATGAACAAACAGTGCTTAGCCAGCAGGCGGCGAGGACGTGGTGCTTCCCGGGTTTCTAAGGTGTTTAAACAAGCGGATCAGTACCCCAGCTAGCAAAACAAGTAAGCTCAAGTCAAATTTTATTTTAGGCATCTGGCACCCACTGAGAGCTTTTACGTTGCAGGGGGACAAGCGGAAAGCCTAACAAGGGGGGCTTGACAAGGTCTCCACCTCGTCCTGTTGGCTGAGCGACGCAGAGCTGACAAGTTGCGCAATGTAGTACAACACAAACAAAACGATCTAGAAATTGCCGAAAAAAAAATGTCAACAAACTTGCGATACTTCTCATAAATGCCATAATATAATGAGGTGCCTCTCTTGCCTAGACTGTTCTTTTCCGACTTTGGCTGAGTGAAACCCGAACTGCACAGAAAGCTATAGTTGTGCCTTGCATGCCAAGATAATACTGAGGCTTCTTTGGCTACAGGGTCTTAAATAGTCAATTCAGCTTACTTTTATCATTTTGTAGTGTTTAAATCGAAGTATCTAAGAAATAAATTAAGGGATCTTATAAAAATTATAACTATAACGTATAATAATAATGTTACGCACTTAAAGCACAATAAAATTGAAACACGTTGGAGGTATTGTTTGGAAACAGAAGCGCGAGAAAAATATGTGTGTGGCTTTATAGATCCAACCCGCCGCGGTGGCTCAGTGGTTAGGGCGCTCGACTACTGATCCGGAGTTCCCGGGTTCGAACCCGACCGCGGCGGCTGCGTTTTTATGGAGGAAAAACGCTAATGCGGCCGTGTGCTGTGCGATGTCAGTGCGCGTTAAAGATCCCCAGGTGGTCGAAATTATTCCGAAGCCCTCCACTACCGCACAATCTTCTTCCTTTCCTCTTTCACTCCCTCTCTTATCCCTTCCCTTACGGCGCGGTTCAGGTGTCCAACGATATATGAGACAGATACTGCGCCATTTCCTTTCCCCCCAAAAAAACAATTATTTATAGATCCATGATCATATTATTTTCTTAGTGTCGGAGATCTGCGGTTATATTGCTGTTCAGTGCAATTCTTTAGCGCCACATTGGTGCAGTGAGGTGTAAGTAGCCCCCAAACGTTCTCTTAGTGTGTAAGCACTATTTCTAACGGTACCAGCCCTGAGCAAAATCTTCCGTGGTCGCGTTGTCTGCTATTCTAACCCGAGCGCTCTGTCTCGTGACACTGCTTCCCTTCGTCGTCTTGTACATGGCACTAATCAGGTGGTTCTGACCCTAACACAGTCGTCGCTTGCGAGTCCGCATCAGACCTAGGGCGAGTGCTCCGTCCCGCGCCACTGTCCGCTGATCGACGTCTTACACGTAACAAAAATCCATGCCTTCGCACAGATTTGAGTGTAGTAAACATTTTGAAAATGTGTAGGTTTGTATTTGTAGCGCTAACTACACTACGATACCTCTTCGACCCTTCAGCGTGGCACCACTTGAGCTCTGTGGCACCATTTGAGCTTTGTGGCGGCGCCGTTGGTCACGTGGTTGATCACGTGGTGCGGCTGTTGGTCACGTGGTGCGGAGCAGCTGCTGCTGCCGGCGCGCCGCGCGCAACAGATGCAACAACTGTGCGCATGCGCCGTGTCAAGTGGGACGAAGATGAAGAAGGAACGCCCAGCGAAACGGAGAGCCGAAAGACTGACTTTGCAATTCGACTGAGCGAGTTCCACTCGGCCAGATGTAGCTATCGCGTCACTCCAGATTTAACCAGAGCTAAACCCCAGCCATTTTGTTTCTTTTTATTGTATTTTTATTCCATGTACTGTACTGTACGTCCCAGAGTAAACTGGATCATGCGATCGCATGACCGCTGCGCTTTGGGGAGAGCTGCTGCGAGATTCAGGGATTATTGGTGGCGCAGAGCGCATGCGGAGTAACGATGGTTTTGTTCTCTTTTTGCACGTGTGCCTGGTGTCGCCCACTCCTTCCGGCTTTCCGCAGCAGTGCCTCGCGGAAAGCCGACGACACGCGATTGAATGTTCCCTTTAACAGTGGACCATACTGTACACATTGAGTGACATGAACCAAGGCACTCACACGTGGATAATTTAGTCCGGAGAAAATGTTGCTTATTTCGCACGAAACGCGACCACAGAATGGAAAAAGCCAATTCAGCAGCGAGAATACGTAATCGATGCGTTGTGGGATTGAAAAATGAGATCTATGCAAGGGTACAAAATGCCGGAAAAAAAAAAACTGGTCCATAATCAGCGCGGAATGCTACTTGCGCTAACGAATAATGGCAGCGCAGTGCAATAGATTCAAATAACTGGCAGCATCTGCGAACATCCTGCTGCAACGCGATCAAGGTTCTTATTATCTTACTTTTTATTATCTATAAAAAGACTAGCTCTTGCAAGAAGGATTTCAACTGAACGATTTGCTATCATTGCAGGGACTTTCAACCATTTTAGGCCGGAAAGTCATTCATGAGGGAGAAGGTTTGAGCCACTGATCAAGAATTATGTCTTGGCCGGAATATTTGCAGAGGGCAGAGGGCATCGCTGCGACATCTTGACGAAACACACACTCACACTAACGCCCTCAGCCTCTCTACACGCCTCCGAATAAATTGTATCTTGAGCTAGCGCCATTCGGAACTTGAGTGTCTTTTCCCTCGCTCTGTTTACTTTCTTCTTCTTCGTTGTTGACCCCATGGCAAATGAGAATTCCTGCTTCAGTGTTTCATCCAACACGTGTCCGCCGCAATACCAATATTCAGTGAAGGTTCTTGCGATCGACCGAATCATAAACGAAGCATGACAACGCGGCGGTGTATTTGACGTCAGCGACGAGTAACGAACAGATCGCAGTTGCTGCCTCAGAAAAAGATGAAGAATATTGCTTTGGATTTTTTGTGCCCTCATACTTAGCTGCGATCACAAAAAGGTCTTTGGACGTAACACTTGTTCTTTAAAATTATTCGAACCTGCCCGTAAGTAATTTAGACAACAGCGTTTACGCAATTAAAACGCATAGATTGAACTTCCTTTTTTATCTAAGAACAGGTAATTGCGTATGAAGCATTTTAGGACCTTTTAAATGCCTTGCTGCAGCTTTACCACAAACAAAAAACTTGCCGCCACCGTCTGGGAGACGTTGAAGAAACGAGCGTTAGCTTATTGGTAATGGAATCTATCGTCCATACGATGTATCACCACGTGATTAGGCTACTTTTCCACAGTTTTGGGGTAGACGCGTTACAGGTAACGGCGTTACCGGTAACGCGTTATTTTTTCGGTAACTTAGTAACGTACTCGTTACCATTTCGGAACTGTAGCGCGTAACTGTACTTACGTTAACTTTTTCCGGTAACGTGAGGTGTGACGTTACTCATTTTTTTTTATTGCAGTGGTACCCCTCTCCGCCTCTTTTTCAGAAACAAAACCGCAGAGCGCCTAAAGTGATGTTGCAAATAAACAAAAAGTAGAGGTGCTCTCGCCGACCCTCGTTGCGGCTCCCGTGCATGCCAGAAAACACCTGCACTTGACTACGCGCCGAGCTAAGAAAAGAAAAGAAAGAATATAAAGAACGAAATACATGCACGAACACGCATCCACGCACTTGCCTTCACCTAGCTCTCCTTCCAAAATTACTCATGCACACAAAACTCTCTAAAGAGTAGAAGCTTTCCGAGCATTTTGAAACATCACATTTTTCAGAATTCCTGGAAATTCGTTGAGAGTTCAGCGATGTTTTCTTTGTGAAGTTAGAATTAATGATGAAGTGTCATGTTTTAGGCTTGAAGTTTTATGTGGAATAGGAGTTTTGTAAAATTGGTATCGTGAGTTGTTGCAGCGAAGACGCCCTAATTAAAATTTATGGCATAGAGTACCGGCGAAGTAACTTGCCGTACTTTTTTCCGGTAACAGTAAAGGTAACGCATTAGATATTTTTTTTTGTGGTTAACGTAGAGTGGTAAAGCGTTCCTTTTTCGTTTACCGTTACAAGTAACGTACTTAGTTACTTTTTTTCGGTAACGCCTACAAGTTTTTCATACCTGACGGCGAGCGGGCGCCTACCGCCTTGAGGTCGGATATTTTTGGCCAATTTGGGCGGAAAAAGTTTTTCGACTCTTTGGAGGGCCAGTTTTTCTTACCTCAAGGGCGTAGTAGCGCCGTCGCCATGAGGTATGAGGTTGTGAGCAGCCGAGTGCTGACCACACGGCCGCCATGTTAACCTTAACCATAAGTAAATATCAAATCAAATCAAATCAATTTATTCAAACATCCTGGCATGCTTAGGGGCACGGACAAAAAGCCAAAGGTGGCTTGACGAGGTCCGTGCCCCTTACAAGGCATACAGTGGAATACGCGGAATGTTTAAAACGCAGAAAACGCAGAAAACACAGAAAACGCAGCTGCCCACAAGGCAGAAAAGCGTACAAAATAAAAAAAAAAACGAAAAATGCAGATAACGAAAGGCGAACAGAAACTTGAGATGTACGGATCATGAAAAATGCAGTGCACAAAAGTGGCTAAGAATAAAAAAAATGTACGGCACGAAAGTGAAGTGAAGAAAAAACCGAGAACAAAATAACACACATCTCTGTAACTGGGCTTATTTCACAAACAAAACAAAGAAACTCATAAAATTACAACGTACATTTCTTTGGTTAGAGAAACATGCTGCGCAGATCCCTGAACGACCTGTTGAAGACGTCTCGGTTATCTTCACCGGACAGTTCGTTCAGGATAGCTGGCAGACGATATTTCAACATTGGTTTCCCGTAATTTGTGCGGCATACATAAACTTTCCATTTTTCCGGGTTTCGTGTACAATACATAGGATAATTCGTAGCAAGTGCGGCTAGCACTGCTAAAGAATTGTTGTATTTAATTATTTCTGACTTGTAGTGACGGATTAGTCTTTAGGAATATAAAGATTCTATACCGATTATGTTAAATTTCTTAAATAATTCGGCTGTGTGTGAATAACGAGGGACTTTTGCAATAATGCGGATAGCACGTTTCTGTAAACGCAGCAGTTTATTAGTATTATTAAGCGTTGTGGTTCCCCAGACAAGCGCGCCATAATTCATTACCGAGGAAAAACGGGAATTGTATAATAATACATTAACTGATATAGGAAAACATAAACCGTAGCGACGCAAATAGCCAGTCGTACGCGAGAGCTTCCCGGAGAGGTAGGTAATGTGGTCGTCCCACGACATATTTTCTGAAAAAATGACCCCTAGTGTTTTAAAATGGCGAACCACTTGAATTGTAGTGTTGTTTATTGCAAGGGATGGAATATAAATATCTTTCTGACGGGGATGAAAGATCACTGCTTTTGTCTCTGCAACGTTGATCTTAAAGTCATTCTCCGTTGCCCAAGTATTTATACGCCCCAGTGTCCTGTTTGCTCGATCGGCTAAATTGATGCTCGATTGTCCAGAAAAAAAGACACTTGTGTCGTCGGCGTATATAATATAGTCAGCAGATTGGTCGATATTAACAATATCATTGACATAAATTAAAAACGGGAAGAGCCCTAAAATACTCCCCTGAGGGACACCCGAAACTACTGGTTTAATAGCTGAGCGTTGTCTTTGAATATCGACAAATTGTGTGCGATGCTGTAAGCAAGAAGATATTAAAGAGAGAACTTTGCCGCGAAAACCGTAGTATTCCATCTTCTTAAGCAGGATGCGGTTATTGATGGGATCAAAGGTTTTCGTGAAATCTAAAAAGAGGCCTAACACGATATTTTTATTTTCAAAATTTTGTAATATCAGCTTCTTTTGAGCAAGCAAAGCTAACTCGGTTGATTTATTTTTTCGGAAGCCGTACTGAGCCGGTGTTAAAATGTTATGTTTGTCAGAAAAAGCCATCAAGCGTTGTAGAATTAATTTTTCGAATCCTTTGTAAATGACAGGAAGAATAGAAATAGGACGATAATTTGATAATTCATCTCGGTTTCCTTTTTTATAGATCGCGGTAACCCTTGCGGATTGCATGCCACGCGGGAACAGACCGAACGACAGGCAGGCGTTAAAAATGTGCATCAAATAGGGTGCTATTACATCAATAACATATTTAACTGGTGTGATTTGAAGACCTAATTAGACTGGTGTGATTTGAAGACCTATTAACCTAATTAGACGACATTGGTGTCTATTAGGTTCTACTCATCGATCCCGTTACGAATATGCTATTCTTTAGATCATGACGTCATTTAATTATCATGACGTTATTTAATTATAAGCAAATAAATCTAAGCCTAACATTAACTAAATAACTTCGTTAGTTAATCATGGTGACTAACGTGTTCTACTCATCTAGAGGATTCGAAATATCTGATTCCTGTTATGATGACATCAATTATTACTTAGTTATAAGAGAATAAATATAGTCACGTGAGCTGTTAATTATGACGTCACAAAGTCAGTCACTTTACCAATCAATCGCCAATTCGATATATTAATGACGTCACCAAACAACCTCCAATTGGGCTGCTATATAGATTCCTATGGTGGTCGCCATCTTCAATTCCTCAGACTTAGAAAATTTCACGCCGAAGGGAGGTGGTTGCAGACCCCTAGAAATCGAGAAACGTGATGAATAAGAGCAAACGCTCTTAAAAGCCTTAAGGGGACAGTTAAGCTCCGTCTTAAGGGTGTCATGCAATTGCGTTCATGGTATAATGCCGATATACACGTGATTGTTCATTCTCTACTTTTCAATCATACATCCGCGGAGTTCTCATGCCACCCGTGGCGCAGTGGTTCAGCGGTTAAGCAAGGCACCGCCCTGCGATTGTAGGTGCTGCAACCGGTGCGGCTTTGTGAGACCCAGAGTGTTCCCCCCGGGCAGCCTATTTCGACCAATCAATAATTTCACGGGCAGCTGGGACTGTGGGCAGTTTACTCAAAAGCCAGTGTGCATGTTGTGATGACGTCACAGGATCACATCAGCCTAGGTGTCCTTTTTCGATTTTGACGTGAAAGCCTCTAATGGCACATACTCGCGGTGACCGTCCGTGCTGTCATGTGACCTCGCGGTGTTCTTCCGTTACATCCTAGGTCACGTGACCATGTCCGTTCGTTATATTCTAAGTCATGCGACTATGTCCATCCGTTACATCCTAAGTCACATGACCGTGTCCACCCGTTGCATACTAGGTCACGTGACCATGTCCGTCCGTTACATTCTGTCATGTGACCGTGTCCATCCGTTACATCCTAAGTCAGGTGCCCGTGTCCGTTCATTACATCCTAGGTCACGTGACCGTTTCCATCCGTTACATCGCCACGTAGGTCACGTGACCTTGTCACGTGATCACAACCCGGCCTATAAACTTGGGACCTTGGCACGGGCCGGAAGTCTTAACTCGGGAACAAAAAAAGGTTAAGAGAAAGACCGCTGAAGAATGGTTGCTTCAGATAGAGGACCACCGCACCCAACCTGCAATGCAACCCGGAGAGGGAGCCAGTGTCCAGTTACCGTCACAGTCTTTGCCATGCTTTGTTACAGGAATGCCAACCTGGAGTGCATCGCATGTGGCACTGCACAGAATTCCAATCCCCCTGCTACCTCCCACGCGTATGCCGAGCTATCTTAACACTACGACACAGCTCTGGTGCAGGTACAGGGTTTAGTTAAGATCCATAGACAGCAATTATATTGAATGATAATGAATTCTAGCGCGGCTAATTCAAAGTCAAATCAGTGCAATGAGACGCAAACGGCTTTCGCTTTCCTGCACGTGAAAGACATCTAAGTGCCTCCAACGAATTTTTTTCATAGATTTTTCACTCACGGCCAGTGAAAATGATGACGACACCTCCTTTTATGCATTACAAGGCGATAACTCTATCAAGTAAAAATCGGCTTTCGACAGCGGCTGAAACTTCGTCAGGTGAAAGTTCCTTGGAATCCAAAGATCGAAAACTGAAGCCTGAATAATAAAATTTAGTTTCAATACAGACAAGAGCCAGCAGCATTTCGTCTTACGTGATGTCCTTGTATACCGACGCCATTTACAATATTTTTACGTTTTTGGCGAAGACTCATTCAATGCTCTCTTCGGTCCTTTCGTAAAGTTCTTAATTTATTTTGCCTTGTTTAGGAGAAGGTGACTAAAATATTGTCGTGTTCCAGAATTTTATTCGGTGTTGAGGGTATGTTAAGGATATATGCATACGCACACTCCCTCCACCCGCTAGCCTGAGCGGACACTTGCAGGCAACCTCCGATGCGAGCACAAATCTTGTCACCGTTCCACAATAGCCGATAATGAGGCTGCTCACAGGTCACTGTTGAAAGAAATGTGATTAGACAAAGCTTCTGTTCAAATAATTCCATTTCAATTTTTTTCTGAGTATTCATTTGGGCCGCTCAATAGTTTTAAAACCATTACCTTTTATTTGCATTTCATATGACAGTCGGTATTCTACAACCTGAACGATGTGGCCTTCCCGATCATTGCCTGTTTCGGGAGCCGTCTATCGCCTCCAGCTGTGGAAAGCAGTTGTGGAAACCAGCAGTTGTGGAAAGCAGCAAAATGGTGGACACAAAAGAGAGTATCGCCTCGAGCGGTCGTCGTCGTTAAGACAGGTGTGTGTCTTTTGCTGGAAAAAGTGAGAGGCGCTTGAGGCGCAATAACAACTTGGCTGTGGTTTCCGAGGCGGCAGCTGCTGCTACCGAAAATAGCACCCCGCTAGCCCACCTCAAGTTTCCACCCGAATACAGCCCCACAACGCCTAAAGTCTCTCTGTGGTGGTCGGTGATGGCGGCACCAGCCGTAGCAGATCGCATTCTTTAAAGCCTAGGACGAGCGCAGGTTCTCTCAGGTGATTTTTTTTTCACCGCTTTCGGAAATGAGCCTTAAAGCCTCATTTTAAGTACTAGTGAAGAAGTAGCAGTGGGAAACGATTGATAAGTAAAAGAAAAATTTATGTTCTATTTTCATGTGCTTCTCTAGAGACAAAACAGGACCCGTTCATCGCTCTTTCATTCATAATTTGATCAATATTGGATCCGCTCATCCGCCGCTACAGAAGCCTTACTTACCGCGTGTCATCGACAGAACGTAATGCACTAGACGAACAAGTTCGTTACATGTTAAAACGCGGCGTTATCGAGAAATCGTCAAGGACTTGGGTGGCCCTGGTTAGCATAGCCAAAAAAAGTGATAATACGTGTAGATTCTGCGCGGAATATCGTCGCCTGAATGCCTTCACAAAAAAAAAAATGTATCCGCTTGTACACATAAACAATGCCTTCGACTGTCAACAGTCAGCCTCATACTTTTCCTTGCTTGATCTGAGATCACATTACTAGCAAATACCAATGCAGCAGACTGACAAATAAAAGACGGCATTTTGACCACCCTACATACTCTAAGAGTTTAACGTTGTCTTTTGGACTACGCAGTACGTCTACCACGTTCGAGAGATTCACGGACACAGTTTTGCGTGGTCTTAAGAGGCAGATTTGTTCGCGTTATTGGGTCAATGCTTTGGTCTTTGGAAGGACATTTAGTGAACATGACAGCCGCCTAGCCATGGGCCTTGACTGCACTGAAAGAGAGGGCCTTTTTCTTACCCCAGAAAGTTTTCACTTTGCCGAACGGAAAACAATTGTTCTCGGCCACTTGGTTGATAGGGATGGTGTCCGCTCAGATTTTCAGAACATTTACGTTGTCACCAACTTCACAGCGCCGCATTTAGCGAAGGAACTTAGCAGCTTTCTAGGATTTTGCTTTAAGTTTCACTGTTTTGTTCCTATGTTGGCTATGGTCGCCTGCCTCTCATGTGTCTCCTACACAAAGACGTGCCATTCAAGTGAATCTCTGACTGTGACTCCGCCTTCTTCGATCTGAAATTTCTTCTGACGTCCGGCGCTATCCTGCGCTTTTTCTGCCCTTGTGCTCCTATCGAACTTCGCACCGACGCCAAAGGTGTCGGAGTAGGCGCTGTGCTCACCCAGCGCCACGGTAGCGATTAACGTGTGATAGCTTCCAGCAGCCATTCATTGAGCAAGTCAGAACGCAACTACAGAGTTACCGAACAAGAGTGCCTCAGAGATGTTTTGTTGTCCAAAGCTTTCGTTCCTATCTATATGCTATATATACTTCTGCCATCGTAACTGACCATCATTCGCTTCGTTGATTTGCGAACCTACGTGACCATTGAGGCCGTCTCTCCCGCTTGGCTTTGCTGCTACAAGAGTTTATCTTCATTGTAGTGTACAAAAGCGGTCGTCGACAAGCGGATGCTGTTTCTCGCGCTCGCCGCTCCCGATGACCGGTAGCAATGACTACTTCAATGAACACTTCTCTTCTATGTCACCCATGTTTCCTAATTTTCACCTCTTCTAAGACATGATGTTAACGTCGCTCTTTGATGGGGCGCATTATATCTCATCTGCCCGTTTCTGTCTTCGCGCAGGACTGTTTTGCAAAACGTATTTAATGCCCGAGGTTCGCGGTCACTTCTCATTGTTCCAGAGAGTGCTGGCATCCCAGCTCTTGAACTGATTCACAAAGACCCTACGTCTGGCCACTTGGGAGTCGCCCGGACCCTTCACCGCACATATGAATGATTTTACTGGCCGAAAATGCGTCAAACAATTCAACGCTACGTAGGCAGCTGTCTATTATGCCAGCGTTTTAAGCTGCTTACGTCGTGTTCACCCGGACAGCAGCACCCTGTCACACATCCGGCCGCACCATTCGAGCAATTGGGCATCGATCTGTTACGCTTCGTTTTCAAGGTCTGGCAGGGTAATCGTTTGGCTGTTGTGTGTGTCGACTACATAACACGATACTGTGAGACAGCCGCCATACTGTTTTCCACTCCTTCTGATGTGTCTCTAGCTTCTTCTTCGCTTTCTAGTTCAGGGACACGTCCTTCCTAGAGTTTTCACCAGATATCGTGGGCTCGAGATTATTGCGGATGTTTTTTTACGGTCTTATCTCTGCGCGCACAATTTCAACCAGTTGGCATCGTGTCACCCCAAAACTAATGACTTCGTCGAACGCAGAAACGATCAAATTACAAATATTGTCCCGCACCTCCACCAAATGTTGCGCGACAGCAAGCTGATGAAAAGACAACGATATGACCGATTGTTATGGCATGAATTAATAGCCTTCCTTCCTTAATGGCGGCGGTCCTAGTGCGAGCGCTCCGTGCGGGGCCACTGCACACTTCGTCGTCTTCTAGTCCGTGACAATGTGTTTCACTTCTTCCCCATGTCACTAAGGCAACAACAACAAAAGCTCCAGCTTCGATCCACATGGTCACCACGACGCTGCCGATGTGCATTAATTGTGATCCTAAGAACTGAGATCACGTTATCCCTTTTATTGGACATGTAAACCACACTGCACAACATGAGACAAGTGGATTCTGCATACTCGTTTGGCCCGCAGCGTGCCCCGCAGTTGGGTTCTTTAACTTTCACTGACATTGCACAGGGGTTGCGGATATGAATTTGGAGGACCGGCAGACGAAACCTTTGAAGATGTTAATTGGCCCCCACGCAGAGCTCGGTGATAACGCGATGGTTTCGCCCCTTAAGACGGCAGCGTAAGTGCAACCATTCGCGACCTCTTCGGGCTTTAGACGGGCAGGCAAGGATGACCGAACCTGTGTGCGTCATGGTTTGTGCAGGTGTCCACCATTGAGATGCCATGGAACCTGTATCGCCCGAGCGCATGTGGTTTACGCGTCTGAGTGCTGTTTTAGTCAACGAATGCGACGCGAACGGAGACAGCAGCCCTCAGTTACGGCCTTTGCTTGATAGAATATATACACCAAGAAATATCTTCTTGTATAGAGATATGGAGCATTAGAACAAATTGTTTAAATCCAACGTATCTTCAGCACAATCTACGAATACAGCTACGATTAAGCAAGCCACTTACTCAGAATGAGCAGGGTATGGAGGAAATTCACCTGAAAATCATTCGGTACCGACTGCGTGGAAAGATTTGGACAAGATGTCAACTCAACCAGAATGTAAAACGGTGCTTCGACTTGTTCCTCTAGACCATTTAAATAGGCTATGGAAGGTAGAAAATTATGGCACAGCTCTGCAATTACGCCTATTGAAACTTAGAAGGTAATTACGGTTATGATCATATATAAAGAGACCGGTTGGCATCTTTGTATGTTCAGAAGAGGTCGACCTCTGCCCCACAGAGCGTGCGATGCTTTTGAGGGAGCACGGTTAGGTTAGACACCGGTGGGTCATTTCCCCCTTCCTCATTGAGCAGCTGTTGCTAATTAAATATCTTAACCACAGTGCGGGGAGTCGCGAGGGGCGAGGACATGGTCGGCGCGTCGCACCCATCGGTGGCTGGCCGAGGCTTTGGGGCCAATGGATTGTGATTCCTTGAACGGCACTGTAGCACAGTGCAGCAGGCGGCGAAGAGGAGGTTTCTCGCACTTGCAAGGGCCAGGTTATTTATTTTCTTTCTTGCCACAAAAAACGGCGTGCGAAGACACAGTGCGAAGACACAAGTGTTCGAAGACAAGTGTTCGAAACACAAGTGTTCGAAGACACAAGTGTTCGAAAAGCGTGCGAAGACACAAGTGTTCTTTATACTGCGAACTGCCTTGTACGTTCACCGACCATCGTGCCATCATCGTTTTTCATCGACCGTAGCGATCATTTGACCAGCCCTAACAGGCTCCTTCAAAGGTTAACTACCCCTTGAAGCGGCACTTGGAATATTAATAAACACCTTCTTCCTATGCTGTTCGGCGCTTGTAAATCGAGGCGCGTCAAAAACAAAACCACGGGGCACGCAAAGCTCATAGACGCGAAGAGCCCTAACAAATCGAAACTGCCTTGGCCGCCTGTGGCGCCACCAAGCATCGGTTTTATTTGCTGCCAACATTCAGGTTTTAGTTTGTATGTCTTCCTTGTGTGATAAAAGTGCACTATCGGTTTTGAAACACAACTTACTTCAATATTGAACCGCGCAACCTTCCTTTTTCAGCCTCAGAGATTTGCGCCTTCCATGTAAGAAGGAAAATTCTTTCCAGGTGGCATCTCTTGTCCCATGACGTCATCGCGCTTGTACTTGGTAGGAGGCAAGCCGGTGCCTAGGGTTGACACGATAAGAATTTTAGGCCTTTTTGTTCAGGAAAATGGATACAATGATGAAACAATAAAGGAACTGGAAGGATATGCAGCACAAGTAACTGGAATATTCAGAAGAATAGCGCTCAAAGCGAGATGACTCAAAGAAAGGAGCCGAATAAAATTGGTGCAAGCATATATAATCAGTCGACTCAGCTACGCTGCACCATACCTTAACATCCGGGCCCCAGAAAGAGATAAGTTGGACTCAATAATTTGGAGGTGCTATTAACGAGCGTTAGGAATACCCATAAGCACCTCAACGGAAAGACTCTTAACTATGGGGATACACAACACGTGGAAGGAAACGGCCGAGGCGGTCAGAACAGCTCAGCAGGAAAGACTTAGCCAGACATATACAGGCAGAGCCATTTTAGGCATGGTAGGATAGCAGGTAGACAGAGGCATGCAGTAAAAACAAGACATCCCGAAGGAGGTCAGGGAACATCTCAGAATAGACCGACTTCCAAGAAACATGCACCCCACCTTCAACAGTGAGAGGAGGGAGAAGAGAGCCGAAGCCCTCATGAGACGCTTCAACGAAATGAATAAGGAGACGGTAGCATACACGGATGCGGCGAGCGGTAGACTGGGAGCAGCTGTAGCCTTAGTGGTGGATGGCAATGGTACAGCAATATCAGCAGCTATGATACGCAGCCGCAATTCGGAAGTAGCTGAAGAGGTAGCAATAGCGCTTGCTTGCGTGGGAACGGAGGCAAACTATATAATAAGTGACAGTAAAACAGCCATCTACAATTATGGAAGAGGTAGAGTCGCATCATAAGCGGTGAGGATTCTAACGGAGAAAAAGATGAATAGAAAAATTAGCCTAATATGGGCACCAGCTCATACGTCAGTACCAGGCAATGAAGCGGCGCACCTTCTAGCTCTAGATCTCTACCTCCGAGCAGAAGCGGAACCGCCAGATTGCAAGGAATAGACGAGAGACTACAAACATACACAGAAATCATAGAGAATTACAGACTGCAGAGAGGAACTGTCCCTGCTCCGGACAAGAAGCTCGGGAACAGAGAGGCAGGAACCTGGAGAAGGCTACAGGCCGGAAATTTCATAAACCCGGTATGGGCGTCACACGTCCTACAAGACGAGGACATAGAAGATAAATGTAAAAAATGTGGAGAGAGGGGGACCCTCGACCATATAATTTGGCAGTGTGTACACTCCCCAGGGGTGAGGGAAGGAATAGATAGTAGAGAAGCCTGGGAAACCCTTCTGCAAAGCGCGGACCCCGCGACACAGAAGAAAGCCATCCATCTGGCGGCAGAGGCCGCGAAGAGCCAACACCTCTTTGCCTGCATCTAGTCGCGGAGGCCCTGGCCTCTGCCCCTAGGCCTGCGTGCCAAGGGTAGGGAGTAGAGGTCCTCCATTTCTGATGGAAATAAAAGTTTTTGGAACTGGAGCTGGAACTTGCGAGATTGGACTGTGGCGGCGATGCCTGTAATTTGGTTCTTGCTATTTTCTACCTTACGATAGCTTTGTTTTCAGTAGGAGTGGCGTTTTTGTGATCAGGAGCTTGTATTCTATCGATACAAGCCAAATTAAATTTCTCCTCAGTGTCCCTATAAAGAGCCCCAGGTAGTCAAAATTTTCGGAGCACTTCACTACGGCGTCCTCCGTAGCTTGAGTCACTCTGGGACTTTACACTCGATAGACCAAGCGATGGAAATACAGGGCACATTGTTGCTCGCAAAGAAGCGACCATGCTATAAACCTCCATAGGACAACCTGTCGGGCTAGTTGCTGTTGGTTCAATGTGGTTGACAACGCTTAGCCGCACGGTCAGAGGACAGAAATATGAAAGACATCGGCACAGATTTGTGCCGTTGTCTTTCCGGTTTCTGTCCCCTCTCCCCCTGTGTAAGCGCTGTCAACCAAATACAAAACCGTGGCCACATCCACCATGTTACGAAATAATTGCAGACACGTTTCCAATGTTTTCATGTAACGCTTTTTAGTTGCACACTTTTGGCTACGCAAAAAAAAATTAACACCGAAAAAATGAAGTGAAAGGGAGGAAATGCGAGAGCATTCTTTTTTCTGGCGCTAGTCTATCGCACTTCTGACTATATTGTCATTCTTGCTACATTGTATTTCACACCGCAGTCTATTCGAATGCTGTTTCTATTGCAATTCCGACTACGCAACAACGCAAACTGTGTAACTTTGTTGTATAGCGGCGAGTCCTAATACCAAATCCGGCGCAGTGGTGCAGCGGTTAAGCGATGCGGCACTGCTCGGGCAGGTGGCTGTTTCAAGCACAGCCGCCGGTGATGCATGTCGGAGCCAGCCTGCTCTTTCCGAGCAATGCTACAAGGAATAGAACCCGCATGCCTGAAGCTTGCAGAGATGCAGTATATTTTGTCCTTAGGCATGCTGTTATCGAAGTTTTCCGCGCAGTCATTTTCATTTTTGCTGAGTCATTCTTTGCCCAGCGTTGGGGGAGGAAAGAGAAGGGTAAGGGACGGACAGCAGGCGGGAGATCAAGAGGGGCTAATCGCCCTAAAAACCACATATCATGTCGAGGCTTCACAGAGACGCCGACGGACAGCTTACGTGTCAATGGGCCTCCTAATGATGTCGCATTAAAAAATTTCGCTGCATAACCTCTGCTGGTTCCCAGTACACTTCGTAGTGTGCGTGCACGGCCCCCTGTCCGCTCTAGACCGGCGATACGGTAATAAACGATGCTTTCCTAGTACGCTGCACCATAGCTGATACGTGCCAACGCTGGTGGCACTGGAAAGAAAATTTTTTGCAGCATAACTATATTTTCCGCACTTGTCGTGTTTTTTTTTTTAGGTTATATTTGGGTATTTGGAGGAATCGCCATCGGCGCCACCTATGTAATATGCCTGGATGCATTCAGGAGTAGGTTCGAACGACAATACGCGCTCATTCCCGCTTATTTGTTCGAACAGTTCAGTAAAAAAAAATTCATTTTGGTCCTCGCTGTTGCTCAGTCGGTTGATTGTGTGCTTCACCAAGACAAAATGTATAAGGCTGACAGGAGCGCTGGCTTGTCAAACAGTTTAAACAAGTTTTAACGCAAAGGACGTTCGGCGTCTTCTTATCTGCGTATCGATTACACGGAGAGAGGTGGTTATTTATTTATTCACGAATACATTACTCGCCGCACTGGCGACATTGAGTAGGGGGTTAAATACAAAAATATGTGCAACGGTTACGCTATCAATGCTGTAAAGTGTGGTGTTTCCCAAAATGCTTCTTTCATAGGCGCAACTTTCTCACATTGCCATTGTTCGACGTAGACACCGTCGTTTCTGAAAAAAAAAGTCTTTGATTTTTGCCGTTTTTAAATGTAACACTTCCAGACGACTAGAAACTAGAAAAAAAAGCAGCAGTGGGTGAAAAGAAAGTGTTGTTATAAAAGACCTTTTCATGAATGTGTGTTTTGATTGACTTATGTTAATCGATTGCCGTCTTTAGGTTCAGAGTCACGTTTATTTTACTAGTGTTATATATGATAAACGCAGGGGAAACCATCGAACTTCTGTGGTGAAGTAATCATCCCACGTTCTTTTGCTGCCTAAAAACGTTTCGGCATAAAGAAAAATATAGGTACAAAGGATTAAACACGTGTAGACACATCGCAATTTTCCTACAAAGGTGCAAGGACTTGTTACGAAAAAAATTAATATGGCTGCTAATGCTGGCACCTAAACGAGAGAGAATCAATTGAAGATAGGCCATTACAGAACGAGTTTTCTTGACAATCCGCATGAATGATGCAAGGTTTCAGGTTTTTCAATGTAGGGAAAGCTAAACAAGGTTAAAAACCGGCACTTATGGTGCGGGCGAAGGAGACATGCGATAAGCGAGTGTGTGACACCACAGGATGAGAAAGTAATTAAGCAAAACAATTAAAGACTATCTCTCCACCTACCACACTGCACCCGATATTTTTCTGGAATCTCTGAAGAATCCATAACGCTGGCCGTCGTTCATGAACCATTCCTCCATGCCCTTATGTCTAACTTTACCAAGCAACCTAGGCAATTTTTTTTTGCGCTGACGTGGAAACAACGAAGGAATTGATGCCGAAGTTAAGAACAATCGTTCACCGTGCCATTAGACCAACTCAGAAAATTTATCCATCTTCCCGGCAAACGATGTGAAGGAAAAACTGAGGTTATCGCATTGTTTGTACGAGAAATTTCTTTTTTGCCCATAAATGCCTGCAAACTGCTGTTCTCTGAAGGTAATGTTTCCTGCTTCGATTTAAAAAATTGGTTCATCAATTTCGAATATCTGGGTTTAAGAAAATCTGCTTCTTGTTCGCTAGCGGAGTTGAAATCCACGTATAGCCGAAAGAGATTTTGGTTCGTTTGGAGAAGCCAAAGAGGTTTCTGTGCATTCAAAGTGCTCATCTTCTCATCGTTATAGTTACCCCAAGAGGAATACATCAATACTGTACAGGTGCCCACAAAAGTTTTTGGAACGCCGATATCACGAAAAACGTAAATGTTTTCGCTGGCTAGAAGCGCAGCTAGACACTGAGGTGTGTATTGTGCAGGTCGCACTGGGAGCTACAAAGCTCACTCTTCAGTTTATGGCTGCATCCTTACGCTGCGCAGTAATTCAGCATTGGGGCAATTTTCGTGGTCAAAACTTTTTTGCGCGCCGGTACACAGTGCGGCACTTCATGTGAACAATATAAGTTGATCTGATGAGTGATTTGTTGTAGAATATATTTAAATGAAGAAACAGCGTGAAGAAACACGAACACAAGAAAAAACGACACACACGAGTGCTGACTCGCAACTAAAATTTTATTCTGATGGAAAGACGTTTAGATAGAAAACATGAAAGGCTGGGTAACAGGGCTGCTGCAGCGATAACCGGTAATCATTGTGGTCGCGTCTCAAGATAGCAAAAACGTGAACAAAATAAAAATAAACGATAAAAATACGGTGTAAAGAGCAGCCACGAATCTTTCTCCTCAGCGGTATCGCAGGCCTTTTCCTTATTTGACCGATGCATGCCTCTCCCTTTCACGCATGAGACACCCAACGATCAAGCATTCAGATTTCTTGACCTGAACCTCCTATATATTAATAACCACACCTGCTGGTCTTACCAACCTAGAGGCAAGAAGGCTCTTCTGGCTTCATGTCAGCCGACACAAAACTTGTGAAGCGGGGCATAGTTGAACTGCGCTTCCAAAACTCGCTAGAAAAATCAAGTGCGCATTTATTCCTGCACTGCTTCATTAACCAGACCGATCGCCGTTTAACAGCAGGCTACCCTTTGCATCTGCTAGTATTCGTAGCAGGCTCCATGATCATGAAGTTCCTGCAGCCCGTCGGACGTGCTACTTCAAACAATAAGCGCAGAAATGTTGTGGTAATGCCCTACCTCCACACACTCAGCCATCGTCTCAAGAACGTAGCACAGCGCGCCGACGTGGATATCGTCTTCACTGCTCCCAACAAGCTTTCGCCTTCTGTTCTAAAGTGAGTAACCCGCTGGAACACCGAGGGTGTAAGGTGACACACTCTGACTAATCTGACTAATATGTCTCCTGTGAATCAGAAATAATTTACCTTTTCCCAGTGTCATATGGGAAGAGGTATATTGGTAAACCGGGAAGGTGTATCAATATCTGACTCCCAGAACATCAAAAAAAAACGTTAAAAGTGTAGCCATTTCTGGGCACCTGGCTAAGCACTGTAAGAAGTGCAAAATGACAGAAAACAACTCTGAAAGAATATGCACCCCTGACTTTAAACGCTGCACCAGTATCGGCCAAGGGCGAGATAGGTTGACGAGGGAGATCGTCGAAGCCCTCAAAATCTATTATGCCGGTGAACAATGCGTGAGTGCTCCATCCCTGCCTTGTCAAAAAAAGAGCTGAATTTTCTGGGTGACTTGACGAACACCTAAGGTTTCTTTTGTGCCACGTACAGCTGAATAATTCACTGATCCATCGTTGGTACTGATTTTATCTTGCTTTATCCTCCGCAACGTCTTATAAGTTTTTAACGCTTTTAGTTCTCCTTTTTGGGCATGTTTTTAAAGCTTTTCCCTTTTTTTTCTTTTTATCTATTCACTTGTATGTTTCCCTCGGTGTCCCTCATAAATTTAACGCATTCCCCGCCCTTTGGGTTATTTTTCATTGTTTTTGTTTTTGTTAAAGTTACCTGACCACCTTTTTGCGGCTCTTTACACTGTCTTTTTATCGATTATTTTTCTTTTGTTCCTGATTTTGCCACCCTGTGTCGCGACCACACTGATTTCCGGTTATCGCTGCAACAGCCCTTTTACCCACACTCTCGTGTTTTCTATTTAAGCGTCTTTCCATCAGAATAAAATTTCACTTGTGAGTCAGTGCTCGTGCGTGTCGTTTCTTCGTGTGTCCGTGCTTCATCGCGCTGCTTCTTCCTTTAAATGCATTACTAACTAGCCTGGAACCTTGCTCTTCTTAGCAACCAGAACAGCGCAAGTGGCGGTTTTCGTTAAATTCGTACTCAAGTCACAAATCCACGAGAGTGCTTTATAAACGAGATAGAATAGATTCCTTACCACCTGTTCAACTTGCTGCAAGGCGTGCTTGCGTTATCTTTTTGATCATCTTCGGATTTGGTACAATAGGTTTTGGTCTCATTTCTCTGTGTTCGTTCGATACGGAGGTCTCCTTTACATGGTGCACCAGCAGGCGTTATTAGAGCACTAAGTTGGGCGACTTGGTTTTGTGTGGCTCTAAATTAGGGCAAATGACTGGAGAAGAAGACTGAAGACAAAAGTCCCTCGCGTCGTTTGTCTTATTCTCGTCCCGTCGTCTTAGACAACTAGCAGTCACCTGTTTTGTCTCCAGTAGCGAGAGGCATGAAAAATTACGGACGCCTTTTAAACATGCAATTGTAAGAAAACCAGACAGAACCAAGAGGTTTTGCGCTATCACGGAGATTGTCAAGGCAGATTGCCTCCTCGTGGCACAGTGTGGCCTTTAAATTGCTTCTTTCGCTCCCACCCGCTATTTCCCACGGCCTAAAAATAAATTATATGCCCCAAACATTCTAAACTCACGCGGTGATTCTGAGTGTTCAGTGTTCAGTGCGGCGTAGCTCGTCGCGGTAGCCGTGCGAATTAGAAGCGTTGGTCGAGGTTTCTTGGGCACGTATATTCATCTGCGAACACGTACGCAGGCAACGCGCCTTTCCACTTTCAGTCATTCCATTCGCTAAAGTAACCAGGAGGATTCATGTTCGACCTCGTTGCATCGAAGCATTCTAAGTTTAGCTAATGCCTTTCAATCTCTCAACAGCGTCTTTATTGAAGAAAGCGAAATACATCTTACTTTTTGTTTTTGATTTGGTGTGTCGCATTTCATTCGTAATACAGTGGCCAGAAGATGCTGCGAGTAGTCTATTACGTAAAGAAACAGATATGTTTTCTTCAAGCTTCGATGGTTGCCACTGACATCGTATTTTCATATTCGCAGGGATGTACCTTACAACAGTAATTTGTAATTAGGACAGTTTGGTGACCTCCACTGAACGTCACCACTTTTCGATCTGTTGAGTTATGTTGCAGGAAATTCGACTTTAATCCTTTTTGGTGTCTTGATTTTGTATTTAAAATACAGGAAGTTGTGCAGAATGCATTGAATCTTTGCTGATACCTCATTTTTGCAAACTCTCGCCCGGTCGTAAAAGCTGCTCCCATAAATCAATAGCCAGAGCAAATGCAGATAATGTATTATTTCCTGCGTAAAACAAGTACCCGGTCTAAAACCTGACTAGCATTTGCGACAAGAAGGCTTGTAGGCGCACTAAGATAAAAATTCTGACTTCGTCTTTAAACATTACCAAACTGGCATTCGGCAATTTTCTCATTGCGTCGTTTAAAAAGTAATAAAAGACGGAAGCAAAATGTCTTGAATTGAGCAACCGTTTTTTTTTCTATCTTCGACATCTCACATTAAACAATTTTCAACAAGCACGCCGAAAAAAAAAATGTCTCCTCTGCGGTGTTGAACACACCCGGCCTGGGAATCTCGGGCGCTGATGTCAGGCTTCAGTGTTGTTTACCTTTTGCTGCTTCTCAAATTCTTGCGGACGTGTTTGCGTCGAACGTCAGCCAGTGCAGAGAGGCGCTAAGTGATGACGCAATCCGCAGCCCATCTGTCAAACGAACGATGTGCGGGGCGTGCACGTAACGACGGCAGAAGACGTTTCCTGCTCCTATCGTTCCGAAAGAATCTGAAAGCGCTGCGCTCATAGAGCGATGAACAGCCAGTGTCTTCGAATAGAGAAGAGTAGCTGTCGCATGCCGGCATACCGAGTGCTAAAGAGCCTGTCAAGACAAGAAGCCACGCTTCTTCTTCGGGGCGGTACACTGAGATCGAAGAAGAAGAGAAGTAGGGTAGATGGAATTTTATGACCGAAGTACATTGAAATCAATATCATTGGTTGGAATTGCTCGGAGGTAATATTAGGCGCCGGAATATCAGATGCTATCTTTACTCAAGGAGAGCACAATTGAAAAACGTACTGGAAAATTTAGGCAGCGACCACTACATACTCAAGGCGCAAGTGACCTCAGAGAGGCTGAGACGCCAGTGGGGTACGGCAAAAATAACGGACTGGAATGCGTTCCGAGAAACATGCGACAGCAACCTTACCGAGAATGACATACAGTCGATTGAGGAATGGGGAACCATGTTGAGGGATACACGCGATGAATACAGTGGTGGGCAGCCTTTTCTAGAGCGCGCCGATGGTGCTCAGCGGAGCAAGTCAGCGCCATTTAACGTTAAACTCTGGGTTCGAGTTATGCGTCCCGCGCGCATGCGCGGCCTGCTCATGGGTTCTCGGCATCATTTACGCTCAGTGCTTGCGCTTCACGCCGCCAGGGCAGCGCTGAATATATGTAACAGCGACCGGAAAACTAATGCGTCTCGCGCGAATCACGAGGTGGCTAGACAAGCAAGAGATATCCGCTGATCGCGCTTTTCAAACACTCACGAGGCTGCGTGCGCGAGAATTGGGCCTAGTTGGTTGTTGATGTCAGTTTTCGTCTTGTCCGTATAAGGTTGCGCGTTACCATATGCACAATGCGTTGCAGGCGTATTGTTCGATGGCGTGTCTTTGCGCTGCGATATCAGCTAAAAGTGACACTGCATTTGGCTTTCGTGCAGATCAAGGAACTTGAAAGAAGAAACGCGCGATCATCCACAATCACTCGCGCTTGCTTGCCTGGCCATCTCGTTACACTCGTGAAACACATAGGCATGGCGATGCCCTGGCCATTATCACAGCGTTACAAATGCAGGCAGTGCGGCGCTGGCGGCACGAAACGAACTCGCAAGGCGAGTGATCAACAAGGAAACGATTTGCAGGCTTCCCTATGTTTTTGCCGCGCATGCTCACGGGACGCATAATTCAAACCCAAATCCTACCGTTAGATGGCGCGGACCTGCTCCGCAGAGCACCGTCGGCGCGCTCTAGACAGGGCTGCTCACCATAGTACGCGAGAAGCATAAACTGAACACCGGAAACACCCGAGGTGGATGGTCGGCTGCTCTAGCTCTGGGATGCTAGGCACAGTCTCACTACGAGATAGAAAAAACAAAAACATAACATGAAACTCGACCTTAAGATCGCCGAAATTATAGCGAAAGAAGAGGATTACACCACATAGCTGGCAAAACGAAATTGGCAACAATTCAGCGATTCTCTTAGTGGGGCGCTAAGCACTACACGGACTTAGTCGGATCGCTCCTTGATCCGACTAAGACAAAAGCAGAGAACATTAAAGCCATATACCGGTTGATTCACCAAATCGAGAGCACTGGCTAGGAACTCCTCGACCGAGTGCGCGCAAAATGTTTTGGTAGCACGAATTCGCCGACCTACACAGGGGAGTACCGGAGAGACAATAACGCTAATCTCGACAGACCCATCGCAAGAAAAGAGGTCTGTCTGTACAGCCATACCAAAGGCCACCAGAAATGCGGCTTCGGGTGCGGATAAGATAAACAACGCACTCATCGGCAACCTCTAGCGATGAGCTAGTCGCCCAAATGACCGACTTCCTCAAAAAAAAAAAACATTAGGAAGCTGAAATAGACCCGAGGAGTTGAAACATACCGAACTGGTGATGACACCCAAGCCAGGCTGCAAACTGCATATACAAGACCTCAGACTGATCTCCCTTACGTCATGCCTGGAAAAACTATTCGAGCGAGTGGTAACGCAGAGACTTAAAAACTACATAGAAGACAACAAACTATTCCCTCACAGCATGTTCGGCTTTAGAGCAAAATTATCAACTCAATATGTACGGCTTCAACTATATGAAGAAGTACTTCGGAACGTTCCTAGCGGCGGAGAAAACGTAATAATGATATTAGACGTCAAAGGGGCTTTTGACAATGTGAGCGACGATGCAATCCTTCCTTGCCTGGACGGCCTGAACTACGGGCGAAGGATTCACAGCTACTTCAAAGCCTTCCTCTCAAACAGAGCTGCAACCATTGGTATAGGGGAACTTCGGTCAGAGAAGTTTCGAACGCCTAACAAGGGAACACATCAAGGGTCGGTCATCTCGCCCAGGCTATTCAACGTGGCCATAATCGGACTGGCGAAGCGACTAAGAAAAATTGAGGACATGCACAATGGCATTTATGCCGACAGCGTCACCATATGGACTAATACTGGCTCACTCGGCGCGAAAGACGATAGGCTGCAAAAAGCGGCCACCTGCGTGGAAAACCATGTGAAAGAAAGAGGGCTAGTGTGCTCGACCGAAAAATCTCAGCGCCTACGGGTGTGGAGAGGAAAACAGCGCCGAACAGTCCCTACCAGTAAAGAGCTACGACTAAATGTCTACCTCGAAGGAGAGCCAATAGCAGAGAACACACTCATACCAGTCCTATAGGGATGTGAATAAAGTAACATCAACACTGTACTCATACCCTTGCGCTATTAAAGGCATCTGCACTCTAAGTGGCCCGCATGATTACGCGCATCTCATATAGACGTCATGGCATGCGAGAAGACACATTCAGATGGTCAGAAGCATAGTGGTCAGCCGGGCAACGTATAGTCTCCCGTACTACAACCATATCGAGAGTGAAATACAACAGGCGGACGCTATTTTACGCAAAGCGTATAAAACCGCGCTTCGACTACCCTATAACATCTCAACTGAAAAGCTCTTAGCCTTGAGACTGCACAACACTTTAGAAGTAGTAGGGGAAGTGCAGCACATCGCCCAAATGAGCAGACTACAGCAGACCCCCAAAGGCACAGTTCTTTAAAGAAACTATTGAGAACCGAAACGATCCTGGATAGCTACCGCAGCACGCTCACGGTCGCACCAATACTAAGAAGCATGGACCCTTACCTCCACAAAGATCGCAGAGAGGTAAGGGTCGACCGCTTACAAAACACACACGCATCCCAGGATACAGCAGTGTACGTGGACGCTGCCACATACGCCGTGACCAGGGGACAAGACACCAACCACGCAGTGGCAGCTGTAGCGAACTCGGAATTGCACGAGATCGCCAGCGCGTCACTGGAAGACTGCACGATAGCCGAGGCAGAATAAATGGCCGTCGCTCTAGCAGCAGCAAAGGGCTATCGGATTGGGCGGTCACTGACAATTCATACTTATTCACAAGCTGCCTGCAGCGACTGTCTTTGCAGCAGAGTCGGTCACAGAGCACACCGCATACTCCGCTCTGTAGACTGCAAGACACAACAAACAGATGCCGAACCACACAAGCCGATAAAACAACATAATATGGGTACCGGGGCACACGGGGGTGGTGGTGGTGGCAGTGGTTTTATTAAAAATAATAGTAAAAAGGAAGGAAAATACTTTTGCTAGCCCGGCATCTGCCATCGATACTGAAGCACCTGAGCTGGGGCAGCGGAAATAAAGGACAGCAGGCAGAATGGAGAAATGAAATGAAAGAGGTGAGGAGACAGGAATAGAGGACAGGGGGAGAAGTATAGAAAACCAAGAAACGGACAGGATAGCTCGAGGATATACTAACTTCCGAGCATCCAACGTCAACGACCTTGTGGAATCCCTGCCAGTACCTAAGGAATACTCGGTCATATTAAACAACTAAAAAGGCAGCAGGATGCGGTACCCACCACCGCACAAATACTTAAATAAAGAAGAGGCTGTCACACGGAGACGACAAATGAGGTCATATCCATATCTAAGCGCACTAAGTGCAATTCACCCAACACTTTATGAACACAAATGTCTGTGGTGCAATGAAAAACACCCACTACATCACATAACATGGGCATGTCAAAAAGTCGACGTCGTTCCAATAATACCAAAACCAAGTGCGGAGCAATAGGAGGGTATGCCCTCCGGTGACTGCCGCGGTGACCAGGTCGGTCTGATACGGCGAGATCAGCTGACGGCAGCATCCACCGGAGCCCTGGAATAGGGGCAACCGACCGTTGCGGAGATTGACTCACCTGAAAAGCACAAAAATACTTGCGCTACAGCTAAATAAACTTATCCTATCCTATCTTATGGACTCTGTGCAAAAATATTGAATCGAAAGCTTCACTACGCTACCTCGTAGCTATTTCGCGGTGCTTGCGATTTTGACCTTCAACTTAGCCAGAGGTAAAACATCCTACGGCGCGGTTCGGGCGTCCACCTATCTATGTGGACAGTTACTATGCCATTTACTTTTCTGAAAACCGGTTCGGGTGTCCACCAATTTACGTGAGACTGTTACTGCGCTATTTCCTTTCATAAAAACAAATTTTAGTAACCAATAATCAATTTTTCTTCGAACCGCCGGGGTGGCTCAGTGGTTACGGCGCTCGGCTACTTATCCGGTGTACCCCTGTTCGAACCCGACCACGGCGGCAGCGTCTCGGTGGAGGCGAAACGCAAAGGCGCCCGTGTGCTGTGCATTATAAGTGCACGCTAAAAATCCCCAGGTGGTCGAAATCATTCCGGAGCCCTCCACTACGGCACCTCTTTCTTCTTTTCTTTTTTCAGACTCTTCTTTATCCCTTCCCTTACGGCGCAGTTCAGGTGTCGCCGAGATGTGAGACAGATACTGCGCCGTTTTCTGTCCCCAAAAACTAATTTATTTTTTTTAGAAACGAAAGACAAGGCGCATAACTGGCCCTTTGGGACGGTGGAAACCTCAGTCGCGCTTTAAGCTAAGTGGCGGTAGCGCCAGATGTGTGCTGCATGCGTTGGCAATCACAACGTTGTAGCAGAAACGCGGTACTGAAGCTATAGGCTGTCGGCGTTCATTGTCGTCATTGGCGTTGGTGTTGACAACGTTCTAGACTTCGATGATTTTGAGGAAAGTGCGCATAACTGGCTCCCTCGATCAGTGGACGTCTCAATCGCGCTTTGAGGTACGTGGTGGTAGTGAGAGAGAGATATGGGCTGCATGCGTTATCGCTGACAACGTTGTGGCACACACGCGCCACTGCAGCAGTAAGCCACAGCGTTCATCGGTTGACCGACCTCTCGCCATCAACCATTAATTTAACTGCTACTTCCCATGGTGGCAAGGTGGGCGCTCCCTATTCAGCGTCCGGAACGCAGAGAAACTGGCTGGCGGCCGATTAGGAATTTACAATTCTGTGGAGGTAGTACATGTCTGGAAGTATTATGTTCTAAATTAACGCATTCTGATAGCTTCGAGCTTACGTGCAGTTCCTATGGGCGTGTGAGTAAACGCTATCTGCTCACAGTTTCTAGTCGCATTATATATTACTTAGTTGCTTATCCTTTTTGCAGCGTCAGGTTCCCGTCAGATTTCTAAATAATCTGAATCTGTTTTATATATTCGTCTCTGGCTTCACTCAACCTTCATGCAAATGAAAGGTCCATTAGAATAAATAAGAACTAGTCCGAAGTTTTGTTTGTGATTCTCAGGCTAAAAGAAACGGGCGATTAATAGTGGGCTGCGGAGTAATGTTTCGCACGAAAGCCTATTTCCAGTTATTATGTATCCTAGAATCGGTGCATTCCAGCACTTCGTCACCGTAAAATAAAATCTCCGTGGCCAGCAATAACCACTATCGCTGATCAGCACGTCTCAGTACTTTTTTCAACGCATTACAACTCTGATGAAGATGTATTACAATATTCGTGGAAAGCGCAATATAACACAAGGCCGCGGCGGTCGCATTTCGATGGAGGCAAAATTTTGGAAGCCCGTGTGTTGTGGAATGTCAGTGCACGTCGAAAAACCTCGGGTGGTCGAAATTACCAGACCCCTCCACTACGACCTCCTACATAGCCTGAGTCGCCTTGGGAAGTTAGACCCCATAAAACAAGGCGAAAAAAAAGAACAAGGCAACCTGCGACTTGAAGCTAAGCTTTATTCAACGAAGGAAAGAAAATATACAAAAAAAGATAATGCGCAACTCGCGGCACGGCAATTCAGAACAAGGTGAAATAGACGAAACGAACAAGACCAGGAACATTTCAGATCAAAGCGAAAAGGTCTCGCTGATGAAGAGAAAGCAAAGCTCGGCATGCACAAGTATGTCTGGCTTTTGCTATCCAAGGATGGTTGCATTTTATCTATCGAGCAGACTTATATAGGTATAACATAATGGGGAAGCTAGAGGACTGGCTGACAATTGTACACAATAGAATTGGCCACAAGGGTAATAATAGAGATATTGTGATAGCGGGCGCTTACATTCTCAGCACTATGAGTTCCGTGCCGCGTCACTGAGACACAATTATCTGTAAAGTCCCAGCTAACGTACCTGCTTATCTGCGGGTCAGGGCCTATCATCTGTTCGTGAGTGGCGTCAAAGTTCGCTGTTGATTTAGGCACACAGTCATTCAGTGCTCAGTGTTAATCATTGCAAAAAGAGGCTATGAAGCCGTTTCGTTACTTCTACCAGAGACCAGCACGTCACGGCTCTCATTGAGAGGCTCTTAGATTCAAACAAAAGTTTTATATACTGGCGTTCAAAGCAATTCCATGAGCTTCCATTAAAGATTTTCTATTCTTGCATGGAGAACAAATGGCGTGAAGCCGCACTATATTTAATTAGGCCACAATGGCTCAAACAATCCGGAATATTTGCGAAAAAAAATCCCCATCGCCGCTCCTAGTTCGCCATAGCTCATAGTTCTGGTGGAGGCGGCTGCTGCCTTAGGTGAATGCGCTCGTCGGGGCCGCCCAGCACCTGTGCGTGGTAGAGGAGATATTCGAACAGGTACATCGACTGGGGTCGTACGTAGTGGAAGGCCACCGCCGTGTCACTGCAGCAATTTTTACCCTATCAAGAGAAAAAAAGGAGACGCAGTAGTAGTAAGTGGCGTTAATGTTCCGGTCTGTAATAAGGCATGGTCAATGAGATGTGCATTAATACCCGGACAAGCTGTCTGTCGTACCTAAAATATGACACGGGTACTCAATCACGAAAAGGGAACTGGTGAATGCCTCGAGACTGCACAGAAAGAGTCATTAACTTTGAGATCACTGCGGTGACCCGCACTGGAGAAATACGAAAGCGTTGCGTTGCTTCTATTAGAGACCTGCATGGACGTCAGCGGATGTGAGTGAAGAAAATTTCTAGAACGCGGGTTTTTTCGTCGACGCCAGTACGCGTTCTATTTATTTTTATTTATTTATTTATTTGTTTGTTTATTTATTTATTTATTTATTTATTTATTTATTTATTTATTTATTTATTTATTTATTTATTTATTTATTTATTTAAGTCTCGACGTGATGGTAATTTTTCTATTTACGTGGCTATTGCAACCTACAAGTTCAATTTTCGCGTTTAATTAACTAATAAAATCACATTCACCAAATTTTTCCCAGAGTGAGATCTCATCGCATACTATCTAGCACAAGCGAACTTTTGCACATTTATATTCATAGAACGACACAATCGTGCAGAGAAGCTTTCACTGGCACGACGGAGCGATCTAACGTTTTCGCTATCAAAAATTTTGAGGGCACTTAAGTCTGCTCACGTGAAGGAACGCGAAAGCATGAAACATTCTGTAAAGCGTTTTTTACACGACGCCAGCACAAGTTCTACTTATTGTTTTTTTTTCCTTTTTATTCCCCTATTTTGTTTTCTTTTTTTTTTTTGGCGTCCAGGGGCTATGTCGTCGCCCATGTCTGCTCTGACATGCAGGTGCTATGTCGACGTCCGCGGCTATTGAGACGCCGAAGTGTAATTCATAAATAAAATTTTCCCACTGGAAGATCTCATCAGGCACTATCTCACATTGTGAAAATTTGCACACATATCTTTACAGAACGACACAAACGCACGGAGAAGCTTCTTCTGACGCGACATAGCCATCTAAAGCATTCGCATTAATTTAATTCTCGCGTTTAAATATTTCCCGAACTGAACCAAATCGACCAAATATTTCCTACAGCGAGATCTCATCACACATTGCCGAACACAACCAAACTTTTGCACATATATCTTTATAAACGAACATAATTGTGCGGAGAGCTTCTGCTGACGCGACATAGCCACCTAATGCATTGTTATTAATTTACTTTTCGTGTTTAGTTATTTTCCTAGTTAAATCACATAGACCAGAATTTTCCCACAGCAAGCTCTTATCAGGCACTATCTCACACAATGAAACTTTTGCAACTACATCTTTATAGAACAGTACAACCGTGCGGTGAAGCTTTTGCTGATGCGAAGTAGCAATTTAATAAATGGATTTTCATAAATTTATTTTCACGTTTAATTAATTTCCTATTTATACCACATCTATAAAATTTTCCCGCAGCAAGATCTCATAAGGCACTATCTTTAAAGCCGAACTTTTGCGTATACCTTTATAAAACGACATATTCGTGTGGAGTACCTTTTGCTCACAGGAAGTAGCCATCTACTGCTTGCACATTAACTTAATTTTGGCGTTTAATTATTTCCCTAAATATACCTCATCTATCGAATATTTTCTAAAGCGAGATCTCATCACACACTGTCTAAAACAAGCAAACTTTTGCACATATATCTTTATAGAACGACACAATCGTGCGGAGAACCTTTCGCTGAGGCGACGTATAGCCATCGAACTAATTTAAATTTCGCGTTTAATTATTTCATATTTATACGACATCGAAAAATTCATTACACTGCATTATCTCCTCAGGCACTATCTCACACAGTCAAACTTTTTCTGACGGGAGAGAGCCATCTAATCCTCTCGCATTAATTATTTTTCGCGTTTAATTCCCTAATTATACCACGTAGACCAAATAATGTCTACAGCGAGATATCATCACACATTGTCTTCACTGCTAAACGTTTGCACATATATCTTTACAGAACGACACAACCCTGCGGAGAAGCGTTCACTGACGCGACATAACCATCTAATGCTTTCGCATTAAAAATTCTGGCGGCAATTAAATGTACTCACGTGGAGGAGTGCGAAAGCATGGAACATTCTAGCGCTCGTTTTTGTCCACGACTTAAGTGGGGTTCCATTTCTTATTTTTATTTCGGCGTTTATTTTCCTTGCTTTTTTGTTTTTTTTTTTTGCTTTACGTCCAGGTTCTATGTCGCCGTCCGAGACTGATTTGACATCCACTTGTATGTCAACGTTCGTAGCTATTGTGAGGTGAAAGCCTAACTTTCCCGTTTATTTTTTATTTCATTAATACTGCAAGCCTTTGGACAAAGGCCCTTGGCAGGAGTGGGTGCCACATGAAATGCACATTGATTATAAGAAATGCACGTTAACAAACAGTAACAAGGAAGACGTAAGTTTGTTAAAAAATGATCTTAAAGCATCCTCAAAAAAGACTCGAATGTTGGATATTCCATGACAATGAGGCTCGAATATTTCATCTTTGGACGGTTCGTGGGAAGAAGGAGTAAGGTCTTTTGGTTTTTTAGAATGATGTGATCGTGTTGGACGTCGACAGACGTCTTGGATATGCTGCTCTCTGGTTTCAATTCACCATGGTAAATTAAGTGCATGTATTTTAGTCTTTCGCGGCGTCTTAATTCCTGCAGTGTTTTCAGGTTTGCTCTGTCTAAAAGAAGGGTCGGTGATGTTTTTCAGCTATATAAATTATAATTGAGTCTAACTGATTTTCTTTCCACATTTTCAAGTTTGGTTACGTTGGCTTCAGTGTACGGATCACAAACGAGTGCTGCGTATTCCAGAACTGGCCTATCGAACGTCTTATAAGCAATTAGCTTAAATTAAAGTGTGGATAGTCGCACGGATCTGCTCATAAAGCCTAGCTTACACATTGTTTTGATTTCAATATAAGTGATATGGTCATTCTATTAAAAATCGGTTGCGATTACGGCGCCACGGTATTTTTAGGTTTCTACGAAGGATAAATGCTGATCATTAGTGATGTATGAAAAGTTGAAGGCTGCTTTTTGCTTGTTATCCTCATGGCTACTGTCTTCTTCATCTGCTTTTTATCTGCCGTGTTGAGCAGAAACATTATATTGTTGATAAGGCTGCCTGTGTTAATGCGTAATCATTCGGGCTTTTGATTTCCTAATAGAGGATGCAGTCGTCCGAAAATAGCTTAATCTTCATTGGGGTACTCTGAGTAAAGTCATCGATGAAAACAAGAAATAAAAGTGACCCAAGTATGGATCTCTGCGGAAAGCTGGACTAAACTGATGCTGCGCTTGAACCTACGCCTTCAACAAATACACTCTGTTGTCATTGAGACAGGTATTCCTCTATCGATGCGAGCAATCTCCTGTTCTTTAATATGGCTTGCCATTGTAGAAGAAGCTTCTGGTGGGACACACGTTCCAAAGACTTTTCAAAATGTAGATAAATGATATCACTTTCACCTTGATTATCTAAAACTGCGGTGAAATCATGAAAAGTTTCCAGCAACTGCGTTATTGTGCTTAACCCTTTGCGGAAGCTTTGTTGGCTGCAATCAATTATGTTACCTTCAAGAAAAGTCGAGATATGCTTAAAGATAACATGTTCCAGCGTTTTGGCGCAGGACGATAGTAATCAAATTGGCCTCTAGGAACCAAGAAGTCAAGTGTTTCCTGCTCTGGGTAAAGCTACTATCTTTCAATATTTCCAGTCGCTTGGAATGTCTACTTGCAATAATGTTTCATTACGTAACACACACAGGTATTTTGAACATCATTTAGCATATTTTACCAGGAAGGCATTAGGTATACCATCAAAACTTGACAATTTCTGCCCATCAATTTTTAGCTGGAGCGAGAGCACACCTTCTTCGAACATCATCGATCAGAGGGACGCCATTATACAATGAAATATTTGGGCTTTTACCGTTATCCGTATACACTCAGCAGAAAAACTTGTTGAAGAACTCTGCGATGAATGAATGGTCGAATATAGTTATTCCATTGGCGTAAAGGTTTATTACTGGATTCTTTTTTTGGCTGAAGTGCCGCCGAAACTTTGCTGGGGACGAGAGAAGAAATTTTTTCAGCGATATGTTATGATAGTACTCTTTGCTTTCTTTAAGGTCTGCTTTACCTGCAGACGCATCTCACCAAGTTTGCTAGCATTGTACGCGGATGGAAGCTTCCGATGCTGTTTTCTTATCTTTTTCGTCTTTCTTTCCAACCGCCCAATATCTTTCGTCACCCATGTGTTTGTGTTCCGCACTATTTCGCGCTTAAAAGGCATGAAGTCTTGAACACACTTTCAGAGAAGATTTAAAAAAAAAAACACCACAAGTAATCAGCAGAGGTTTTGCTTTAAATTCTTACATTTCATTAAAAAAAATTTTCCCCGAGGGAGATCTATCATGCACTATATAACACAATCATACATTTACATATTTATCTTCACAGAACCACGTAATCGTGCGGAGAAAGTTTTGCTGACACGAAGTACAAGCCTATTTTCACGTCAAAGTTTAATTTCTGCGTTTAATAAAATTAGCTGATTACAATTCATTTACCAAAATTTTCCCAGAGCAAGATCTCTTCCCGCACTATCTAGCACAAAATTTTGCCCTTCTACTTTTTGGCTTTTGCTGACGCGATAATGCTTTCGGACTAAAAGAAAGCTCAGGGCACTTACGCCTTGTTTGAAATTAAACAGCGCTGCATATTTAGACGAATATACAGAAAGACATGACAGGAAGGGGTTCTTCCACAACACCACTACATGGCCTATTTAATTTTTTAATTTCACTGTTTTATGTATTTTCCTTGCTTCTATTTAGCTTTGAAGTCCAGTTGCTATGCCCGAGTCCGTGGTTGTTTTGACATCCAGGTGCTATGTCAACGTCCGTAGCTATTGTAACGTCGAAGTGCAATTTTTGCGTCTGAATAGGTAATTACCATTTATCAACCAAATTTTTCCCACAAGAAAATCTCATCACGCAATATGTAACACAATGTTTTACACTTATTGCACAGAACGACATAATCATGAGGAGAAGCTTTCGCTGACACAAAACACGAGGCAATTGTGGCATCGAAGTGTAATTTTGCGTTTAATTGTGTAACTAATTACAACTCATCAACCAACTTCTTCCAACAGTAATATCTCATCACGCACCACTAACACAATCAAAAATTTGCACGTATGTATTTTTAGAATGACACAGTCGAGCGGAAAAGCTATCTCGAAGTCAAAGCCTATTGTGACATCGAAGTGTAATTTTCGAGTTTAATGAAAAACAAATTATACCACAACCACTAAATTTTTTCCGCAGCGAGATCCAATCACACAATATCTAACCCAACCAAACTTTTGCACACAATGCTTTATAGAACGACACAATCGTGCGGAGAATCTTTTGCTGACGTGACATAGCCATCTAATACTTTTGCATTATTGTAATTTTTGCGTTTCATTATTATCTAAATAATCCACATCGACCAAATATTTCCCAAAGCGAGATCTTATCACACACTACCTAGCATAACCAAACGTTTGCACATCTATACCGGCTGCCTCCGACAAGGTACCCCTGGGACTGAGTGCAGAGATTTTGTTCTTTTCGCTCTAAAAACCGTGAGACAAGAGTCATATTTGACTGCGCGAAGGTTAATGTGAAAACTTCGTGAATCAACTATGGGGCTTCAGTACACCACTTTCCCATGTGTATATAAAGAGCCGGAAGGCTTAGAACCCTCTCTTTTTGTCGGGGAGCACTTAAAGCATATTGGCGTACTTCAGTAATGAACGTCAGCGCTCCTTTGTTCGCTACCTCAATGCAAGGCTGCCTTCTCTACTGATTGCAAGGCACAAGCAACGATATTAACAAAATTTCTTCTTATATTCCATTAGCCTGGAAAGTGATATCAAACTCCGAGTGATAAGCCCTCCGATAAGCCCTCCGATAATAAGCCCTCCGAGGCCAGGGTCTGGTCAGGAGGATGTGTTCCCTCCTTTTGCCCTACCTCAAGGGCAAAAACTATGTATTACCTCAATAAATCTTAAACCTCAAACGCTTTGAATTCGCCTGATGACCTGGTTCGCTAGTGATTGACACAACGTGAGTGCGTGTTTATGCAACATTGAATATAGCTGTTGAACTACTCGCAAACGCAAAATCGCATATTCCGGCCGGGAGCACATCTCGCATATATCTTTAAATGCTAGACTGGTCACAAGCGAGCTATTTACCCACTGGGCCTTTTCATGCAGGCACGTACCGTCTGTACCGGGTGCATTGAGTAGCGCCATATCCACCATGTTCGAGGTAGTGCACTGGCTGCCAAGAAGTGTTCAATCGCCAGCGGAAAGAAGCGGTTCCTTCCCAGAACATCTCGCGTTTCCACGCGGATGGCTACCACATTCTTCAGGCAGCGCCCCAGCTCGGCGTCCTCGGGCGAGCTTCCGTCGGGGCGGCACCGTCCCTGCATCAGACCCTGCTCGACGACGCGCCGCAAGGCCTCGCGGCTGAGCACGTATCCCGCACCGCCGCTCACGTAGCCGCCTGGCACAATCACGCGGAACGGGTAGCCGAAGTAAAGTGGTTGCGAGGGGTCCTTGTCCAGCAGGAAGAACCTGCAGCCACACGGCGACGTGATATAAATGCATTTCTTACACAGTTAGGAACGAGACAGTGTTTCAGTTTCTACGGACATTTACTGCCCCTCAGACAAAGCTACAGCAATAGACACACTGGTGTTTCGAAGGTCTAAAAGAACCGCGTCTACGCAGCTCGACATCTAAATCCGGCCTATTTTATAACAGTATGGCACGACCGTCGATTCATTCGCCTTGAAGCACTTTAGCGCAGAGCACCGACAGAAGTGAGAACTAGCGCATGTGCAACCAACATGATTCTAGTGCAGGAAGACCCCTTCAGCTCGCGGAACTTAACTGAACATGGTTAAAACTCGGTGTATAGTGAAATGGCTTAGTGGCAGTGTTCGCAGCTTGTTTTCTTAAACTGACTCTAGAAGCTCTAGAAAATGAATTCACCTTGTTTTAATTTTAAGACATTAAAACTTTTGATATTATATAATAATGCAGGAACGAGGCGAAACCATAGGTACTAAGCAGCCTTAGGATTCTTTTCACATGCCGCGCCTTTAGGCAGTCAATCCATATCTTGATTTTTGTAAACCGATTGAAGCCCGGAAAGCAGAATTAGCAATTTCTTGCCCTATGGACATGGCGGCGTCTAAAAATAGCGTTTTATGAAAACCAGTTAACGCTACGCCACTGCACAGAGAATGGGAAAACACTGTTTTCCTGACTGCGCCCAGCTCAATCGCGTTTTGCGCTGCAATCTTCCTCACTCTTGTATAGCTTGCTCCACGTAGTCCTGTGAGCGAACACTTGTTTCACACGCCAGGAAAAAGGCGCCCTGGGAAAACGTTGTCGTAGTTTCGTGGTGAAAAAACCACGATTTAAGCGTTGTCTCGCAAAAATAAACTCAGTTCAAAGACGGCAAAACATTTATATCACCTTCCTTGCCTTAATTAGGCGGTTTTTCCTTCAGCTAAAGATCTGCTGGTGCAAGCTGCCTATTCGCCGTGAGGAAAGGTGCGTAGACGATAGGAAGGTCTCCGCTTGCCTGAGGTTCTCCACGATGACGTAGGTGTCGTCGTCCGCCTTCAGGAACCACTCGTATTTGGTCAGATGTTTGGCGTGGAGTTCCACGAGCGCCGCCTTCGTCTTGGCCCACAGGGCTTTGCGTTCCTCGGCGACGCTCAACTCGACTGCGGCCCCTTGGCGGCTGCTGCTCATGAGAAGAAGGCGGTTGCAACGACGCCCCCACGTGGAAACCACGTGGCGAGCCCGGCTGGAGATGGTGCGCGGGCCCGTCAACAACCAGCACAGCAGTGGCACGCGTTCGCGCAACAGTCCGACTGCACCTCGGGGTGGCGCTGCCGCTGAATGGGAAGCATGTATGGGAGGACAGTTTGAATTTGAATTCTTCTATTTCCAAAGCAATACAATTTATCGCCGCGAAAAGAAATGTGAACAAAAGGGAGCCGATGCGCTCTGCTGTATGAATTTCGTTTCATAGCTTCCTAATATGGGTGCTGAAAAAAAAAATATTAGACGGGGTCAAAATGTTTCATGGTCGACTACAATGCTTTTTTATTGTATATTATACTTTCAATCCCGTCAGCGATCATAACAGGGAGGACATTCAAAAGTACATTGAAATACAAGCATAGCAATGATGTATCATTAAAGTGCATATAGAAATATTGTACGAAATTATACATCAGCAAGTACGTATAGGTGACAAAATATGTTATGAGGAGTTTATGCCAAGAAATTATCCAGAAAAATAGTTATACCAGAAGAGAAAAACAAGAGGGGAGGAAAAAATTCACAGTGGCAAAAACACAATAACTTCTGAGCTGTAGGTAGGTCACTTTCAACAAACGTGATAAAAGCATTTAATGTTAGACTACTAACAATGGACATGTTTAAAGTGTTTCATTCGCGTACAGCACGAGGAAAGTACGAATATTTAAAACGGTCAGTACTGAGTGAAACCTCCTTTAGTGTGTCTATGTGGTTTTTACGTGTCTGCCGCGTTTCTGATTTTGATATGTATCGTGAAGTGTCGACTTTTAATTGATTGTGTAAGAATTGGCACATGGTTTTGAGGCGCGCTAGTTTTGCTCTGCTTTGAAGGACCTAACCCTTCAAAGTCCTGCGTGCCTGAGTGCCTGTTGGTGAGTCTGTTTACCTGCGTTTGTTCAATATGCATCTGACCACCTTCCTCTGCACGCCTCGTAATTGTTTGATTAGCTTGTTAGTGAAAGAGAACCAAGCAACATTGGATTATTCTAGAACTGGCCTGAAAAATGTTTTATGCCTGTTTTATTTTTTTCCACAAGCAAATTGCCTGACCATAATGTTTACTGATCATCACTAAACGCCTTCGCATGGCAGTTGTCCAGTGTAGACTGCAAAACATTTAACGCTTCATTTGATTTTTATTTTAGGTTTATTGCTTTGTATTTTTGTATTTTGGATTTCTGTTGTGAAATAGTGTGTCACGGCTGTTGTTATCCTAGTATCTTCAAGTTTTTTCCGACAGAAAGTTTTATCATTTCCGCCTACGAAAAATGAATTTCTTATGTTCCTCAGTGGCTCTTTAGTGTTTATGATGTTGTTTATATGTACACTGCGCTTTGTTATTTGTGTTTCTATATGTATTTTACTTGCACAATACTGCAACAGCCAGGTACATGAGGCTAGCGGTACGTACTAAACAAATACAGATAAAAAAGGTGGCAATAAGGACTAGTTAGCAAAATGGTTGGTATCATGTTAACAAAATTGGAGTGCAAGGGAGTGCGTCTGTTGATATCACAGTGCCGTCGTAATATTAATTTGTTACAAAAAAGGCGCCCTCTATGGGCGGAGGTTAGCGAAAGCATATGTTAAAATAGAAATGTTCGTTAGTGATCGCTGGATGCCAAGGCGATTTTCACGATACCGCTTCTCCTTAGTAATGTCACTACTGTGAACAGCAGTGTACGGTAGTACTGAGCGCAGATTCAACACGCAGCGCCTGGTGACTTATTCAGCGCTACTTGATTAAACGTTTCTCAAACGACCGCGTAGAAGCATAGGATTGCTGACGATGGATGACATGCATCATTATACTCTGCAGCAGTTATTTTTCGATGCCAGCTGCCAGTACGACAGCTGCTGTTATGCCTAGCAGTGGCAACACGTAGTGAGATCAATAAAAACATTATATTTAGGGAAGCAGCAATTGCAGTGGCCATTCCTAGCAGTTGTCCGTTGTCTGTGCGTTTGTTTGCTGCTTTGTTTGTCCGAAGTCACCTTTGTAGCAAGCTGCCCACCATATTGTGGGCAGCCTTCTGAGGTGTGTACACACACACACGCGCGACCACCGTGAGAGACCGCCATGTCATTAATCACGAGAGGTTGCTCGCGGAAGGAAACCTGAGTGTCACAAGTCTTACTAATGGCGGCGCCTGCCATAGCAGAGCAGTGGCGCACCGCTTAACCACTGATAATTGCGCAAGAAGAGGTGTGCGGGAACCTAGAGATCTAGGAATGTGAAGTACAGGATTCTTAATTGCGCATATATGGTCATTGACCAATAATCGCTATCCGAACAATTTCCATCCGTGAACAATGAATCCGAACACCGGAACCAATTTTAAAACCGAAGTTCTCACCCAAATAATTCGCCTTTGACCTAACTACGCAAATCTACCGTCATGTTAATTGCAATCATAGACGAAAACCCAAAAGAAAGGGCCTAAAGACGCTCATGGTGGATCTTTAGATTGAACAGTTGGACCTGAAATGGGTAGGTGTGTCAGAAGGTAGAACCCGGGTGAGTCGCTTCTATGTGTCACCAGCGTTGCAGATCTCTTGAGCGCAGGAGGAAATTCACACTTTCTTTGAAGTTTGAATACCAATAGTACGTAGATAAAAAGCAATCCTCTTCGGAGTTATACTGCAGGCGAAGAGTGTGTCTACGGCAAAGTGTGTTACAAGGAAAGCCGTAGTGCAATTGCTGTGCCTCTAGACGTTCACCAAAATGGCCCGAAATGCATATCACGTGGGAGCGGTTCTATTTTGCCACCACGCATCCTATCGTACCACTTTAGGCTCGAAAGCCCACAGACATAGCTAAGTAGCAGCCCCGATGCGTTTATCACAGGTAGGAGATATGTGTAAACGCACCCAAACTGCCTGCTGCGGCTGAAAAACCATTTATTTAGCAACAGTGGTGCCAGAAATGTCATAAAAAGTCAGGTTATCAAGCAACATTTGATGGAGCATTCGTGTAAAGGTTCAAGCAAGCAAGAAAAACACCAAACAATAACCTACGTGCTTGAAAATTTTGAGCAATTCTTGGTTACTGAAGAGAAGCTTCATCGGCACGCTATTCTGCAAAAAGATTTGAGGCTTCGAGATGAAGCTGCGCTGATTTTTTCGGCTTTTGTAGAAAATTGGTTAAATGTAAAAAGGTTATGGTTCAATGTAATAGATTCATAAATAATAATATTTGCAAGATAAAACATCGCAAACCGAATTATGCCAAATGGGCCGAATGAAAGACGGACCGAGTAATTCAAGGCCAAAAGCAACAGTCTCGCTCGACGCTGTCCAGTTTCTTCAAAAAAATGTTATGGCAGTTTATCAAATTCTCGAATGTAATGTTCCTATATTTATGGTGCAAAAATACTACGTTCATGGCACATTCTTTGAATTTTTCAAGCGAGTGCAAATCTAGGCCCCATTAAAATGTTTATAAAAAAAGTTGGACGTTTTTCTGCGCGCTCGAAAATTTTACTGAAGAATATAAAAGCATTTAACTTTGGTATCAGTAAAGACTAGACTGCAACCAAAACATATATTTTTATACTTTAGTTTACCCTAAAAAGTACCATTTTTGTGTTTTCAGGAAAGGTACCCACATTCCTGGCCGATACAAAACACTCCATTGGCCGCCCGCGGTTTACTACTACACAAAAATCACTGAACTGCCGTGGTCGCTCAGTGGTTAGAGTGCTCGGATACTGATCCAGTGTTTCCGAGTTCGAACCCGACTCGGCCGTTGCTTTTTGATGGAGGCGAAGCGCTAAGGCGCCCGTGTGCTACGCGATGTCAGTGCACGTTAAAGATCCTGAGGTGGTCGAAATTATTTCGGAGCCCTCCACTAAGGCACCTCTTTCTTCCTTTCTTCTTTCACTGCCTCCCCTATCCCTTCCCTTACGGTGCGTTTCAGGTGTCCGTCGATATGTGAGGCAGACACTGTGCTATTTCATTGCCAAGAAAACGGAAAACCAAAACAAATAGGACAGGAAAAGATAAAATAGGTTTTAAGTTAAAAAGTTGCGATTTGCTGTGTACTCACTCTTAATACTGTAATTAGTTTGTTGGAGTAAAAATTAGGAGAACACCAAGAATTCTAGAAGCGATGCACCAACTTCACCGCTAAGTGTTTACTTAAACACTGCTGATTCTTGTACTGTAATGCCTCTTGCATTGTGTCGAACGCTATCGCCAATTTCTAAAAGGCGCACTTCGGTTGCTTGTGCTCTGCGTTCCATGTGAACCCTGACAGCTGCAGAAAGAGTAGCTTGCTTCCTCATTAAGTGAAGATTCGTTATCATTGTCAGTATATGCGTTCGGTCTTGTCATGCGGGAATGCGTGAGACGATCAACTGCGGATGCCGTGTTCGCGTATTCGTGCAGCAGATTAGGTCGTTCTTCTGGCATATAACTTACAGCTATGCTTTTATTTTCCGGGGCTCCACTTCCCATTTCAAGTGCGCTGCAGTCGTGAGGTGCAGCATATAATTGCACTCCAAGGCTCTGTTTATGAAAACTAAAACGCGCATGTGCCAGATGAAAAAATCGGCTAACGGCATGTCGGCTTAACGCATCAGAGGAGTACACATGGCGGACTGAAGGAAAATGATGGCACGAAAGCTTGTCTAGGCCCACCAAAATGTATCTCTGAAGCAGCCGTCCGACAGGGGCAGCAAATTTTCTGTGTTACTCTATATATACCATTCAGAAAATTGGCCAGCTTGCTTTGAGAGTTGCCACAATAATAGACCTTTTACAACTTCTGTGCATATCTGCAGCCGTAAATTTATATGCTGCTCAATTAATTATACTTTAAAATTATTATTTCTTGAAATAGAAATAGACCTGAAACAACCATTCTGAAAGCTAACCTATTCACTCGTCATGTTCAGTGCGCTATGTCTCTGATATATGGGAAGACTTTAATATGTAGTTACGGCTAAACATTGGCGTGCAGCAAATTCTTTAAGACCGTTCTTAGAACAACACGCCTGAGCAGCTGACAGCGCTGGAGGCTCCGCAGCTGCGTAGAAAATGCACTTTTTGTATTTATTATACGGGCAATTAGTGAATACCACTTGTCGCAAGTTTTCGCGTGGTGGAAAGGGCAGTCCGCCAGTCTGCAAGACGGCGAAAAGGGCTTTCATGAAAACTATTTATGGGGCAGATTCATGACCACATAGAACAGAGTGACTCGGCGGCAGCGTTATTACAAAGCGTGCTTTGCGGTTGTCAAGCAGAATTTCGGCGCTCTCGGCTGCGCTCAATGCAAAGCCGCGCAAGGAAGCACGGTTATAAGGTGCCAAAGTAACTACAACAATCTGGAACAATGTGGAAGCAGTCGTGTCTGGCTGCGATCATTTGAGACAAGTCTGGTCGCCTCTCTCGTCGCACACAAAACGATAAAGCTGACTGCCGGTGGCTTTGAAATTGAACACAGAAACGGTACTAAGATTCGTGGACGTATATCGTTACGGAATGAAGCGGCTCGGCTCCAGGTGATTGGGAAGAAGAGAAGGCGGAGCGGACTGGTGGCGAGATGGCGCTATCATATCCTCTGCACCATAAGCCTGAGTGCGGCTCCTCATGCATCCACAACACTTGAGAAGTGCTGGTGCCGACTGCGATCAAGGCTTGAGGAGCATGAACGATTGACTGTGAGAGTACGCGGGACATTAGGAAACCGAGCTGCGGCCTGCCGTATTCTGCATTTCAATGCCAATATGGAACGAGAATTGTTGAAAAAAAATTGTTTGCCTTAAAACAATTTCTTCAATAAAACCCACTTGTAGCAGGTGGCGCTATAGCTATCGAATAATCAGGATTTTGTGTCTTTACATAGACTACTTCAGTGTAGAATTTTTGGCTGGATAAGCGGCAAATCGCATTTTTTTAACTTCCGTACTTCATTCAGTATTTTATGCCATTCCACGAACAATTTTAACAACTAGAAGATGACCCAGAGAGATACTAAACTATTTTGGGTTGGTCAAGAATGTCGGACATATGTCCTAAAAAAAAAAGGAAAATGATGCTTTTTTGGTTAAAATAAAGAGCTAATAACTATATTAACATTTTATAGTTCCATTAAATTTTTGGCTGATGCTAAGAATAATACTAGATTGTTCACGGTGAATATCTAGTGGAGAAAGCAAACACATTTTGTTCTATAAAGTTTGAATGCGTATTTCTCACTCATCAGGAATACTCAAAGATGAATCTCATGACCAGCATTTTTTTTTCTTCCAGAAAACAATAATTTGAAAATTGGTTTTGAGGAAAGGAAACGGCGCAGTAACTCTCTCGCACATCTCGGTGGACACCCGAATCGTCCTTTAATTGAAGGAAGGAAGGTGGGAGAGAAAGAAGAAAGGAACAAATATGTGCCGTTGAGGAGGTCTCTAGAATAATTTCGACCACCTGGGGATCTTTGACCTCGACTGACATCGCACAGCACTCGGGCGCCTCTGCGTTTCGCCTTCATCGAAACGCGGCCGCCATGGTCGGGTTCGAACCAGGGTACTCAGGCTCAGTAGCCGGGCGCCCTAACCACTGAAGCACCGCGGCGGATCGAGAAATAAACAGTGAAATTGCTTTCGACAATATACGATAAAGCGCCATAAATGCTTCGAGCAATCGGAGGAGGTCCATTGCAAAGCTTATGCATCTGGCATGGGATGACTCAGATTGTAAGCATAAAGGGAAACATCAGGTGTTTACCTGCCAAGGGGCCACATCACAATACTCTATTCATAAAACTTCAATGAAGATTCGGGTTATACCATTGCTTTTTTACCGCTAAATGACCAATTACGTGCGGTGTGTGGTGATGAGATGTCACACGTGCTTGCTTACGACAGAATGAGCGGAAGAAATTAGATGCCTGTCAAAACAATCAGACACCGCATCATCACAAACTCTGACAAAGATTATACCGAGGTGAATAGAGGACATAAAGGTTGGGAAGTTGTTCATTAGAAACCGTGACCTGCTAGAAGTTTGAGGGCATTAATTACGCTACGAAAAGGAACTCATTTTTATAGCATATAATTTTGCTCAATTCGTGAGTTAGGTGATTAAGAAGGGGATGGAGGTATCAACTCGCTCTAAATGTAGGTAAAAGTAGGGGAACTGTGCTCTACAGGCGGTATTTCAATCTGATTTCCTCAAACAAAAGATTCGTAATACACCAGATACGGAATATATCACAAAGTTCTTACGTTGGAAGTGGAAGAAAATGCTTCATATAAAGTGCAAACTGTAAAAAGTAGAAATATTACGACTGCGGAATATTGAGCTATGACCACAGGAGACCGGGAGTGAGGAGTTTGTTCAGGATATTGATGAAAGGAAAAGCGGACGCAGCCTACTTTAAATAAGATAATAATTCGCAAAAAGATCTCTCTCAGCTATGATTGCCACCTGTGCTGCTATCCAGCAGGTACGGTGAAAATCGTGTCGTTTCTGTCCACGAGGTCTCAGAAAGGTGGTTATGAAAGCGCAGGTATTTTATGGCGGAGAACAAAATATACAGATTAACATATGCAGCTAAGTAGGCGGTAAAACCCTTTTAACTACTCATGTACACCCTTGAGGGAGCAGGGAACAAATAAACGCATATATTTCAATGACAAAAAATTTAATTGTTCCGTGTGCTTCCAAAATTTTTGTTGTTCTTTATATTGAACATTTCGTACCACACAACCAAACCTTGGAAACACAGTACTTGAGATCTCTAGTTTATGAGCCCAAATTACAACATCTTGAATGATTGTGAAATGGCTGAACACAGTTTGCATTCCGGGTAGCAGGATGATACAGTGATTTAGCGATTATTTACTCATGGAGAACGCTTCATCGCTATCGTGTGTACTGTATGCTCTGAAACACTTTATTACAATAAACATTCTCGAGAGACCCCCTAATGAGATAGGCACTGCCTTGAATACGCGGATCAGTGTTATAGAGCTCGGAGTCACACCCTTTCGAATACACTCCGGTCATGTAAAGTTCATGCGAGATATAGACACCGCACTCTCCGGCTTGTTGAACAAGGCTTGCCACCTTTACCTACATCACGTCGTGACCTTATTGAGGAACATAGAAGATAAGCAGAAAAGGCAGGAGACAGTGATTAAGGTGATGAAGTCTTTGTAAGTTATGCTGAAACTTTATCTGCGAGGAGACGCTTTTATTAAATCACCTTATCACCTGCTCATTCCCGGCGCAGTCGCGCCATCCCGCAGCCTCTCGACAAAAAAATTATGTGTAGACGAATCTCAAACGGTCGGCTTCCTGTTGAGGTTTCTTCCTAAGACGGTGGCATGAATTATTGTTCCTACGCGTTTAATCACTATAGAAGAGGGGCCGGGCAGCTGGGATTTAGGCGCAAACATCGATGTGTTGAAAACCTTTACTTACCATGAATTTTTGCATCAAATTATGTTAATACATTCTTCCGATCAGCTTTCTGTGCATTCAGTGGTTCCTTTGAAAGGAACCGAGTACCTAAATGTTCAAGATTCATCACAGCGAACTAGCAATCGTTTGAAGAGCGCACCTACCGTATGCTGTGCTGTTCAGGTCATACAGGATCGGGGTGAGTGGTGGTGTACCGCGGAAAGACGTCGCGGCCCTCCGAAGGATTGCTTCGGTTTTCTGCGAGTCCAGCGAAGGAATGTAGCAGGACAACGCCAGGCCCATAACGAGGCAGAGCAGGAAAGGAAGACAACTACGTGCTAGAAGGTACGGCAGCTCAAGACTCCGCCAACCGCCGCTCCGCATTCGCCGTGCTTGAAACTGCGGCGCAGGACGGTTTCTACAGCATGAAACAGAATGCAATTTCTCTCTTTGAGTGCCCATGTACAAAGCGAAAGAAAGAGCTCAGAAAATTACCTGAAAATCTGTCGCAACTTCAGACATTAGCACCGTTAAAAAGTTTAAAATATAGGCTTCAACCATTTTTTTTTTTTCATTTTATCTCGATTTTGTTAGTGATTGCAAGTTTTTTTTCCCGTTAAAGCGACTGCAATGAAGCAACATCGCTAGATTATGGGTGAAGTCAGTGCGTCTATATTGTACATCTCATGCACGGCGGCCTCATTCAGAAGTGTTCCCATGTTAGGTCCTTGAACTTTAAGGAACACGAGGTGGTCCCGACTACTTTGGATTATTCCACCAACACTTCTCTCATAGCCCGCGTGAAACGCGGGGACCTGAATTCCTTGCTCCTACACACTTACTTAGTACATTGAAGGTTTTTAGAACGGCAGTCTGCATGAAACTTTTAAGGAGATCCTTTAAGCTTATGGATCTATTCGTAAAGTATAATTTTCATGAAATTAGAAACGCAGCCGCAAATTAGTAAATGTGACATATCTTCCACCACCTTATGTTCAGTGGAACCAAAATTCTTTTCCCAAAGAACTGAATTTATGGTTGTACCACCCCAGAAGCGGTTATCTCATCGAAAAAATCTCTGAACCGCTACGCATAACTCCCTGGACGCCCCAGCTAAGTTGTTCTACCATTTCAATTCAATGGGGCATGACATCACGTTTGGTTGTGTGTTGGAATCATTACATGAGCCACCAAAGTCCACTGCCTAACATTAATACCCTTTATAGCATATTTGTGTCGAGGTTGCTTGCATTTTACCTGTTGTTCTCTTTACAAGTTATCCACTGTCACTAATCTGCTGCGCAGTGCTTAATTTAGTTTTAAATCCTTTTTTACCAGCACCCCAGTTCCTCTCCTTGAACAGAGAACTGGTACAATAAAAGTCGTATGCGGTTTTTATGCGCAAAATTGTTAGTATTATTAGTTGTAGTAGTAGTGGTCTATTTAACAAAAAAGCAAAAGTGAATGAAAAGGATGTTGCTATCTAATATCTTAGGTACCCTAGCTGCAGCCAGCGGAGGCAAAATTGGAAAATGAGAGAATGGCGAGAAGCATAGAGGGGAGCAATAGCAAGAGAGGACAGGGGAAAGCTTTGCACACTATTTAGGAAATATAGTTGTAAGCTCCTATTCATAAATTCGGGTCGGGTGCCAAATGCATTCCACGATCCTCGCGTAATCCTGTTTTCTTGTCATGAACCGAATTAGCACTCAGTAGTTGAGCCATGTAAGGGGATATTAAACGGCTTTCACTGTACTGGTTTGGTTTATGGGGGCTTAGCGTCCCAAAGCGACTCAAACTATGAAGGACGCCATAGTGAAGGGCTCCAGAAATTTCGACCACCAATGAATATTTAACCTGCACAGACATCGCACAGTGCACGGGCTTCTAGATTTTCGTCTCCATGGAAATTCGATCCCCGCGGCCGGAATCGAACCCCCGTCTTTCGGGTCAGCAGCGAAGCGCCATAACCATTGAGCCACTACGGGGGCCCCCTCACAATACTGTGAATAGTTATTTAGTTATAGGCTTCCGTACTTCATTTTCGCCTAAACAACATAGATTTTTTTCAATTTTTATTCCTTTCAAAGATTCTGGTTATTTTTGGAGATAAGAATGCCAAGTGTTTCGTTTTTTTTTAAATTGTTGTCAAGCTTCAAGCAAACGAGTTCTGAAACTTAAATATGCAGTTCTGATGTATTAATATTTTTAAACCAGCAACTGCGAAAGCACTCTATCGTCGTCAACAGGTAACACTGTAAGCAACAGCAGCTCCGATAATTTGTGTGCTGGAATACAATATATTCTCTACAAGGCATATGACTAGAAGAATCAGTCTGAGACAGGATTTGTTCATTAACTCATCCCATTTCAGGCATAGTTACGGTATGTTAGAAGAAAATAAAGGTTTAAAAAGCGTGCGTTACCAACTCTTGCTCGCAACACTCAGGAGTCCGACAACTTTATACCTCGTTTAAACTTCCTGTGATTTACTGTACACAGCGATTCTGCGTTCGCCTGGTTTACAACTATTCTGGTTTTGTATTAGTCGCTCTTGTGGTGGCTCGTTGCACACAATTCGCTCAAGAAATACGCGAATAAAATAAAGTACTTATACCTGTAATTTATCATTTCTGCTGGCTTTTAAAACTCAGCATGTTAATCATTTCGAACATCCTGTAGGTGCGTTTACACTTACCCGCGCTTCAGCTCCAGCTGCGCAGCAGCACAATGAATCGCCCGATACGTTGAGACCTGAGCCTTCCCTGGCAGTGTATGCAATTTTTATTCTAGCCCAACCTATCGCCTTGTGAGGAATGGATATTACTGCGCCTTTCCAGATGCCACATGAAAAACCAACTGCAAGTGGCATGGCTTCAATGGCTTCAACGCTTTTTGCGATCATTTTTTCCGCGGCCGCTGACATCACTCACGACGGACATGAGGCGCCAACGTAGAACGCTGAGCTCGAATCTTCTAGTCTAGCAGCAACTACACAAGTTACCACTCTCACAAAGTTCTGAATTTTCAGCAACACCAGAACACCAACATTTGACCATCTTGTAACCCAATTACTACTTACATGCAAGAATGCAATATGAGCTGAGACTGTTGAGGAATGCTCCTAAGTTACGTGGTATTACGCACGCTAATTTCCAGAGTTTTGTAGGTAGCACGTAAGGAGCGTAAAGGAACTTACCTAAGGTTCCACGGAGGCGCAAAAATTTTTAGCTTTTCCATTTTTGCAGGCAAATGCATTTGGACGCGGATCATGATTGCGTATTAAGAGGCAGCGAATTCTTCTTCTTCTTCTGACGAGCTATGTTTTGCACAGATCTGCAGAGTTCGAAAACATCAGTAACCAAAAGTTCCGGCGCAAGATGCGGTATAACTAATTGATTGTAAAAATATCTAGCTTAAAAAAGTCATTGTGACCGTACAGTGCGCTTATCGCATCATATAATTTAATTCGGTCACGCTGGGTTTTCGTTATCTTCATACAATGGCACATGCCCACCCAGGGAGATCCACCAAGCATTGGGATGCACAGAGAGTGTTTCAAATTCATTGACAGAAATAGAATGACTGGCTGAGGAAAACAAATGTAAAGTGAGAAGAAACACCTAAATAAGACGGGAAATGCATAACGCACTAAGGATATTAATACTGGACGCTGATATGTAATGTCGGAAACTTGTTTTAGTCGTCTGCTGACTCTGTGTCCTCTCTCGGCCTTGACCTGCACGATTCCGGCTGTGCAAGTCCCTGCCTTCGCACAGCACGTCAGAAGGCATCCCAAACACTGCATCTCGTGCGGCGTATTTTACAGAACTCAAGTGGTCCCACGTCCGCCGTTGCCCACCTTCTCATACGTTCTGTGCCACAGCCAAGATTGATTTACCAAACCCGATTCCGGCACATGACAGGCGCAGAGTAGGATAACTTGAAATTGATCAGTCAAGCAGCAATTTTTCTTATGACGGGCCTCCCACAAATTACTCCAAGTCACGTCCTCCAGGCGTGACTTGGGCGTGCTTGACAAACAGAATCATTAACTTCGCCAAGCACGGTGCACAAAATTCCCCAATATCCCTGAAGCCGCAGCTCTCGCAAAATATATGAAAGATGGCTTTGTGTTGCCTATCATTTCCTGCCCGTCACGCACATCGTGCTTCACCAGCACGTTACAGACAATCGGCCTATGACTCGCATACACTCACGGTACGTTGGCCACCTGAGTAAGTATAGTGTGGGGACGGATGGCATCTCGTCAACGGCGACACATGGCGCATGCCGACGCTAGTGTGAGTGAAGATCACGTGACCATGGCTATCTTTTTCCCTGCCTTATCACCACAAATTCCAACATACTCATACGCTCGTTCCTCTGCCTGGCCATCGACACAGGCAGAGCTGTGCGCCATTCAGAGTGCATAAAGCATCATCTGTCCACTGTTACTATCTAGAAGCCTCCTTGATATCCTCACAGACTCCTGAGGCGCCGTCCGCAGTCTTCGGCGTGTGCTGAACACCGGCTTAATGGCACATGTAATTCAGGGCATAATTGAAAAGTTCTCCCTCCCGCCCGTTCCTGGCTTGTTCTTCGTCGTCGTAAACGGCAGAACTGCAGCAAAGAATAGCATGGTTAAAAATGACTGTAGGGGGCTAATGTCGCAAGGTCGACACAGGCGGGTGCGTAATGTGGAAAGTGTAGAGAAGGTCACGGAGAGGACAGGCGAGAGGAGTCGCCTTCAGTGTTCACTGGCTGTTTCCTATTGCCTTGTTAAAAGCACTAATAATTATGTTCCATACTTGCAACACGCCACACAACCCCGCCCGCAAAAAAATTACTCCGGTGCATACTGTAGCGCTTGTGTTGTAGCCGGCAGATATCCCAACAACCCTTCGTTTAGCGGGAGTACACATTGAAGGTTTTATGTGTTGATCTAGCGAGTTTGATTACTTGCGAATGCGGACCCTCTTATTATAGCACAGGGGCGTGGCTCATTTTGTTCGAATTTGTGTAAGATATAAAAAAAACTACTAGTCGCAACCTCTGTCACCCGTGAATGGACAATCTAGTTGCCAACCAGCACATACATTAGCGTTTGTGGTGTCCTTGCCGTTTACCATGTGTAGGGGCACGCGCAACTCTGAATGTGCGCGCCACGAGTCTCATGACCAGCTGACAGGAAACTTCAGCGTCGCTTACAGTCCCCACCGTTCCTCGCCCACTTCGATGGAAGTGCCGACATTTAAAATCATACCGACGCAAGCAGCGCAGACCTAGGCACCGTGTTCGTTCAGGAAGCCGACGAACTGAAGAAAGTAATCGCATACGCTAGCCGTTCCCTGTCCAAGGCCGAGGCTAACTATTCGACAACCGAGAAGGAGTGCTTTGCTATCATCTGGGCTACGTCTAAGTTCCGTCTCTTGCTGTGCGGAATATCGTTCAAGGTGGCCAGCGATCACCACGCACACTGCTGGCTTTGCAGTTTGAAGGACCCCTCCAGCCGCCTCGGTCGGTGCAGCCTGCGTCTCCAGGAGTTCGGCGTCACCATCGTTTACAAGTCCAGACGCAAGCACTCTGATGCCGACTGCCTGTCACAAGCCCCTGTCGATGCACCGCCGCCGGACGACGATGAGGACGCCTTCCTGGGACCCATGAGCTCCAGCTCTTTTGCTCAGCAGTAACTCTCGGACCCAGACTTAAACGCCTCATCGAGTACTTGGAGGGCAAGATTTCCCCCCGAATCATTAAAGCGAGGATTGCCTTTGTTCTTTGTATAGAATGATGTCCTCGTGAAGAAGTTCGCCGCAAACAAAACAGACTACCCTCTTGTTGTGCCTGCCTGTCGTCGCAAAGAAGTTCTACAGCGTTCACACGATGAGCGAACAGCTGGACATTTCGAGTTTTCTCGCACCCCCCGCCAGATTGAAACAAGCATTACTGGTCCCGACTGTCCGCTGATGTCGCACGTTATGTGAGAACCCGCCGGAGGTTGTAAACGGCGAAAAGCACCTCCCACCCGACAAGCAGGTTTTCTCAAGCCTATTGAACCTCCCTCAAGACCCCTCCAGCAGATCGGCATGGAGCAGCTGAGTCCTTTCCCCAAGTCTTCGTCTGCTAGTAAATGGATCATCATAGGGACCGACTACCTAGACCACAACGCGGAGGGAAACGCCCTACTGAATAGAACAGCAGCAGAAGTCTCCCAGTTTTTCGTCGCGTGCATTCTTGTTAGACATGCCGCCCCCAATGAGCTCATCACGGACACAGTAATAATGTTGATGGCGGAACTGACGCAAGACATCCTGTGCTACAGCCAAAGAAGCCACCGGAGGACAACTGCACACCATCCGCAGACCAATGGGCTCACGGAGCGCCAGAACAAAACCATTGCTCACATGATCGTCATGTATGTCGTTGCCGATCACAATACCTGGGACGTTATCCTGCCTTACATCGTTTTCGCCTACAAAACCGCAGTGCAGGAGACCGCCCAGGTGACGCCATTTAGGCTCGTCCATGGCAGGGAGGTGATGACCGTGCTATACACCATGCTGCCCAGTGTAACCGAAGAGGATAACGCCGACGTCGCCGCTTAGCTTCAATACGCAGAAGCCCGAAGGCTTGCCCGATTACGGATCAAAGATCAGTAGCGGAACGACGCCAGACACTACAAACCACGAAGACGAAGCGCGGACTAAAGTCAGGAGAGAGGGATTGGGTTCGGACACCCATTCGCCACCAGTGATGGAGTGAAAAACTTTTGCGCCACTATTTAGGCCGGTAGAAAGTTCTTCGTAGATTAGGTGAACTAGACTATAAAGCAATCCCTGAGGAAATCACTGCTTGCAGCGGCGCCGCATGGAACCCGGAAGTTGTCCATGACGTGCATTAAAGCCCCTTTATGTGCGCTAAAGGACGCTGCGTTTCTCTTTTTTGTTTTTTACGGTCAATTTTATTTGTTTCTTGTCACATAAGTTTTTTTTAATGCGTCCGGTAGATCCTTCTTTAAAGGGGATTAATGCCACAAATCTCTGTAATATTTTTTCGTTCTTCAAAGCTGCCGGCATGCGGTTTTACCGCTTTGTTTGCAAGACGCGACCATATTTATCTATATTGATCGCATCCAAGGGGGAGCTGATTACGCGTTGATCCAGAATGCTGTGGTGAATTTGCACGCCGTACCTCGAAAGTTCGCTGTCAATTTTAAATTGACCACGGCCGAGAGCGGCGGGCATTCTGTTCGACGACCTCCAAGCAGATTTGTTGCTCCTCCGCCACCGAGTGAATCAGTCCATTGTGGGCGCAAGTCATCCCAAATAAAGAGTTTTCTTTATACGCCAGTTTTCACAGCCTTTCTGCTCTCCGCATTGGAATCACCACTAGATGACACTATGAAGACGATTTTAATTTTAGTGTATCAATTCGGGCTGTGCCGCTTCTGCTTAAAAATCCCCGTTTGATGACACATACTGAATCAGCTAGGCGTCACCATCGCTGCAAACAATGCATCATTAAGAGCACTTCCCACCCACATTTACACTTCAATACATCCCAAAAGATTACCTGAGGAACATTCACCCCCAACGCGACCAATGTCGCAGGAAGGCGCGCACGCCAGCGCTACACAAATGGTACAGGATGAGCCCGATAATGTTTGGGTGGATGCCGCCTGCGATGAGCATGGAGCCAGTGTTGTAGGCCAGAAGCCCCCCATAACACCTCTGACATTCGAGTTTCCTTCAGACATCGTCTCTGCGGAAACCAAGGAGACCGCTATAGCCATTGATCTGCCATACATAGATGCCCGTTACATCATCAGTGACTCAAAAACAGCCATTAAAAACTTTAAAATGTGCAGGATTCACCCCCCTGCTCAATGCCTGCTTCCCATGCCCACGTTGTCGAACACGCTGATCTCAATCTGGTGTTTGGGCACTCGGCGATTCCCGGCAACGAGGCTGCCCACTCCTTAGCCTGAGGGTGGAAACAGAGCACAGGTGGACCTCGTGAGAGGAGGAGGCGGAAAAAAATTTAATTTCCGACCGAAATAGTATGCCCCGAACCCCTCGGCACTAGAGCGGGGAGGTAGGAGGCACCACTTTAGATGCTGGCCAGGAGGTCTTGTGGTCCGGCGGCCTCTTAACATCGAAGCATGGTCTCTCAGGATTCTTTAGAATTGATATTAGGTACCCTCCCAGGAAAATTTGGGTGTTTCAAGAATATATGATTGAGGGACCCTCTCAGCCCGCAGTGTGTACACCCGTATGATCTTACCTCCGAGAACATATGGTAATCAATGGTTCGACGAAAGTTCGTCTGGTCAGGCATTGTATTAAAGAAAAAGGAATGCGGTCACTGACCATGTCATGAAATTCAAAGACGTTTCGGAACCTCGCACGGGCTCCTTGATCACTGAGCGGTACAAGAAATTGTCGCGACTTATATACGTAACACGTGGTGCAAGGAGCGTGCATAGATGGGTGGCGTGGTTCCTTGCACCCGGTTCATGGTAGCTGGTGTCGATTGTATGATTAGAGATTCAATCAGCCGCGGAGATGACACGTTCCTTTCCTTCGCGATGACATTGGCGTAGTCCCAGTCAATCGTATGAGTATGCTCTTGCACATGCTCGGCAATGGCGTTCGTCGTGTGATTATTATTTCTGACGTCAAGTTTGTGGTCGCTAAGCCTTCTGGAGAACTTTCCTGTTTCGCCAACGTAAATCTGGGGGCAATTAGCACATGGGATCTGGTAGATGACACCTGGAAATGCTTCAATCGGCAGTTTATCTTTCACGTTCACGAGCTGGTTACGGAGCTTGCTGGTCGGGATGTGGGCAATGCGCATGTCATATTTTGCAAACACGCGGGATAGTGGTTCGCTGATTCCCTGCACGTAAGGAATGGCAGCACGTGCCTGGAATGTCTTGTTCATTTGTGTTTCCGGCTACAAGATCCGCTTCGGAATATTGTGGACAAAGCGACTAGGGTAACCGTTATTAGTCAGTTCTCGGTGAATCGTCCTCAGCTCGTTTTGCAATGAATTTTCATCTGAGCATATGCGTACGGCACGTGTTAATAAAGACGATACCACCGACGTCTTGTGGCCAGCCGGATGACACGACATAAAACTGAGGCAGTGATCTGTATGCGTAGGCTTCCTATAGACCGAGAAGGTGAGGGCGCCCTCATCCCTACGAACCAGTACATCCAGGAATGGCAAAGAGCCGTCTTACTCAAGTTCAAGGGTGAACTGTATATGCGCATTCTGGGCATTTAGGCTATCCAGGAAGCGTGTGACGTTTTGTTTCTTCAAAATGCAGAAGCAGTCGTCTACGTAGCGGTAGAATACTTTGGGTGCAGGGATGAAGGTGGCTAGCACTTTTTCTTCCAGGGCTTACATTACTAAATTGGCCGTTGTGACTGATATTGACGGCCCCATTGCCGTGTCTTGTGTCTGCTGATAGAAACTGCCGCCGTAGGAAAAATAAGTGTTGCCAAGGCAAAATCTCAGCAGCTCGCAAAGTTCCGGAACGTCGAAGGGTGTGCGGCCAGGGAGACCAGTGTCAGCTTCCAGGGCTTTTTCACATGTAGCTACTGCTAAATCCACTGGTACGCTAGTAAAAAGCGATGTCACGCCAAACGAAACCATAATGTCGTCTTCACTCAGCGAGATTCCATGTAACTTAGAAGCAAACGTGGACGAATTTCCGACATGCAAGTGGCATGGCTTCAATGGCTTCAACGCTTTTTGCGATCATTTTTTCCGCGGCCGCTGACATCACTCACGACGGACATGAGGCGCCAACGTAGAACGCTGAGCTCGAATCTTCTAGTCTAGCAGCAACTACACAAGTTACCACTCTCACAAAGTTCTGAATTTTCAGCAACACCAGAACACCAACATTTGACCATCTTGTAACCCAATTACTACTTACATGCAAGAATGCAATATGAGCTGAGACTGTTGAGGAATGCTCCTAAGTTACGTGGTATTACGCACGCTAATTTCCAGAGTTTTGTAGGTAGCACGTAAGGAGCGTAAAGGAACTTACCTAAGGTTCCACGGAGGCGCAAAAATTTTTAGCTTTTCCATTTTTGCAGGCAAATGCATTTGGACGCGGATCATGATTGCGTATTAAGAGGCAGCGAATTCTTCTTCTTCTTCTGACGAGCTATGTTTTGCACAGATCTGCAGAGTTCGAAAACATCAGTAACCAAAAGTTCCGGCGCAAGATGCGGTATAACTAATTGATTGTAAAAATATCTAGCTTAAAAAAGTCATTGTGACCGTACAGTGCGCTTATCGCATCATATAATTTAATTCGGTCACGCTGGGTTTTCGTTATCTTCATACAATGGCACATGCCCACCCAGGGAGATCCACCAAGCATTGGGATGCACAGAGAGTGTTTCAAATTCATTGACAGAAATAGAATGACTGGCTGAGGAAAACAAATGTAAAGTGAGAAGAAACACCTAAATAAGACGGGAAATGCATAACGCACTAAGGATATTAATACTGGACGCTGATATGTAATGTCGGAAACTTGTTTTAGTCGTCTGCTGACTCTGTGTCCTCTCTCGGCCTTGACCTGCACGATTCCGGCTGTGCAAGTCCCTGCCTTCGCACAGCACGTCAGAAGGCATCCCAAACACTGCATCTCGTGCGGCGTATTTTACAGAACTCAAGTGGTCCCACGTCCGCCGTTGCCCACCTTCTCATACGTTCTGTGCCACAGCCAAGATTGATTTACCAAACCCGATTCCGGCACATGACACGCGCAGAGTAGGATAACTTGAAATTGATCAGTCAAGCAGCAATTTTTCTTATGACGGGCCTCCCACAAATTACTCCAAGTCACGTCCTCCAGGCGTGACTTGGGCGTGCTTGACAAACAGAATCATTAACTTCGCCAAGCACGGTGCACAAAATTCCCCAATATCCCTGAAGCCGCAGCTCTCGCAAAATATATGAAAGATGGCTTTGTGTTGCCTATCGTTTCCTGCCCGTCACGCACATCGTGCTTCACCAGCACGTTACAGACAATCGGCCTATGACTCGCATACACTCACGGTACGTTGGCCACCTGAGTAAGTATAGTGTGGGGACGGATGGCATCTCGTCAACGGCGACACATGGCGCATGCCGACGCTAGTGTGAGTGAAGATCACGTGACCATGGCTATCTTTTTCCCTGCCTTATCACCACAAATTCCAACATACTCATACGCCCGTTCCTCTGCCTGGCCATCGACACAGGCAGAGCTGTGCGCCATTCAGGGTGCATAAAGCATCATCTGTCCACTGTTACTATCTAGAAGCCTCCTTGATATCCTCACAGACTCCTGAGGCGCCGTCCGCAGTCTTCGGCGTGTGCTGAACACCGGCTTAATGGCACATGTAATTCAGGGCATAATTGAAAAGTTCTCCCTCCCGCCCGTTCCTGGCTTGTTCTTCGTCGTCGTAAACGGCAGAACTGCAGCAAAGAATAGCATGGTTAAAAATGACTGTAGGGGGCTAATGTCGCAAGGTCGACACAGGCGGGTGCGTAATGTGGAAAGTGTAGAGAAGGTCACGGAGAGGACAGGCGAGAGGAGTCGCCTTCAGTGTTCACTGGCTGTTTCCTATTGCCTTGTTAAAAGCACTAATAATTATGTTCCATACTTGCAACACGCCACACAACCCCGCCCGCAAAAAAATTACTCCGGTGCATACTGTAGCGCTTGTGTTGTAGCCGGCAGATATCCCAACAACCCTTCGTTTAGCGGGAGTACACATTGAAGGTTTTATGTGTTGATCTAGCGAGTTTGATTACTTGCGAATGCGGACCCTCTTATTATAGCACAGGGGCGTGGCTCATTTTGTTCGAATTTGTGTAAGATATAAAAAAAAACTACTAGTCGCAACCTCTGTCACCCGTGAATGGACAATCTAGTTGCCAACCAGCACATACATTAGCGTTTGTGGTGTCCTTGCCGTTTACCATGTGTAGGGGCACGCGCAACTCTGAATGTGCGCGCCACGAGTCTCATGACCAGCTGACAGGAAACTTCAGCGTCGCTTACAGTCCCCACCGTTCCTCGCCCACTTCGATGGAAGTGCCGACATTTAAAATCATACCGACGCAAGCAGCGCAGACCTAGGCACCGTGTTCGTTCAGGAAGCCGACGAACTGAAGAAAGTAATCGCATACGCTAGCCGTTCCCTGTCCAAGGCCGAGGCTAACTATTCGACAACCGAGAAGGAGTGCTTTGCTATCATCTGGGCTACGTCTAAGTTCCGTCTCTTGCTGTGCGGAATATCGTTCAAGGTGGCCAGCGATCACCACGCACACTGCTGGCTTTGCAGTTTGAAGGACCCCTCCAGCCGCCTCGGTCGGTGCAGCCTGCGTCTCCAGGAGTTCGGCGTCACCATCGTTTACAAGTCCAGACGCAAGCACTCTGATGCCGACTGCCTGTCACAAGCCCCTGTCGATGCACCGCCGCCGGACGACGATGAGGACGCCTTCCTGGGACCCATGAGCTCCAGCTCTTTTGCTCAGCAGTAACTCTCGGACCCAGACTTAAACGCCTCATCGAGTACTTGGAGGGCAAGATTTCCCCCCGAATCATTAAAGCGAGGATTGCCTTTGTTCTTTGTATAGAATGATGTCCTCGTGAAGAAGTTCGCCGCAAACAAAACAGACTACCCTCTTGTTGTGCCTGCCTGTCGTCGCAAAGAAGTTCTACAGCGTTCACACGATGAGCGAACAGCTGGACATTTCGAGTTTTCTCGCACCCCCCGCCAGATTGAAACAAGCATTACTGGTCCCGACTGTCCGCTGATGTCGCACGTTATGTGAGAACCCGCCGGAGGTTGTAAACGGCGAAAAGCACCTCCCACCCGACAAGCAGGTTTTCTCAAGCCTATTGAACCTCCCTCAAGACCCCTCCAGCAGATCGGCATGGAGCAGCTGAGTCCTTTCCCCAAGTCTTCGTCTGCTAGTAAATGGATCATCATAGGGACCGACTACCTAGACCACAACGCGGAGGGAAACGCCCTACTGAATAGAACAGCAGCAGAAGTCTCCCAGTTTTTCGTCGCGTGCATTCTTGTTAGACACGCCGCCCCCAATGAGCTCATCACGGACACAGTAATAATGTTGATGGCGGAACTGACGCAAGACATCCTGTGCTACAGCCAAAGAAGCCACCGGAGGACAACTGCACACCATCCGCAGACCAATGGGCTCACGGAGCGCCAGAACAAAACCATTGCTCACATGATCGTCATGTATGTCGTTGCCGATCACAATACCTGGGACGTTATCCTGCCTTACATCGTTTTCGCCTACAAAACCGCAGTGCAGGAGACCGCCCAGGTGACGCCATTTAGGCTCGTCCATGGCAGGGAGGTGATGACCGTGCTATACACCATGCTGCCCAGTGTAACCGAAGAGGATAACGCCGACGTCGCCGCTTAGCTTCAATACGCAGAAGCCCGAAGGCTTGCCCGATTACGGATCAAAGATCAGTAACGGAACGACGCCAGACACTACAAACCACGAAGACGAAGCGCGGACTAAAGTCAGGAGAGAGGGATTGGGTTCGGACACCCATTCGCCACCAGTGATGGAGTGAAAAACTTTTGCGCCACTATTTAGGCCGGTAGAAAGTTCTTCGTAGATTAGGTGAACTAGACTATAAAGCAATCCCTGAGGAAATCACTGCTTGCAGCGGCGCCGCATGGAACCCGGAAGTTGTCCATGACGTGCATTAAAGCCCCTTTATGTGCGCTAAAGGACGCTGCGTTTCTCTTTTTTGTTTTTTACGGTCAATTTTATTTGTTTCTTGTCACATAAGTTTTTTTTAATGCGTCCGGTAGATCCTTCTTTAAAGGGGATTAATGCCACAAATCTCTGTAATATTTTTTCGTTCTTCAAAGCTGCCGGCATGCGGTTTTACCGCTTTGTTTGCAAGACGCGACCATATTTATCTATATTGATCGCATCCAAGGGGGAGCTGATTACGCGTTGATCCAGAATGCTGTGGTGAATTTGCACGCCGTACCTCGAAAGTTCGCTGTCAATTTTAAATTGACCACGGCCGAGAGCGGCGGGCATTCTGTTCGACGACCTCCAAGCAGATTTGTTGCTCCTCCGCCACCGAGTGAATCAGTCCATTGTGGGCGCAAGTCATCCCAAATAAAGAGTTTTCTTTATACGCCAGTTTTCACAGCCTTTCTGCTCTCCGCATTGGAATCACCACTAGATGACACTATGAAGACGATTTTAATTTTAGTGTATCAATTCGGGCTGTGCCGCTTCTGCTTAAAAATCCCCGTTTGATGACACATACTGAATCAGCTAGGCGTCACCATCGCTGCAAACAATGCATCATTAAGAGCACTTCCCACCCACATTTACACTTCAATACATCCCAAAAGATTACCTGAGGAACATTCACCCCCAACGCGACCAATGTCGCAGGAAGGCGCGCACGCCAGCGCTACACAAATGGTACAGGATGAGCCCGATAATGTTTGGGTGGATGCCGCCTGCGATGAGCATGGAGCCAGTGTTGTAGGCCAGAAGCCCCCCATAACACCTCTGACATTCGAGTTTCCTTCAGACATCGTCTCTGCGGAAACCAAGGAGACCGCTATAGCCATTGATCTGCCATACATAGATGCCCGTTACATCATCAGTGACTCAAAAACAGCCATTAAAAACTTTAAAATGTGCAGGATTCACCCCCCTGCTCAATGCCTGCTTCCCATGCCCACGTTGTCGAACACGCTGATCTCAATCTGGTGTTTGGGCACTCGGCGATTCCCGGCAACGAGGCTGCCCACTCCTTAGCCTGAGGGTGGAAACAGAGCACAGGTGGACCTCGTGAGAGGAGGAGGCGGAAAAAAATTTAATTTCCGACCGAAATAGTATGCCCCGAACCCCTCGGCACTAGAGCGGGGAGGTAGGAGGCACCACTTTAGATGCTGGCCAGGAGGTCTTGTGGTCCGGCGGCCTCTTAACATCGAAGCATGGTCTCTCAGGATTCTTTAGAATTGATATTAGGTACCCTCCCAGGAAAATTTGGGTGTTTCAAGAATATATGATTGAGGGACCCTCTCAGCCCGCAGTGTGTACACCCGTATGATCTTACCTCCGAGAACATATGGTAATCAATGGTTCGACGAAAGTTCGTCTGGTCAGGCATTGTATTAAAGAAAAAGGAATGCGGTCACTGACCATGTCATGAAATTCAAAGACGTTTCGGAACCTCGTACGGGCTCCTTGATCACTGAGCGGTACAAGAAATTGTCGCGACTTATATACGTAACACGTGGTGCAAGGAGCGTGCATAGATGGGTGGCGTGGTTCCTTGCACCCGGTTCATGGTAGCTGGTGTCGATTGTATGATTAGAGATTCAATCAGCCGCGGAGATGACACGTTCCTTTCCTTCGCGATGACATTGGCGTAGTCCCAGTCAATCGTATGAGTATGCTCTTGCACATGCTCGGCAATGGCGTTCGTCGTGTGATTATTATTTCTGACGTCAAGTTTGTGGTCGCTAAGCCTTCTGGAGAACTTTCCTGTTTCGCCAACGTAAATCTGGGGGCAATTAGCACATGGGATCTGGTAGATGACACCTGGAAATGCTTCAATCGGCAGTTTATCTTTCACGTTCACGAGCTGGTTACGGAGCTTGCTGGTCGGGATGTGGGCAATGCGCATGTCATATTTTGCAAACACGCGGGATAGTGGTTCGCTGATTCCCTGCACGTAAGGAATGGCAGCACGTGCCTGGAATGTCTTGTTCATTTGTGTTTCCGGCTACAAGATCCGCTTCGGAATATTGTGGACAAAGCGACTAGGGTAACCGTTATTAGTCAGTTCTCGGTGAATCGTCCACAGCTCGTTTTGCAATGAATTTTCATCTGAGCATATGCGTACGGCACGTGTTAATAAAGACGATACCACCGACGTCTTGTGGCCAGCCGGATGACACGACATAAAACTGAGGCAGTGATCTGTATGCGTAGGCTTCCTATAGACCGAGAAGGTGAGGGCGCCCTCATCCCTACGAACCAGTACATCCAGGAATGGCAAAGAGCCGTCTTACTCAAGTTCAAGGGTGAACTGTATATGCGCATTCTGGGCATTTAGGCTATCCAGGAAGCGTGTGACGTTTTGTTTCTTCAAAATGCAGAAGCAGTCGTCTACGTAGCGGTAGAATACTTTGGGTGCAGGGATGAAGGTGGCTAGCACTTTTTCTTCCAGGGCTTACATTACTAAATTGGCCGTTGTGACTGATATTGACGGCCCCATTGCCGTGTCTTGTGTCTGCTGATAGAAACTGCCGCCGTAGGAAAAATAAGTGTTGCCAAGGCAAAATCTCAGCAGCTCGCAAAGTTCCGGAACGTCGAAGGGTGTGCGGCCAGGGAGACCAGTGTCAGCTTCCAGGGCTTTTTCACATGTAGCTACTGCTAAATCCACTGGTACGCTAGTAAAAAGCGATGTCACGTCAAACGAAACCATAATGTCGTCTTCACTCAGCGAGATTCCATGTAACTTAGAAGCAAACGTGGACGAATTTCCGACATGCGTTGATGTCTTGCCGGCTAGAGGACTCAACCCCTGGTAAAGAATTTCAATTTCAAGAATTTGAATTTCATGACATTGTCAGTGACCGCATTCCTTTTTCTTTAATACAATACCTGACCAGACGAACTTTTGTCGAACCATTGATTATGCTAACTACCGGAGCACATATGAACAAGACGTCGTTACGAAGATACGCCGATTCGTCTCGGTGAGTTCAAAGGTAGCTGCGTTTAATACGCACCTGGACTTCAACCTCACGTGCGGCTAGGAATACCGGTCGCCACGTCTTGGGGCCACCAGATTATTCGACAGGCCGAGCGGAAGCTACTGCAGGCATGTGTTCTGGAGTGCCGTCAGAAGCTACGGACTTTGGAAACACAAACGTTCTTTGCTCATCGGCATCTGGAGCATCTGATGCCGGAGGACTTTCCAGAAGTGCAGTTGCACGCGACCTTTACCGCTACTATGAGGGAACGTCGCCATAGAACGTCACAAGAGAGGAAACTGCAGGCACTCCGACCAGAAGTGTCCCAAGGCGCACAAGACGTCATCAACCTTTCCTCCTATACGCCGACGGAGAAGGAGGCTGTGGTGCTGTCCCGTGGTTTGAATTTCAACACACAAGCATCACCGAGGCCGAGCGAAGTTGTGTGCACGGTCGAAAGAGCGGTTAGTCAACTTCCCTCTGCCGTTCGAGAAGAGGCACGAACCCGTGCCATTGGTTTGCTCTCCGGTTTGCGGAAACACAGTGCAAGAACGCGGTCGTGGGTAGCAGAAAAGCAAGCCATTCGCAGCCTGCGGAATAACAGTAGCATCGCCATCCTTCCTTCCGACAAAGGCAACACCACAGTCTTGCTTGACAGGAGCGACTACAACAAGAAATTGTTGGCCCTTCTCGGAGACCATCGGACTTACACTCCTCTAGCCCTTGACCCAACAAGCAGACCTCAATTTTATGTCGTGTCATCCGGCTGGCCACAAGACGTCGGTGGTATCGTCTTTAATAACACGTACCGTACGCATATGCTCAGATGAAAATTCGAAACGAGCTGAGGGCGATTCACCGAGAACTGACTAATAACAGTTACCCTAGTCGCTTTGTCCACAATATTCAGAAGCGGGTCTTGCAGCCGGAAACACAAAGCAACAAGACATTCCAGGCGCGTGCTGCCATTCCTTACGTGCAGGGAATCAGCGAAGCACTATCCCGCGTGTTTGCAAAATATGACATGCGCATTGCACACATCCCGACCAGCAAGCTCCATAACCAGCTCGTGAACGTGAAAGATAAACTGCCGATTGAAGCATTTCCAGGTGTCATCTACCAGATCCCATGTGCTGATTGCCCCCAGGTTTACGTTGGCGAAATAGGAAAGTTCCCCAGAAGGCTTAACGACCACAAACGTGACGTCAGAAATAATAATCACACGACGAACGCCATTGCCGAGCATGTGCAAGAGCATACTCATACGATTGACTGGGACCACGCCACTGTCATCGCGAAGGAAAGGAACGTGTCATCTCGGTGGCTGATGGAATCTCTAATCATACAATCGACACCAGCTACCATGAACCGGGTGCAAGGAACCATGCCACGTACCATCTACGCACGCTCCTTGCGCCACGTCTTACGTATATAAGTCGCGACAATTTCTTGTACCGCTCAGTGATCAAGGAACCCGTACGAGGTTCCGAAACGTCTTCGATTTTCATGACATGGTCAGTGACCGCATTCATTTTTTTAGAACATATGGTTGGCCAGGATCGGGTGTGGGTATAAGCATGTTAGAAGTCTTCTCCACGCGACTGCCTACGTATTATTTAAAGACGGGTCTCGGTGGATACCAGCCTACGTTTCAATGTGTAATGATGAGTAATTTCCCCATACTCAGCCATGCGTTCACCTCTCCCTTGCCCGAGAGGGTCGTCACTAGACCGGTGGTATAAACCTCGAGCTAACTCGTGAGCCGCCTTGTTGCCGGGGACGGCGGCATGCGCCGTTGTCCAGATCAGCGTAATTTTCCTCGAAATTTGTCCGTGGTCGAGAATCTTTGCTGCCGGGGACGAGATTGTCGCTTGTCATGAAATTTGTTTCTCTTCCGACGCAAGCCAATGCTACCGCAACTTTCTCCGCCACTGCAGGGGAGCGCTCCCTTAGGGAGGCAGCCGTCACGGCTTTCCACCGCCATCTACTACCGCGGCCACCTTTCGTCTATCGTGGCCACCCGCGGCGTTCACATACGCTCCGTGCTCCGAGGCCATCTCACCATACCGGAGACGAATGCCCTCGACTCTCACCTTCCTTCTGATCTTGTTATGTTCGAGATCCATGTTTTCAGGTAAGAGGGGGATGGTTAGCAACCTTCTGATTTCCTCCTTAATCCACCCTCATGGTGGATTTCACGAAGGAGCATATCCGGTCGGAAACTCCCGCGCTGCGCACACCATATACCCGCCGCCCCAGTTGTCTCTCAATACCAGAGAGAAGTCAATCTACCGTCCCGTGCAGAAGTAAATGCTGCCTACATCAGCCAATATTTATAAATTTATGCCGGTACCCCACATATGCACCTTGTGCACGCACCCCAACACCACCCTTACCCACATGCCCGGCGTCCCCACCCAAGCCGGGCTGGTATCTCTCCGAACCTGTAAGGACCGGGAGAATTCACTGCGGTCAGCAGATCTGGCCCCGCAGAACATTGCCATTAACCGGGCCGCATACGTCATGGACAGACACCGCATGAACGTTTAGACCATGAGTGGGGTCGTGAGGTGACCCAGGGGGCCTGCGGGCCATGAATTATCTTGCTAAATAAAGATTTCTCTGCCACCACTACCATATGATGTAGAATGTAGTCATGGCCCTTATATTATTTCTCTTTGTGAATCTTACTAATAAATGTCCGCTAGTATACCTAGAAGCTCTGCCACTGTTCCCGATTGTCTGGTTCCCTGCCGGCTTCTTGCCCACTTTAGCAATAAAATCACCCAACAGAACACTGTACTGCGTTTTTGCTGTACTCAGTACTGATTTATTGTCATCATTGAAGCTTTCGAATGTCAGGCCACGATGATAGAATGTAGGCGCGTAGAGCGTGTTGTCGGGCAAGTTGGTTTTGCATGATATAAAATAAGTGGGCGCAAAACTTGGACAAGGGTCGAGAAGAAACACAAACGACGACTGACAAGCGCCTGTCAGTGGTCGTTTGTATTTCTTCTTGGTCCTTGTTGAAGTTTTGTGCTAACTTTTTTATAGGGGCGCAGGTGTGAACCACCTTTAATTTGTGCATCTAATAAACATAATGGCATAAATACCACCCCATCAATTATGCCACCAAATTTATGTGTACTGCGAGCAGTATCCTTACTGATCCAAACCGCACGCCTAGTTTTTGTCCACTCGCTAAAGCTTGTAAGTACAGGACAGTCCTCCACACACCTATCCAGAGCGCTCGAAGAAAGCATGGGGGGTTTACTCGTGTTATTTACGGGTGACGTAGGACTCGTGACTTGATGTCATTGTGCTTGCTCATTCCTATATACCAAGTATGATTCCTTGTGCGTTAAATAGCTATATCGGGCCAGCCATGCAGCGTCTATTGTCATAAACTGCCTGAGCTCTCTGTAGAGGCGTACGGACGACTGTAAGTGCGTGCCTGTTAGCACTGTATGTGCTTCAGTTGCGCTCTTAACCTCCCTAAAGCCTGATGTTCATTTTATTACCCGCTAGTTCCTTAAACGTTACAGCTAGGTGAACCTCAATAGATAATGTTTTAGCGTTTATTTTTGGCAGGTTTAGTTTCGAACGGCAGCGTGTGTCGATATTCACATACTCTTAGCGCTATGCACTGCGCCTCAGGTCTCACCGGCACCGTGGTAATTATATCTGCTGGCGCTGCGGACGGAGGGTCGGAGGTTAATTTCTGTGTGGTCATATACAATACCAGGGTGGGCAAGTATTGCTCAGATGAGAAAACGCCTTGTCGGCTCTGGTCACCTGGTTAAGGCTGCATCATTGACTCACACCAAAATTCTTTTTAAAATGGCGGAGCATTGCGGACAGACCGGGATCTGAACCACGGTGCGCTTTCACGCGAGACTGATGAGCTACCGCTACGCTTCGGCTGGAGGATTTGTACGTATTAAGCGCTTATTTCGATTGTGACAATCATTCGATGGAGTAGCTTATGGAAGCGCTTGAGTAACATGTGACTTATTTTGTAGGCTCATGTCGTGAGCAAGTTATAGTTTGTCATGGCCTTGCTCAACTGATTCCTCACTCCATTTTTTTTTCAAATCACCGCTCGTAAGTCAGCCATAGATAACCAGGTAGGGAGTAATTAGTTGCTAGCATCCACCTGAGCCTAGCCGTACAGCTGAAAATGAGAGTTATACAGCTTCCTCAGAAGCATTGTACCTGAAAGAAAACTCGTGCTTCTCCGTGCATCGAAGGTACACAAGCTACTGACAAGTTTAAGTCACTCTACCAACTGAGCACACCTGGGCAGCTAGAATATGGCAGGGCAATAGGAGTTTATCGCTGGGCTATCAGGACCCCACTGCATCATTAGACTAAGCATGAAATTGAAATGAAGTGACGTAGCCTCATTAGTAACACCGACTCTGTTTAGTATTTTTTACTACGGCTTGGAGAGCAAGTGTGGCAGCGCAGTACTTCTAAAATATCTTGAAACACGTTTACCTGTGCTTTTTGACACACTTTATGCGCTGCCTATATAATCAATGACGATTAGTGAGAACGAACTGCTTCTCTGCAACCTCTGAAGGGAATGTGTGTTATTGTAAATGTGCCAAGAACATATAACACAATGCACCTCTTTCTCAAATACAGAAGTCTGTCGGCAACCAAAATATATAACTTCCGCTTATGTCTTGCCTTTAAGCCTTAAATTACTACCAAACATATTTTCTCTGCCAGCTGTTCTATATACGAAAAACCAAGCGAGTGTACAACGTAAGATGCATTGGTCAATGAAATATTAAAACATATAGAACTAAGTACGGCCATGTAACATTAGGAAATAAACTGCCGCGATTACTTAATAACCTTAATGTACGTAATGTGGGTCTTGAGCACGCCACTTATCAGAAACTAAAGCAGTGTTTTCATTTGCGTAGACTGAATTTTGCTTATTCTCATCGTGAATTGTGTATTAATGTGCAATGATTTCTTTTTTTTTTGGTTTGTACTGTTTGCTGTTGTATAATTGTATCTTCTGGTTGCTAAATATATCGTTGCATTATATCACTATTTCTATCTTCATTCATTTACCGCATGTTTTATTTTGTATGATGTTCTATTGTATATTTGTATTTTATATGTTTTTATTTGCTACATCTAAAATTGAGCCATAAGGTTGTACAATTGTCCATTTACTTACCTCGTATTTTCAGCCACTGTATTGTGGACAAATGGCAAGTCTGGGTGCCCGTGGCGCAGCCAAGCTCTCATAGGACAGCTTTTACTATGGGTTCCCTGCCATAATGTACTGCATATTGACTAAATAATAATAATAATAATAATAATAATAATAATAATAATAATAATAATAATAATAATAGTGCGTTGGCCGAAGCTAACACGTTGTACCCCAACAGGCGGTGATCTTGGTGCTGCGACCGCCGTGACGCCCCGGACCGTGCTGTCACCTTCATCGGCGCAGACCGTTCTGCTGACCCTGGCGGCAAGCGACTAACTCGTCTGAAAACCAGGAATCAGCGGCTTCTTGTGTTATTTTGCAACGTTTTTCGGACCATTATCTTGTCGCTTGTCGTTCGTCTCCATCGTTTCCTACGCCAGCTGCTCTTAGATCCACCACATCCAATAATTTAAGCTACATCACCATAACCGACCAAAGGACCTTGGATAACTTGATTAGCAGTTTTAATTGGATGGCAATAACTGAATCTAATCCACCAGAGAAGGTGTACAGCATCTTCTGCGACCAAATAAAAAGTTAGAAAATAATTCAAAGCACGTCGTAATAAACAAGCGCTGGAAGGATTACAACTGGTTGACTGCAGATATAATGCGGGCCATTTCCTATAGAGACATGCTCTGGAAACGGTGTAAGCATGCCTCAAAAAATAAACACCTACGTCTTGAGTACAAAACCGCACTGTTGTGTGCGCGCGAAACCAAGCACGCGTGTTATCGCGTACTGCCTGCGCATGCTCACTACCCGGCTATCTCTTATCGGGTAGCCCGTGCTGGCTTTAAAAGACCGCTCGCACGGGCCCACCGCGCTCAGTATGTAACCTGTTGGCTTCCTGCCAAGTAGCAGGAATAAACGTTCTTTCGATGCTACGTCTACCAAGGCGGATTTATAGTGGTGGCGAAGGCTGGGCCGAAAAGTGGTTTAGCGCGACTGCAGCACAACCAGAGGATGGGGGGGCAAAACACTCATATAAATAAATGATAAAACTACAAAATTGGAATGTAATCTGCCAATAGAAAAGAAAAAATATATTAGCACCTTGTTTTATGAAAGAGGTAAGTCATTTTATTAAAACCTGGCAAATTTTGTATTTTTGCAACACTCTTGACCTGCCCCCTATTCATGAGTGTGCGGTGCATTACAGCGCGTCTTTGCAGGCCTTGTTTCGATACCCGGCTAACCCGGCCACAGTGGCGATTTCTTATCGCCAGCTGTCTGCGATGGCGCGCCTGGTAAAGCGTATAAATTTAGCTCGCCGGTCTCAAAATACTCCTTTTGCGAAGTTTTCGTCGTCCTTGCACGTCGCTTCTTTGTCACCGTTCGGTAAGATTTGCACCCCGCTGCACCGCCGCGGCAGTTTTCTCGGTTTTGTCGTTTCCTTCGGCGTGCGGCCAGTGCGAAGTCTTTTTCCGTCTTTGCACGCTTCGCGCTCTTCTTTTGAAGCGCTTAGCGCTTCATTTCAAGATGAGCTTGCGGCATGTGAAGAAACGATGCTCCGTGGTACACCAAGGCGGTACACTGCGACAGCGTGGATAGTACCATTGGTGTCACGCTACACCGATTCCCGCTGGACTTTCACAGGTGTGTCGTCTGCTCTAGGTATGCGCGATAGCTTCGATATGGTTTCGCCGGGCTGTTCGCTCGTGTTTCATAGCTGTAACCCGTTCGTGCGTACTTGGCTTCATGTCTTTTTCAATGTATGGCATTTGCTCCTACGTTGAGCACGTTTGAGGGTGCTAAAGCTGGCTTTAACAATGCCTTGCAGATGTAAACGCACCTGCTATATTCTTTCAGCTGAAGAAATTAAATGTGAAGAATAATCCCAGTGTGCTCTATGGTCTGTGTTGATGCGCCTACTTATGTCATGTTATGTTTGCTTCAATTGAAGCTGTCGTAGCATTGTTTTCTATACTTTTCAATTTTCTAACTGACAACGTTCGTGGCACTTCAGGGCTTTTTCCTTCTGCACTGTGACTATTGAGATAATTAGCCAACTTAAACAATACTGCTTGTGCTGCCTGTGACATGTATTTTTTGTTTGTGTGCCAAGGGTGTGCTTTGAGACTGTATTTGTTTGGTTGCTGCAATAAACAATGAATATGAAACTATGAAAACCATACTTGCCGTACACTCTATTGCGAACTGTGCACTTGAGCCAGTGCTTTGTGCATCATACCTTGCATCATACCTTGCTGTACTCAAAAGCTCTCAAAAGTACTAGCACCAGTATTTGCACTACGAATCATGCATGCTTCGCCAGTGTCTGGAAGTGTTGCTGCCTTTCTATGCTGCCGCTCCTTTACCAGTCACTTTCATTGCGTTCCCAATTGCACATTAACAAGGCCATAACTAGCAGGAACTCGAGCACATTTGACTGGCAAAGGTTGGGGCGCGCTGAAAGGCAGCAACCTTCGAGAGGTACGGGCTCGAAAACGCGGATTCTACAGAAAGACCGCTTTATAATTCGCGCCAAAAGCATACGTATGCGTGACGTCATTCTACGTCACGTTTGCGTAGTTTGCCCCTCAAAATCCAGGGGGCGCTGGAGTGCCCATGAGCCGCCATTTTTTGGACCAATGGGCGTCTATGGAGCCTTCGCTACCAGTATACATCTACCTTGCGTCTACGCCGCCCAGTTCTTGGATGCCAGACATGACATACTGGCGACGAGGGTGGGATGACCGCCGTACGGAATTTGCAGTGTAAAGAACCTGGCCTCTGTGTAAAAAAGCTTCCCGCCAAGGAGATTTCCCTGCGGTGAAATTCCTGAAACTGGCATCACGGTAGCCGAAACTTCCAAGTGAGTCATGGGTCACATCGGCTACATTGAACCTTTCGACGACACCACGAGCGACTGGCGCTCGTACGAGGAAAGGTTGAAGGCCTATCTTTCGGTCAATGATGTTCCAGTAGCAAAGAAGGTTCCTGCTTTCCTAAGTCTCATCGGCGCGAAGACCTACGCACTGCTCAAGTCGCTGACGGCACCGGACGCACCGTCGTCACGAGAGTTTGACAGTCTTCTGAAACTCCTGAGCGATCACCTGGCGCCGCAGCCGTCCGTCATCGCAGAGCGTGCGAAATTTTACAAGCGGTCACAGCGAAGCGGTGAGTCCATTGCCGAATTTGTCGCGGAACTTCGAAGGCTGGTGCAGAGTTGCGAATTTGGAAGTTTCTTGGATGAAGCGCTCCGGGACTGTTTCGTTTGCGGCCTGCTCCGCGAGGACATTCAGCGTGTGTTGTTCACGGAAGACAAAAAGCTAACCTTCCAGAAGGCCGTAGATAGAGCTCTTGCCATGGAAACTGCAACAAAAAGTGCGGCGTTCACGCATAACAGCGTATCCCCGGCGTACGAAGTGAATAAGGTTCGAGGCGAAAAGCAGTCTGTGATGTCTCCAAGCTGTTTCCGTTGCAGGTCACCCAATCACTCTAGTGAAACGTGCCCTCATATTGGCGATAAATGTTATAATTGTAAACGGAAAGGGCATATTCAACGCGCTTGCACGAAAGGAAAGAAAGCTAGGGAGGCAAAGCCTCGGAAACGTGTGAAGATGCTCACGTCCGTCCGAAACGAGTAGTCTGTCCCACTTCAGCCAACGCAGACCCGTTTACTGTACCCGTGAACGTTGACGGTGTCCTACTGACGATGGAGCTTGACACCGGCGCAGCCGTATCCGTCATATCATGGCGCGAATTCCAGAGGCTGTTTCCACGTGAGCGACTTCAGCCAGCTACGTTAAAGCTGCACACGTATACTGGGGCCATAGTAACACCGAAGGATATGGCGAAAGTCGTCGTGCACCACAACGGCCAGAGCGCGGAGCTTCCCCTGTACGTCGTGCACACTACAGTACCGGTACTCCTCGGCAGAGAATGGTTGCAAGATATTCGTTTGGATTGGAAGAACCTAGTTTTTTTGAAGCACCTTGGTCCCTCTAGAGAAATGTCAAAACACTGGCAAGAAAAGCTGGAAGCCATGCGAGACAGCCATTCCGAACTTTTCAAGGATAAGCTAGGTACCATCACGGAAGAGCAGGCCGAGCTTGTCCTTCGCGAAGGGTTACAGCCGAAGTTTGTAAAGGCAAGAAGCTTTCCCTTTGCTCTGCAAGGTGCAGTAGAAGCTGAACTTGCGAAAATGGAGAAGCTTGGCATCATAACGCCTGTTGCTACAAGCGAATACGCGACGCCCTTGGTACCGGTAGTGAAGAGGGATGGAAGCCTCCGACTGTGTGGCTATTATAAAACCACCGTCAATCCCTGTCTGGAAGTAGACCGCTACCCGCTAGCTCGGATATATGACCTTCTAGCAGCGCTTGCAGGAGGAGAGGAATTTTCGAAGATCGACCTGAGTAGGCCCCACCAGCAGGTAGTTATGGCGGAAAGCTCCCGGAAACTACTGACGATAAACACACATACGGGCTTGTATACTATGAACCGTCTGGCTTTCGGCATTTCGTCCGCCCCAAGCATATTTCAAAGAATTATGGACAACATGCTGAAAGGGTTGAAAGGAGTCAGTTGCTACCTTGACGACATCCTGGTCACAGGCAAGACCAAGCAAGAGCATTTCCATAACGTGGAAGCCGTCTTGTCAAGATTGCAGGAACGCGGTGTGCGCATCCGGCGCGATAAGTGCTCGTTCTTTCAACGAGAGCTCCGTTATCTGGGCCACGTCATCAACGCCGAGGGTGTTTGCGCATCGCCTGAAAAGGTATTGGCACTGCTAAATGCGCCTGCTCCAAAAGACAAGCAGCAACTGCAGTCATTCCTTGGGATGGTCAATTATTACGGCAAGTTTGTTCAGCGTCTCTCGAATTTGCCACAGCCGTTGTACAGGCTGCTAAAGCAAACAAAGGAGTGGACGTGGGATGCGTCATGCCAGCTTGCTTTCACGGAGATAAAAGCAGCTATGGCTTCCCCTCCAGTTCTTGCCCACTATGATCCGAAGCGACCACTTCAACTTGCCTGCGACGCATCTCAGTACGGCATAGGCGCAGTTCTTTCGCAGAAAATGACAAATGGATCAGTTCGACCGGTTGCCTACGCATCCCGCACATTGTCAAGTGCCGAAAAGAACTACAGTCAGACGCTGTCAGCCTACAACTATGCTCTTGAATTCAAGAAATCTACTGATAATGCGGAAGCAGACTGTCTATCGCGCTTGCCGCTCGACAGCAGCGAAAAGCAATCGGCAGAAGAAAGCGAAACTTTTTATTCGCTTCGTTTTGAAACGCTGCCTGTCACAGGCCAAGACATCGCTCGTGAAACGAGGCGTGATCCTTTACTAAGCAAGGTACTGAACTTCACAAGTGCTGGCTGGCCGTCGCATGTCGCTGAAAAGGAGTTGAAACTTTTCTTCGACAAGCGTTTGGAGCTCACAGTTCATCAAGGGTGTTTAATGTATGGCATGAGAGTAGTCGTGCCTCCAAAACACCGAGCCTTCTTGCTTGAGGAACTTCATCAGGGTCATCCCGGTATCGTAAGATGCAAAGAACTCGCGAGGAGCTACGTCTGGTGGCCTGGTATCGACGCGGACCTAGAGCAACACGTGAAGAAATGTGCAGAGTGTCAGCAGCAACGGAACGAACCAGCACCGGCTCCGCTTCATCCATGGTCATGGCAGACTTCGCCGTGGCAAAGAGTTCACTTCGAATTTGCTGGACCCATGAAAGACAAAATGTTCCTTGTTGCTGTGGACGCACACTCAAAATGGCCGGAAGTTTATGTCATGCAGAAGACTACGGCGTACCACACAATTCAATGTCTCCAAGACCTTTTCTCTCGTTTTGGCGTACCCGAGACCATAGTGACCGAGAACGGACCACAGTTCGTTTCCGAAGAATTCAAGAGCTTCGTCAAAGGCTTCGGTGGTCGTCATATCGTGAGTGCAGCGTACCATCCAAGCACGAATGGCCTTGCGGAGAGATTTGTACAGATAATGAAATCTGCGTTGCGGAAAGGACGACCCCAAGACTCCTTGCACGCAACCTTACAGACGTTCCTGATGACGAACCGCAACACGCCGCATGCGACTACAAGAGAAACTCCAGCAAACCTTTTCATAGGTAGACGACTGCGCACGAGATTCGACGCAGTCAAGCCTTCTGTAGGGCATAATGCAAAAAAACAGCGCGAACAAACGGGGACTAGACGAAGAATACACAGGAACAAGCGCTGACTCTCAACTAAAGTTTAATCACAGGAAGCACACTTATAAAAGGAAACAGAAAACGAAAAAAACACAAAATCAGAACGCATGTGTTACTATGTGATGTCCAGATATGCAACCTCACAGTCACGCAGGAGCAGGGATGGTTGGCTGACACATAATCTTGGTTTCTTTGTCATGTTATACGCCTCGATAATTTCCCTGGTCAACTGGTCGGGGTGTTTGTACAAAATGTCAGTAAAATGCAAGGACGGAAAACATGATTGACACTCTCCGTCCTTGCATTTTACTGACATTTTGTACAAACACCCCGACCAGTTGACCAGGGAAATTATCGAGGCGTATAACATGACAAAGAAACCAAGATTATGTGTCAGCCAACCATCCCTGCTCCTGCGTGACTGTGAGGTTGCATATCTGGACATCACATAGTAACACATGCGTTCTGATTTTGTGTTTTTTTCGTTTTCTGTTTCCTTTTATAAGTGTGCTTCCTGTGATTAAACTTTAGTTGAGAGTCAGCGCTTGTTCCTGTGTATTCTTCGTCTAGTCCCCGTTTGTTCGCGCTGTTATTTTGCATTATGTATCACCAACTCGCCCGCTTATCTATCCTTTTGAACTTCTGTAGGGGGAAGAGTGGCTCAGCAACAGCTCTCCGATGTGTTGCGACGCAAGGCACGTGAGCGACTTTTCAACATCAACGATGAGGTCCTCGTGAGGAATTACAGAGGTCCTGAAAAATGGGTCCCTGGCACTATCATTCAGCAGTCTGGCCCCGTTTCATTCAAGGTTCGAGTTAGGACGAATCGTGGGGTGCTCATTTGGCGTCGTCATCAAGACCAGCTACTGCTCAGCATCGACAGCTCAAAGCAGAGCATCATGGAAGATGTTATTCCAGATTTCAGGGAACCTGAGAGCGACACCGAGCCACTTCCAGCTGCGGCCCCTGCGGCAACGAACGACCCTCCAGGGGAGCGACGCTAACCACAGAGGGACCGGCGACCTCCTGATCGATATCAGCCATAGCATTAGTTGCATTGTATGATGTAGCAAAATGACTTTGCGCTCATTAGGAGGAAGGAGATGTTGTGTGCGCGCGAATCCAAGCACACGTGTTATCGCGTACAGCCTGCGCATGCTCACTGCCCGGCCATCTCTTATCGGGTAGCCCGTGCTGGCTTTAAAAGACCGCTCGCACGGGCGCACCGCGCTCAGTATGTAACCTGTTGGCTTCCTGCCAAGTAGCAGGAATAAACGTTCTTTCCATGCTACGTCTACGCCGCCCAGTTCTTGGATGCCAGACATCACACGCACGAAATAGGGTAGTTGCCTTAATAAGATGCACGAAGCGCCAGTACTTTTTCCAAAAATTTCATCAGTCGTCAAGGAATGCCGCAAAAACATGGTCACTGATAAATTATCTTCGTGGCAAGAACGCTGCATACATTTCCCCAATCTCGTTTTTTCCAGGCTACTCGGTCGAGGTTGCAGATAAGTTCAATCAACTGTGTGCACTGGTTTCCGAGAATGCATCTTCTTGCCAGGCCGTCCAATACATGCTTAAGGAATCTATTTCAGCGTCCGCTTTCCTACCTAGATTTTCAGAAAATGAACTTCACCAAATAATTTTCAGCTTTAAGCGCTATAAGCCTCCTGGAATCGACGGCTTATCTGCGAACCTGCTACAAAGGAACTTTGCAGCATTATCCAATATCCTGCTCTTCATGTTAAACGGTTTCCTTGATACCGCGCTTATCCCCAAGGAGCTTAAAACTGCGATTGTTAAGCCCTTTTATGAAGGAGGAAAAAGGGATGACATCAAAAACTATCGGCCTATTTCAATCCTACCCATACTGTCTCATATTCTTGAAAAATTTCTTTTGAAATCCATGTCGTCTTTCGTTGAGAAATTTTCAATTCTGTCGACTCGGCAGTTTGGTTTTGTGTCCGGTCGTGGTACGATAACCCTTCTAGAAGAGTTCTCTGATGAACTGTTTTCGGCTTTTGACCAAAATTTGTTTAGCGTTGCTTTATTCCTGGACATATCAAAAGCTTTCGAGACAGTTCATCACGGGATTCTTTTACAAAAATTATATTCCAGCGGTTTTAGAGGGCCATTTTACGATGTCCTTAAAAGCTATCTCGCCGAACGATCACAAGTAGTTATCTTAGACAAAATTAAAAACGCAAGTGGTAAACTTCCACTGAAGGCCGGAGTTCCTCAGGGTTTTATATTATCACCTCTACTTTTCAATATATTATTGATTTATCTAGGGTTGTTTCAAAAGGTTTAATGTTTCAATACGCTGACGACACTGTTCTGCTCTCAAAACATATTTCTTATAGCATGGCTGTCTCGAATCTCCAAGGTAATATACACAAAACAATGACTTGGTTCGCTGATAACCATTTAAAGGTTAACACCTCAAAAACCCAACTCCTTTGCTTTAGATCCCCTTTAAAATTAACCGCTATAAACGCGCCAGTTTTTCGACACAGTCACAACTGCCATTCCTGTCAATACGTGTCAACTACCTACGTGAACTCGGTAAAATACCTGGGAGTATTCTTCGACAGTGATATGTCGTGGCACACTCAGCTATCACATGTTTGCGGTAAGCTCAGGAGCGCTGCATGGTTGTTTTTCAACATCAAGTCTCTCGTACCGTTTCCAGTAAAAAAAAAAATGATAGCACATGCTTTGGTCTACAGCACCCTTCGATATGGGATTACCGTCTTTGCTTTATGCCCTTCCCGATGGCAAAACCGCGTGGATTCTTTGTTAACGAACATACTGAGAAATCTAGCCTACAATAATCCGTCACTCAAAAATCATAACATCTTCTCGGCGCTTGGCTTGCCTTGCTTCTGGTCTTTATTTGTACAAACTGTGGTGCTACGGCATTTTTGGTTCAGTGATTTCAAAACGTGCTATACAGCCCCCCCGAGGCCTTCGTAATAGTGTTCGCTATGTAGTGCCGCGATCCTCAACAAGATATGGTGAAGCTACACGCTGTGTTTACGTGCCGAAAATTCTGAACGATTTGCCAAATGAGGCATTCTCGATTCAGTCAAAAAAGGCATTGAAAAAGATTATTTGTTCATTGTAACGCGGTTGTTTCAATACTTCTAAAAAGTATTGGTCATCACCTCTGAAATATGTTCATCTTATCTTATGTGTATTGATTCTTGTCTCATGATTTGCTCCTTGTTTGTGTTTAGCCTCTTAACTGTTAATACCCTTGCATTCACCCTGTTATGCGTCGAGTGAATATTGCACACTCGTCCGCTGATTTTGCCGGGCCAAGTCCTTCAAGCCATTGGCGGCTTTGACAGGCCCGTTTCTTGTACTTTGAATTCTTTTGTGCAATAAAATTATTATTATTATTATATTATTATTACTATTGTTATTGTTATTATTATTATTGCTTGGTGTTAGCTCCCGCGGAATACTTTTTGTAAAAAAAACTACGGACAAATAGACTCATTATACTTCGGTCTTTCTAATACATTTCATTGTGTCAGCCGCGCGTTACTAATAAAAAGCCAATAGCTTATGATGTAAGTGTTCTTCGCGCATTTGGTGAGGGCTTTCGGCTATCGCAACCAACACTGCGGGATCAAATTCCAGCCGTTGTGGGTGCATGCCGACCAACTGCATTTATCCCAGTATGGGGGAGCGATGGGTATAGAGGCGAAGTGTGCAAGGCGCCAGTGTAATATGCGATGTCAGTGGACGTTAAAAATAATGAGGTGCACTTAAGTCTCACAACGTGCCGAAATTCGAAAGACTGCTCGGTCCGCTATGCGCGCCATCTGCTGGGCGAGAGCTGTAGACAGAGAGGGGTTTTCAGTGGATGCCGCATGATGGCGCTACGACAGCACGCCAAGCACGAAGGATATTTACCGGAAACGCAGGAAATTTGTCACTCGCTTGATTGCGACATGTTAATTACCATGCTTATAATTACTCATGTAGGATTAGTACACATCTCGAGGATACGTTTTCAAGAACTGTGCATTCACTATACGCGCCTTTATTAACCTTCAAAACGTCAAGTGGAGTGGCAGCATCCCTGTCTGGCACGGGTTCGATTCCAACCTAGACCCTAATTTTCTTTTTTTATTCTTATGGTTTGGCAGTTCGTACTGAAACTTTTGCGGACAGCTTCTGTCTGCAACTTTCGTTCATACCACTCAAGAGTCAAGAAATGCTTTCCACTTAAGAACCCCTGGGGGCGAAATTAATCTGGCTTCGTTTTCTTCGGCGCCCTTCAAGGCCAATTTGCAACTGTCCAGCATTCCAGCACAAACACCATATCATTCGAATCTTTGTCTTTCATTTGCTTGTGAATGGGCCGCACACAGCAGGCTGAGATGGGATAGGAATTTCGCATTCAACACATTCATGTGAGAGCTGTTGTCGTTCATGCTGCTCTGACGTTTCTCGTGAATGTACTGGAATAGCCGTTTTCAGTGACATCTTGATACAACTAGAGATATAAAAAGCTATAAAAGGCAATGCGAACGAAGATTATAGCCCCAACTAAGTGTGCAGCCAGGCAAAGTGCCCTCCCTTCTTAATAAATACCACGCCATAATAACTAGACGCTGGAACTTAATATTTTCGTCGACTATTTTTTATCACAAAAATGCAGATATCGAGAACAACGATTTAATTGAATAAACAAGTAGAATACAGGATACTACTTAAATTATTTTTCTTGACTGGGCGGGGTGGGTCGTTCCGACGCGGTGCTTTCTTATTCGGTACATGCCCAACATCCTGAGAGAATTTTTTTTAATATTTGAACATTTTAAGGTATTGGTAGAAAAATATAAAAGGTAATGGTCCATTTTTTTATATGTGCCTCAAAAGCTGTTTTTTGGTGTAAATTCATCACTTGCATTAAGCAACTAACACAGGCGTAGAAAACTTGTGGGAAACACTTTTGACGACAGCAAAGACGTTAATAGCTAAAAAATGCAAGCCCGCCGACGAGATATCTGTCGGTATATATTTCTTACAATACTGTAATATCACAGTTTATGAAAATATCGCATTCATAAACAGGTGTACGATCAAAAATGCTTCTTTCTAGAGTTGTTGGGTATGTTAAGGGCTTCAGCTTCCCACGAGTGCACTAGTTGCGAAACCACATTCGCAGACGGCTGAAAAACCTCCACAAGAGACAACTTTAATGCTTGCCAGCAAGGTACAAACAGGCACGCATCGAGCAGCAAAAAAAGGCAAGCTTGTGGCGCACGCACGCGACAGCGTGTACAAGCTGGAGCCTAGACTGCTTTCCTGAAATGCAGCTTTATTGGAAAGCAGGATCCTGAATGCCGAAATGCGCAAAGGATTCGAAGAATCCAGCACCCATGCACCTGCGATAATGGCCTCGGCATACGTGCGCTGACTCCGCTCCTTCAGTGTGCCGGCTTTCCAGCGCATAACGAAGGATGGGAAGCTAGCCTAGTTTGCGAGAAAATATTTCGGTCGAACCGAGGCTCTGATGCGTAAAAGAGGTGGGAGAAAAGGCCTCAAAGAACGAGGCTTCTGGCACTTCACCTCCACGTCCCATATGGCTTGTATGCACGATCAGAAAATCTGAGATCTACTTTAAACATTGTAACATTTTTTATTCTACATTACGACTGGCGAAGAGCTGGCGACATTGCAAAAATGGTATACTTATACAGCTTCACAAAAGAGTGAAAGTTAGGGTTTAAAAAGAGGTAATAGAAAGGCTCATGGAGAAAACATCTCACAGCCGATTGGTTGCTCTATTTCACACAGCTGTATAATGGACACGAAAATTGAAAGGATGGTTTTTCTCTCTCCTTTTGACGGTTATCACCTGTACTATTTGTTTGCCGTTGTAGTGTCAACAGTTAAAGGGCAACTGAAGAGGTTTTAGCATTCGACGACATTAAAGGGGTTGAATGTGCGAAACCTGCAGGCAACAATTTGAAAATGATTTTTGTGCTTGCATTCGAAATGATGTGTACTAGGGCGCTTCGTTTACTATGAAGAAATGCTCGCTTGGAGGACGAAAATTAACGCCATCGAGGATAATGCCCACGAAGCGTTGTTGGACTGAGACGGACGACGGACGGTAGCATGTAGTCGTAGGCAGCGGAGACGTGAAATTTCGCTAATAATGACGTCATCACGAGTTTCCTATAATTCTCCAACGCAGCGGGGAGAACCCTGAACATTGTCGTTGTTGTAATAGACGATAATGTCATCATATATAAATGCTAGCGCGAAAATACTTAAAACCCTTCTCCTGGAATCTCCATACAGTTCAATTGTTGAATCGTCTTAAAATCTGAAAAAGCCATTGCATCTTCGTTATAAGTTATAAGCATTCCCGGCCATTATTTGTTTACAGTCTTTCCGACTGGTGCGATGAAATCTGGTCTTATCGATTTGGGTATATTTTCTGCATGTGTATTATGCGCCTCATGTAAAATTCAAACTCTTTTAGAGACAGACTGCAGAGAAAACAGCACTCCACCTTAACGTCATTACATGGCTATATCAAATGACATATTAAACTTTTATGCTCTCTGCAATGCCTTTTCAGTCATTTACTTGAATAGATTTGCAATGATGAAAACGACAGTGCGCCACCACCAACGACGATGAAGAGGTTTGGGCGGCCTCGGCGACCGGTTGCCGCGCTCGTTGGAGAGCTCGAGCGCTGAACATTACGCCATTGTCCCGTCATCGATCTCGAAGTTAACAGGACCCTTGTCCTTCCGTCTTCCAATCTATAAGACTACATACTATTACCACTCCTTTTGCAGTCAAAACTTTCCTGTATCCAGCAAATAACCGCCTGTGTCATGGCCACTCCCCCGTCGTGGGTAAGTCCCAGCCACGTCTGAGGCCTTCCTTCATTCCTTCCTCTCCAACGCGCCAAAAGAAGTTCCTCGCAATAGTGTGGGCAATGACAAAATTTTGTCCTTACCTTTATGGCCGCCCCATCGACATTGTTACTGACCACCATGCCCTTTGCTGGTTGGCTGCCCTCAAAGACCCTTCTGGACGCCTTGGCCACTGGGCCCTTCGTCTTCAGGAATACGACATTAACGTCGTATGTCAGTCGGGGCGCAAACATTCCGACGCTGACGCCTTGTTGCGCTCACCTCTGCCATCTCCTACGCCCTCTTCGTCCTTGTCCGCTTCGGCGCTGGCCGCGTTCACTGTCACGGACCTCCCCATGAAACATCGTCGCGATCCATGAATTTCTTCGTCCCTAGATGCCCTCAGTGCCCTGATTAAGGCTTCGTTACCTCGGGCCCTTTGTCATCAAGCTCATCATTTCATGATTCGCGACTTTCTACTGTATCGCCGCATCTATCACCCGGATGGCCGCAAATGGCTCTTTGTTATTCCTAGCCAGCTTCGCTCTGAACTTTGTGCGCATCAACATTCCGACCTACAAAGCACTCATGCAGGATTACTGAAAACCTATGAAGGTCTGCGCCAGAGATACTACTGGTGTGGAATGTACAACTTTGTGCGCCGTTATACACGCTCGTGCATTGCCTGTCAGCAACGCAAGTCCGCTTCTCACCCCTCCCCCGGCCCGTTACAGCCATTGCCTTGCTCAGCTCGCCCCTTCGATCGCGTGGCCATCGATTTTTATGGTCCCCTGCCTTCCACACCTGCCGGTAATCGTTGGATTATAGTTTCCATGGAGCCCCTCACTAGGTATGCGGAGACGGCAGCCCTGCCCTCGGCTAGGGCACTCGACGTCACATCCTTCATCCTCCATCGTTTCAACCTGCGTCACGGCGCCCCTCGGGAACCCCTCAGCGACCGCGGCCGTGTTTTCTCATCTGATGTCGTTCACGAGCTACTGGATGCGTGCCACACCATTCATCGCAAGACCACTGCCCCAAACCAACGGCCTCACTGAACGCCTCTACCGGACTCTTGGAGACATACTCGCCATGTACATTTCCTCCGACGCCTCAAATTGGGATAAAGTACTTGCATTCGTCTCTGATGCTTACAATACTGCCTTTTAAGCCACAACCGGCTTTTATCCGTTCTTTCTTTTATATGGCCGTGAACCTTCTTGTCTCCTGGATCCCATCCTTCCGTACCACCCCGACAGCTCGGAATGCACTTTTCTCTGTGACGTTGCCCGTCATGCCGAGCAGTGCCGCCAGCTGGCTCGCTCGTTGACGAGTACCACTCAAGGCCTCCGTACATAGGCGAGTGACCGCGGCCAGCCCGCCCATGACTTTCCCACTGATTCGCTCGTCTGGTTGTCTTTGCCGGCTGCCTCCAAGTTTTCGGTTCAGTACATCGGCCCTTACCGTGTCTTGGAGCGCACGTCACCTATCAACTACACCGTCGAGCCAGTTACCCCTTCTTCGGATCACCAATTTCGGGGCCACGAAATTGGTCATGTCAGCCGGCTAAAGCCGTACTACGACCCCCTTGTCATCTCTTTGCCTTGAGTCGCCAGGATGGCTCCCTCTTGTCGCCGGGGCAGTTGCAGTGAAGAAGACGACAGTGCGCCGCCACCAACGCTGATGAAAAGGTTTAGGCGGCCTCTTCGACTGGCTCCAGCGCCCGTTGGAGAGCTCGAGCTCGCTCTTGAAGTCCGTACTAGTGCCGCCGCTTCTGGGTCCATTTGTGCCACGGTTACGCCGCTTGTCCTTTAAGCGTTACAATAAACCGCTCTTCAGGTTATAAATATAATGAGCCTCGACAGGTTTTCTAGAGAGTAGGTTAGATAGGAATTCGTAATGTAATTAGGTTTGGTCGGAATATTAGCATAAAAATTCAGTAAGTAAGCAAATGAAATATGTTGCCCGGATTCAAAAAGAACACAACTAATCCCACTATATGGCACACATTTCAAGAACGATTCTAATTTAGTGTCTGGGAGGACACCCACAGTTGCCGTCAAGAACATCTTTTTGCAAAGAATTCCAGATCTCCATGATTGATAGAAAGAAAGGAAACAACGTATTGCAACCTGTGACCTTAGATATTAAGTGCTTATAGAGATTTCTTGGATTATTTTGATGGTGCGGTGGCGGCAGGTACTTAGTTTACAGTAAAAGACCCATTATAAGCCACGAAAATAAATTTCATGTCGACAACTCAACGTCGGCCGACTAGTTTAGGAATGACCGGTTGTGTTCAAAGTGCATTGACGCTACATTGCTGAGAATACTTTCAGAACATAAATCTTAACACTTTATTGCGGAGACTTAGTAGAAGATGTATTAATTATCGCTAATGTGACTGAGACGCCTGTCCCAGGATTAGACGAGTTCCCAGTGTTAGAGTCTGATGTTGTTGCGTTACCCAACAATGTCCCTAAGGGACCTGAGTCCTGCAATACGCCAAGGCCCAGCGCGCGCGAGTCGGCTGTTCGACCTCCAGCAAAAAGTGTCCATGTTCCTGAGCGGCCGCATCACAGCCAGACTCCACGGCAAGGGGGACCCTCATATGCAGAAGTGAAAAAAAAACCAGCTACTGCGGCCAAGAGTGTGTCCCCGTCGGCATCTTTTGTCGATGTTGTAAGTGAGTGCGTTGCGAAAAATAAAGAGCTCAAAAATCAAGGTATGTCTGACCTTCTTCATGTTTTGTTTGGGGCCCTGCGTTCACATTTTCCAGCGATATTGCCTGGTAACCTGAAGAACTTCCTACAGCTGGTGCTTTCTTTTGAGTCCCTAATTACCACCTTCGCAGCAAACTTTCTTGCGATCTAGAACGGATGGGGTTAAACCTCGTGGATCTCATATGCACCGAAAAGTGCCGTTTATATTGCAGTGGAAATGCGCTGGGATTTTATGTCGGTTAGCGGAACTAAAACTATTCTTGAAAGAGACTTGCGTTTCAGTATTGGCCTTGTCAAAAGCTGGCCTGCCAAGCGGGTGATGTTTGACTGGATATGTCGCCCATAAAAACTGCAGCATAAAGTCATTTCCTGCAAGAAGTGCTGCGCTTTACATAAGAAGAGAAATTCCACATGTTTCTCTAAGCGTTGCCGATCTTTGCACGGATGACATTGAGGTAGCGGCTGTGAGAATACAGCTGGGCTCTCAAACCCTTTCTATTGCATCCGTGTACGTGTCTCCGCGGAAGAAGGTAGCATTGAATTTGTTTCTACAGCAGCTCTGCGACCGCTGCCCAGCTTCTAGAATCATCTGCTGTGATTTCACCGCAAATCATGCCGTTTGGGATGACCGGAACACGGATTCCCGTGGACGCAAACTTGTAGAGGTTATTGACAGTTTGGACCTGTGTGTTGCCAATGACGGAAGCCGCACTTTCTTCCGGCCTCCAGCCTCAGCGACAGCTATAGACCTGACACTGCATTCACCTGACGTACGCGTGAGTTGGTTAACAGCGCCTGACCGCATGGGAAGTGATCACTATCCGATTTTTGTGTTTGCTCCCGACTTTCTTATGCATGCTCCTAAAATTAGCAATGTGGTAAACTGGGACAAGTACAGAGAGCACCTAGAACGTGTTTCTAGTGATTTTGTTGACAAAATGATTTCTAGCAAGCTAGCAGCAACTACAGCGGTCAAGTTACCTGATCATTTTCCGGCCCCGAATTTAAAACTCAGGAACCTTTGCGCAGCGAGAAGGGCGGAGAGCCAATTCGTGCGGAAGAAGGACGACTGGAAACTGAAGACGACCTTCAATAGGCTAAATTCTGCTATTAGATTGCACACGAACAAGCCGTACAGGTCGCAAAGGGCCTCATTCTGCGCTAGTTGGAATGTGTTCTCACCGATGACGAGAATATGGAGAGTTATCGGCAGCCTTGCTCGAGAATCTCGCCATTCGAAGCCTTTTGAAGCTCTTGCAATACGCAAGGAAAAACCTATTGCGTCCTTGGCAGAGGAATTTTCAGAGGCACTCGTACGCGCTGATTCAGGAATAGATATATATATACACCACCTGCTTCCTCCAGGTCTATCATGGACGTCCCGTTTACGCTTCGTGAGCTTCAGGCTGCGCTCAGTGGCCTGCGGCTCCGGTGTGCACCAGGTCCCAATGGCATCACCAATAAAATGCTGAATAATCTGCCCTTGCAACTCAGAAAGGAGCTCCTCAACTTCATCAATCGAGTTTGGGAGACTGGCGACGTTCCTCCGCCATGGAAGGTGGCACATGTAGTTCCAGTACTGAAGCCTGGCAAAGACATGACAGACCTTGCCTCGTATCGCCCTGTGTCATTGACCTCCTGTGTGGCTAAGTTGATGGAGAAGCTAGTAAATGAACGCTTATCGTGGTGGCTTGAGGACAGCAAGGCACTGCCAACATGTATGACAGGATTCCGCCGAGGTTTTAGTGCCCAAGATAGTGTCTTAGACTTGGTGAGTCACATTAAACACCAGAGAGCTTTCGGCGTTTCCACCTCAGCCATTTTTCTTGACGTTGCGAAAGCTTACGACGGTGTGCTTCAGAGCTCAATTCTAAACAGTTTGCAAGGCATGGGCATACAGGGCCATATGTTAAGATTCATTTACAAGTTTATAAGTGATCGCGCGTTTCGTGTACGGTTAGGGAGTACGTTAAGCACCGAAATGATTCTATCACGAGGTGTGCCTCAAGGAGGAGTTCTTTCCCCCATGCTCTTTAACGTCGTAATGGCTGGCCTTCCCGATTCGTTGAAAAAAAGTTACAGGCAAGTGCGTATGTCACTTTATTCTGACGACATCTGTATTTCGATTACTGGCTACCAACACAAACGATTAGCCCTGATAGCTCGACAGGCTCTACTTTCGGCACAAGCTTACCTTCAAGGTGTGGGGTTGTCTCTGTAAGTGGAAAAATCCGGCTTTGTTCTGTTTCCAGGTGTAGGAAGACGTCAAGCGCGGTTGAAGATAGACCTCGGTCATTCTTGAATCCGTCAATTCAACCACACGCGTTGCCTGTGCGTCATAACTGACTCCAAGCTACAGTGGCGAAAAGCTGTAGACGCGATTGCTTCATCTATATCTTCTCGTCTCAATGTGATCGGTAGAATTGCACGTGAGCAATGGGGAAACCATCCTTCTTTAATGGTCAAATTTCATGAAGCGCTGGTGGTCAGTCGCATAACGTATCAATTACCTTTAATATCCCCTCGGCATCACAACTTGAACGTCTCGAAGTTGTCCACAGAAAGGGCCTAAGAATAGCCTTTGGAGTTCCCCAGGCGGCTGCGAATAAGGCAGCACTTCATGAGTCTCTATCGAAACCTCTTAGTCTTATCGCTTCTCAGAGACTACTAATTCATCTTGACCGCCTAGGAGAGACGGTAGCTGGGCGATCCCTTCTCCAGCGGCTCTGCAAGAGATATGCGTCGAAAGCTTACTTGGTACTCAATACTCTTAGATCTTTAGGCATTAATGTCCGAAGGCAAAGGAAATGGTTGAAACCCCCCTAGTCTTTTCCGACCCTCGACTGTAAGGTCACAATTCCCCATGTGAGCGCCAAGCGCAGCGCTCCTTTGGCAGCAACGCGTTCGCTTGTACTTGAACGCTTGGAAACAGAGTATGTCTGTCATCTTCAAATTTTCACGGATGGTTCTGTGGACAAGGTCAAACAAGCTAGCGCAGCGGCTTTTTACATTCCTTCTTTGGACTGTAAGTGGTCCGTACGCTTTACTGCTGTCGTATCCTCCACAACGGCTGAAAGTGTTGCTATTGAGGCGTCTTTACGGAAGTTAGCGTCTTGTGCGGCTCAACCTGCTGTCATCCTAACTGATTCAAAATCTGCCCTTCAGAGGTTAGAGCGCTGATTCCCTAGTGACGCCTTGTCTATAAGCTCTCTGCGCTTGGTGCAGAATATGCACAGCAGAGGCTTTTCTCTACATGTCCAATGGGTGCCCTCTCACGTAGGAGTCAACGGCAATGAGATGGCAGACAATCTCGCCCATAAAGCTCTTTCAAGGACTGCATAAAAAAAGTACCTCAAGATGGAAAAAGTCTCCACAGGAAAACGGTGCTCGATCACTTCAGTACCCTGTGGAGTGCGTACTACAAGCCATGTGTGACCAAGGGACTGAGAAGATCTCAGGCGACCCTTCTACTTCGAATTCGCACGGCCTCTGCTCGCACTCCTGCATGGATGCATAAGACGGGCATAGCATCGTCTCCGCTCTGCTCTTTATGTGGTGTGTGCGGGGATATCGAACATTATATTATGTACTGCCCAGAGTACAACGCGGAAAGGCATGTGATGTTCGCTTCCTTTAAGAAGACAGGAACCCGTCACAGTACAGCTCAGGACATTGTCTGCCCGAGTGGAAACCAGACATGCAGAAGGGATGCTGCACGCCTTCTTTTAACATTTCTGCAGGACACGGATCTTGTTTCTAAATGGTGACAGCAGGAACGGACTATGACCTACTGTGATTGAATGTGTGCGTAGATGGTGTCTTCCAGAGTGGACTACTTTATACTGTGAGTGAATGTGTGTATGGAGTGTGGCACTACAATGGCCTATGTTCTACTGTGACTGAATATGTGCATAGATGGTGACTTCTGGAGTGGACTGTGATGTCGACTGTGTGGATTGATTGTGTGCATAGATGGTGACTGCGGGAGAGAATGTGTGCTATTATAAGAGACTGTGCGCATAGCGGGGTAGATGCGACAGGCTTTAGGGCATTGTTAATATAGAAGGGACGCTACGGTGGAGCAATTGCCGGCAGATAAAGCAAGGCTAACCCCACCTGTAGCATTCAACACCTCAACTCAACTCAACTGAACTATCGCTAATGTGATTCTTATTTTGCAGCGTTGCGCGCAAACAATTGCATCGTTTATATATAATGCCCACCAGTTATTAGCCCCGCAAGATCACATTCAAGCTACAGATTATGATGACGATGATGGATTTTTGTGGCGCAAGATCCTCTATGGCCAAAGAGCGCCATGGCACAAGGCATTTTTGACTATTCAAGGTGGGTCAAAGGCCCATTTTCCAAGCACTTCATCCCATATAAGATGAGCACCAGGCCAGGAGAAAGCTTGTACGCTTTGTATTGCTGGTGGGCACCCGGCAGCACTGGGGATTGAACCCCGCACCTTCCCATGCGAGGCGGATGCTCAACCACTTGGCCACCGTTGCGTTGTTTTGTAGGCTTTGAGCCGGGCTTCAGGAGGCACCTCGACTAATTTTCTTCTCAGAAATTCTAGTTGTTTTTAACACTCCAGCACTCGTCTCTTTCTTATGGAGGAGCAATTTGCATGTACGCGTAAATGTGGCACCCGATTAACTGAACTCTATTTCTAGCGCTTAGCTTGGAACTTATTAATATATTGTTATTTTCTAATGGCCATATTTTACCCTTTGAAAGTCAATTACAAAGCTTCATCAATATTTATTTTCATGCCCCACGGCTCCTACCCGACGTCAATGTCAGTTAACGATATATTTAGTCTTAGCTCCTCCCGTAGTCCCTGCTCAATAATGTAAATCACGAAATTGGCAGCGAAATGCGGGATTTTTACCCCATCCCTAGCACAACTGCCGACATCATTATATTAGTAATAATAGCGGTCACTGTACGTATACAAGCGGCAGAGCAGAAACTAGTCTAGGTTCTCTAATTCACAACCGTTTTCACCTGGTTATTGCGTGCGGTTTGATAGGTTAGTTTCCGCGCTTGCTATCCCTTTAGAGCTAATGGCAATGGGATTAAGTTATCAACTATTTAGCCCCCTTATGAAGAGCATGTGATATGGATTGTTTTCAAGCATAAATATCGTAAAAGTTCCGAAATATTAAGTCTAGAAACTGAATAACACTGCTTTTAATCCGAATCTACGATAGGTTCTGCACAAAAAAAGCACACATTTGCACGAATTAGTGTTCGTTGTTGTTCGTACCTCAGCCCTTTCGACGTCTGCGAAAACTTCCGGTCAACTTTAAAATTGATTCAATAAATTTGAGCCAGCTGGATGATGGTAAAGGCTCGAAGGGCAAAAAAACGCTAACAATACATTTTTTCCTGCCAAAATAGGCCTCGTCTAAATATATACTCGCGCTTTCGAAAACTGACCAAACACGAAATAGTCAAATTATCTCAAGAGAAAAAATCCACTTTTTTATATCTCGTTGATATTCAGCACGTAATAATATCCTACGCAGGTGCACTGTGGCCCGCTTGCAGTCACTTGAAGCGATTGCGATAACATGCGTACGGCCGTCGTATAAACTGTTAAATGTTGTTCTCGGCATCTTCACTGCATTTGCGTATGAATAGATTAGATACAATTAATGTATGAATTCGCTTTTTTTTCTGCGCATCCTCGACCACAGCTGCAGCAATCTGATTTTTAGTCGGCAGCTTTTGCTCCCTTTAATTGCTCCAGAACCTTTATGGTTCAGTTGTCAAATGGTTAATAATGTGCATGAGCTTTCAAGTCGCAGCAAAACAAGAGGAAAAAGTATGAAATGTGTCAGCCACCCTATAGTATCACCCTGTGATAGTGGGAGCCGCATCTACGGATGCGCGCTGTGTTTATAAACACAAAACAGTGTTTTAACACAGTTCTGTTATAACTCAGGACTGAGTGCAAGGTTGTGAATTATCAATGTGTGTCTTTTGAATCCTGCAAGTAATGGCCAACGGACACGTGGAAAAGTGGTCATCTCCCTTTTATCTCTCCCCTTTCTATCTCTCCCTCCGTTCCCATTCCCACGTGTAGGATAGCATACAGGGAGCTGCCTAGTCAACCTCCCTGCCTTTCCGTTCGTTTCTCTCTCTCTCTCTATCTATGTGTTATAAACACTTGTGTTATAGGCAGGCAAACAAGCATATAAATGTGTCTGTATACACAGCTGCGCATATCTTAGCAATTAGGAAATTTTTTTGTGGCTCAAAAGAATCCGACGTTTTACGTGACAGAAACACGCCGGAGTATTCGCGCGTATTGAACAACGTCGTATGGAATATCCGAATGTGAGAACGAAAGAAAAAAACAAAGCTAAAGTAATTCAAAAGGCATTTGCTTCTTAAAATTCCTTATGTTCACTTGGAGCATGAATTAGATACGGGCCAAGTTACATGACGAGATTTAAGCATACAAACATCTGCCCTATATACATGCTGTTAGACGTTCCAAAAACAACGCATTTATTCAAGTCACTTTAGATAAAAAAGAATGCTACGACTTTTGTTTTATTATTGCTCAAACACTTTGGTATAAGAGGGTATAACTTTCAGGATTTGAATTAGGAGCTATTCAGGATATAAAATTGAACAGCGTCACGCCCTGCAACGTGATTTATAATCTTCCACCTTCGAATTATCCCTGTTTCTGTTTTTTTTGTTTATTTGCCAGGACTAAAAATGCACACAAAAATATGAAAGCTTACTGGAAAGCAAGCCTACTGTACGAGAAAAGAGAGCAAGGCTTAGCCTCCAATTTGGCGTTCTTTATCTGCAGTTTATTACTGCGAAAGCATTACTAGGATATGTCCGAAGCTGACGTGACCGAAAAAAGTGGAAGCAAAATGTGGAAGCGAAATGCGGAAGAAAAATGTGTCGAAAATTATGACGTCATCAGCTAATGTATAGTAGTCATGATTGATTGTGTATGACAATTGTTACATAAATAGAGTCGAATCATTTTCACGGTCACGTGATTCATTGTAATTGAGTCATAAGTCTGAAGTCATGAGTCATGACCGGAATCACCGAAGTCACTGTTTGAGAAAGGAACTGAGTCGCGGCCGCCAGTCACGAGTAATGATCATAAGTCTCGAAGAGTTTAAGGTACAGGCATGGCTTTACGAAATATTGGCTGTGCGCTCTCTTTGAGAATAATGCTTCCCTTGATGCCTTTGATTGCGCCCAATCCTTGCTTGAACACGTCATTGTGCACTTTTTTCAGAGACCTTTGCTCCTTACTCTGTTGACTGGTGCTAGCTCTTGCGAATTCATACGTACTTTTGACAAACAGTCGCGGCTCAACAATTTTAACAAGAGTACAGCTTTCACGCTCTCCGCGATAATAAGCGGCTAAATGTGTGCTTTTTTGATCATACGTTACTTGGACATCGAACTGTCCAGTAACTGGAAGAAAGCTGTCACTGCGGGCTTTCAAATTTACGTTAGCGTTTTCACAGGTCGTCAAACTTGTCACCAAAATTCAATATCGCTCATGATAGAAACAGCAGATCCGGCATCTATTTGCTTTTCTGCCAGTTTGCCGTCGATCGTGACGCGAAGAGCGATGATCGATGATCACGAAGAGCTTCCCTAAACAATGTGCCAAAATTGCGCATAGCTGTTAGCTTCTTGAGCTCGACTACAAAGGCACTGACGGTTTTACTTTAACGCTGATTCCGTTGGTAGAACTCGTATCGTTCTAGTACCAACAAACGCTTGAAAGCGTAGTGTGGTCCAAGTGCGCGATCGAAGGAGAACAGCTTTTAAGCGTGAAGAACGAGACATCTTCGATAACCGTTAGCAAAACCTGGTTCCTCGTGGTCTCATCAGTCTTTCTTGCAGTGGCGAAAGTTTCGAAGCGTTCTACGTAGACCTCGGAGTTTACCTTCTTCGGAGAAAATTCCAGCAGGTGCCCCAAAACTGCGCGACTGTCCATGGTAGCCCTCGCATAATAGAGTTTTTAGCTAGTGGCAGACTTGAATCTGCCCGAGAGGTGGTTCACATACCAAGTTGTGTGATGCTTCAGGAGACCTGGCGCTGTCATGAATGTCCGTTGGGTTCTAGAGCAAACTGAGTCGCTGAACACCATCTCGCCATCGCGACTTTTGTGTTCGGTGTAGATGTCCGAGCACACAGTAAAGACGGGCAGCAGGCACACAGACTTTAATGACGCTTCCTGAAAGAGTACAACTACAGAACACACGAATGTTGTAGTTGAGAATGAAGGAAGATTGAAACGGAAGATTGCCGAGCCTGTACACTGGCTCCAGCTGAACCACACTCACTGCTACGCACCAATAGAAGAGAGTTGAACGAATTGTGAGAGGATGGACGCGCGTAGCAGCAACTAGACCTCGCCAAACGATTGTTGTTGCGAATGAAGGAAGGATAAAAAAATTGCTGATGGTTTCGCTTCGATAAACTCTGACGCCACGCATGGAGCACCTGTTGCTCAGCGCATGCGCATTCATGCTTCTGGTTCAGTCCGAAGACCTTGGCTTTACATGGCGTAGCGAAACTATCACTTCAAACATTAGACAGGGTTTAACACTGCTTAAACCGACGTGTGACGTGCAAAAAGCGCAGATGACGTGAATTGTGACACCACAGCGACGCCATGCATAGCAGCGAGGTGAATTAAATCTCAAAGTTCTCAACTACTTTTGCGGAGGTGGCCCGGACCGCTTATTTTGAATTGACTGCGGTCAAATCTGTAGGTCGCCATCGTATCGGGTGCGGTCACACATGGTAGGACATCGAGTTTGGTCTAAATCGGCCAAGGCCGAACTTTGAGGGGTTACTTGGGCCAAATTTTTGGCAATGGTCCGGACCAAATTTCGTGGTTGTCCGGGGTCCAGGGTTTTTGCGACCAGCTCTCCTTCTGCCTGCGCGAGGCAGCGATTGTGGCCCAGCTTCAGCCAGTGGGCAGGCCCGAGCACTTTTCTCTCCATTCTTCCTGCAGTCAAAGAACAACAGCGCTCACTACCAGACGCCTGGGGCGATGGAGGAAGTTGAACATCCTGCCATAGCCGCACGCTGAGAAGCCACGGTCGCGAAGTATATGTTATTTCGAAGAAATCAAGGTGTGTAACAAAGAAAAAAATGCCTACTACAGTGTGTGTGTGTGTGTGTGTGTTTGTGCGTGCGTGCGCGTGCGTGCGTGCGTGCGTGTGTGTGCGTGTGTGTGTGTGTGTGTGTGTTTGTGTGTGTGTGTGTGTTTGTGCGTGCGTGCGCGCGCGTGCGTGCGTGCGTGCGTGCGTGCGTGTGTGTGTGTGTGTGTGTGTGTGTGTGTGTGTGTGTGTGTGTGTGTGTGTGTGTGTGTGTGTGTGTGTGTGTGTGTGTGTGTGTGTGTGTGTGTGTGTGGGTGTGTGTGTGTGTGTGTGTGTGTGTGTTTTAGTATAGCTATCTGTAGAAAATGCCAGTCGCTAGAGCACGAACGTAGCCAGGGGGATGTAGCGTTTCGCTTTCGACCAGGGTTAACCAGAGCTAAACCACCAGCATTTTTTTTCCCTGCGGAGTTCAGGTGACCACCGAAAAAATTATAGTTTATGCACTATTTTTTAGTTAAATTCATAGCACGGTGCCTACTGCTAATAAGGTTATACCTGTAACTGGCCAGCTTATTTACTTCGTGCAAGCGGACCTTCAAGTGCGTGAAGTGTGAGCAGAACGCATTCGGACCGAGACCGCGAATGACGAAGGTCGAGACACTCGTGAGCGCAGAAACCCCAAATCAGACAGTCGCCTGTGAAACGTAAAAATTGACCTGCAGTTACAGTGCCTATAATACTGTACTGCAGCTCTAGCCTTTCGGCCAGTAATGCAAGTCAACTTTCGATTACTAATGCGCTAAGCTGGTAAGCTTAGGTCCAGGAATTTTTGTCCCGTTAAAAAAAAAACTGGTTTTTGAAGAAAGCAAATGGCGCAGTAACTGTCTCACGCAGCTTGGTGGACACCTGAACCGCGCCGTAACGGAAGGAATGTAGGAGGCAGTGGAAGAAGAATGGAAGAAAGAGGTGCCGTAGAGTAACTAGTTCTCCGGTACAAATTCGACCACTAGGGGATAATTAACGGATTTGGCGTTGGTGGCTTCCTGGCCTTACGGGGCTCTCACACATGTGACGAGGGCTCCTTGCCACGGAGGTATCTGTTGCTAAACCTCGTCATCACTTCAAATGACGTGGTTGTTGCGACGCGCGTCCTTTCTGTCAATCTTCCCTCTCTTTTCTCTTTTAACTCTCCTACTGTCTGCCCGTGGTAGCACTTGAGGCTCAACCTGAGTCAGTGGGCAGGCCCGTGCACTCTTTTTTTATTTTTTTGGCAGTCCCAACAATAACAGGATGTTTAAGGTGCACTGACATCGGACAGCACACAGGCGCCTTTTGCGTTTCGCCTCCATCTAAAACCCGGCCGCCGCGGTCGGGCTTCAACCCGGGTACTCCCCCCCAGTAGACGAACACCTTGACCACTGAGCCACAACGGCGGGGGCCCATAATTTCCCTTGCAAATGCGATTGTTGTATTTTTGTGATCCAAGGAGAGGACACAGGACATGAAAACAAAAGATACAAACAGAAGTTTTAGCCCGAACTACGATTGTGTAGATAGGCATAGTCGACTGTCTGTTAAATTTGATACAGCAATAACTAGACGCTGGTACTTAATAATCGCCCCGACAATTCTTCACCACATAAATGCAAAAATATATCGTGATCAGCGTTTTTGCTTGCAGAAAAAAAACGGATAGTTCAAGCTATGACTTCGATTACTTTGAATAACTGGGCAAAAAACTTAAATGGTCGCTAGCAAGCCACGAAGATGCATGCTTCGAGCAGGAAAATAAAGCCAAGCTATGGTAGACCCCCCGAGTTGAAAGCACAGGCGAAGTGCAGTCTCATCAGAGTTTCCACCTCCTAAATTGCTGTTCCTTGGTGCGCGACGAGGAGTGCACTTTGTGTGAGCTCACACAGGCGGCCAACGTGCACAAGCTGGAAACTAGACGGCATTCCTAAAATATGCAGCTTTCGGAAATCCCGAAACCTGAGTGCAGCGGCGCGCAAAGGATTTCAAGAATCCTGCATCCACGCTGCCGCGTTAATGTCCACGACACACGTGCGCGGTTCCCACTCCCTCATCAGAGCATATATCCAGTGCAGGGCAAAAAACGTGACGCTGGCCTAGTTTGCGAGAATTAACCTCTGCTCTGAACGTAAATCTGACGCTTAGAAGGGCAGTAGGGAGCACCGCTAAGAACGGAGCTCAGGAAGTGTATACATCCCCGTCACATGCAGCTGTTCAGCGCAATAAGGAAATGGAGCGTTCAATTTTATACTTTGTAACATTTTTATAGTACGTTACGACTGGCGACAAGCTAGCGAAATCATAGCATAATCTATGTGAACATCATCATCATCATCATCAGCCTGACTGCACCCACTGCAGGGCAAATGAATCTCCCATGTCTCTGCAGTTAACCCTGTCCTAATCTAAGTGAACAACGTCACAAAGAAGTAGCAAATCGGAAAATAAATGTAGTAACAGTAAGGGACGTGGTAACAAGCGAAACTGCCTATTTGTTGAGCTAATTTACACACCTATAAACCAACCGTTACAAATGCAAGGATTCTTTTGCCTTTTCTTTTGCTAGTTATCGTCACATGTATTGTCGGAACTCTTCTCTTGTTGTGTCAACAATAAATTTAAGAGCATCCTCGTCCAATAAGTGTAGTCTTTTTATAGGTGGTGCGACCAAATATAGGCATATTTATCTGATTAAATTTTCTGTACACGGATAATATACGCCTTCGTAAAATTCAGTGTCTTCAAGGACTGCCTGAAAATTAACTCCGTGTTCTAAAAGAACAAAAAATAAATTTTTGCGTTATCGCACAGATTTGAACAGTGATTCTAGTTGTGTTAAATCCACACGAACAGTCGCCGTCAAAAATATTACGCTACAAAGAATTCGACATCGCAATGGGTGATAGAAAAAAAAGAAATTTAAACGTGTTCAAATCTCGGAGGTAACGTAATATGTTCTGATCATGATTTCTTCGTTTAGTTTGACGGTGAGGGGGGGGGGGGGGGGGGGGAGGTTCTCTTTGTTGATATTAACAGATCCCTTATAAAACATGAAAAAAAAAACTTTACTGCCACATTTTGACGCCGTCCGGCTGGTCTGTGAAGTGAATGACTGTCTGTGTTAGAAGTGCACTTATGCTGTCATGCTGAGACTACTTTGAGTAGAGAAATCTTAGCTCTTTGTTTTTGACTATTTGTAGCTGCTATAGCATTACTGCTATAGTGCATTCCAGACCATGCTGACTCCAAAATGGGTGGGACCAAGGTTTTGCAGGCTTTGAGGACAGAATCAGGATGCACCGCAACTAATTTTATTAGGAGAAGTATAGTTTCTAAACACTTCGGCACACGTGTTTTTGATATAGAAGCTCCATTTCCACGTGCACTTAAATGTGGCGCCTAAATAGTGAACGAGATCTCTTTCGCTCTGCTAAAACCTTATTTTTGTATAAACTATTCTGACAGTTGGTATGCTACAATTTGCACTGAAACTTTTAGTTTTAGCAATATCTGCTTTCATGCCCGATGTCTTCACCTAAAAGGCAATGCCAGTTAACGATATGTTCAGTATTAATTCGTCACAGCGTCCCCGCACAACAGTATAAATCACAAAATGCGGTCTCAGTTATGCCGGCGGGTTCGATGAGAATTCGGTGACACGCCTTAACCAGGTAAACGTTGCTAAAAATGGTGCAGATGGAGAGATGAATCAGGCCGTCGGTAAGGCGACGATGCCGCACGTTGACGTCCAAGTCGAAATATGACAGGAAGTCTGAGCCTATGATCAGGTTAAACACGTCTGCGATGACGAAGACACACTGAAAAGTGCGGCGAAGCCCGAAGTAGAGGGTGAGAGATCGTAGTCCGTACGTGGGTATAGACGAGGCGTTACCATAAACAGGCGGCTAGGATGACTGGCGGGACCACACGCCACCTTTAGGTAGCCCGGCGGGCGTTTCCCCGGCCACGAACAGGGTGGTGTACACTTCGTGGCCCGGTGTTGAAAACGCCGGTGGTACCAGCAGAAAGACGGAGGGCTGGGACTCCGAGCTTGACGTGTGCGTGAAAGAGCGCGATGATCGAGACGAGGCGGCCCTCAAGGCGAGAAATCCCCGGGTCTGTAGGCGGCAAAACAGCAGTGACGGACGGTGAGGTCGCCTCATGAACGTCATCGGCGAGCTCAGTAAGGCGGTCGAGGGTGACGTCACCGGCCGCCGCAAGGACGAGGCGGATGGGCTGGGGAAGGCGTTGGAAGAAAAGCTCTCGAAGCAACGGCGAGTGGTTGGGGATATCGCGCTCCCCGAAAAGCAGTCGCATCCGGCGGAGAAGCTGGGAAGGGAACCGGTCGCCAAGGTCTTCCTTGGTAATGAGGTGCTGGAGGCGGCTGCGTTTCGACGTCATAAAGCTCTCCAGCACATTGGCTTTCAGGTGCTGATGTGGTGTAGCACCCATGGGGGTGGAGAGTACGTCGGAGTGCTCACCGGCAACGTCAGGAGGGAGGCTCGAGGCAACATGGTAGTAGCGCGTTGTCTTCGAGCGGATGCGGGAAAGGCAAAATTGCGCCTCGATCTGATGGAACCAAACTTGCGGGTTCTGGGGCCAGAAAGGTGGGAGGCGAACCTGCAGTGACGAGACGTCCTACGGACGTGAGACTTGTTCCTTGGATGCTGCGGGATCGGTCATTGCTCGTCCTAGGTCACCAATGTAGGCTTAACGCCTCAGGAACGAAGGAACAAGACCACTGCTGGGAACCGACACCAGAACAGAACTGCGAGCCGTGGTTGCACGAGCCATGGCCAGGTGCCGTCTTTATTGTCTTCGCCGGGTGGCGCGCGTTATCCGGGTTCCCGGCGCCACCCAAGAGAGGACGCCGCAACATCTTCAAATAAAAGGCAATGGCAGTTAACGATATGTTCAGTATTAATTCGTCGCAGCATCCTCGCACACCTGTATAAATCACAGAATAATTGCAGAACTGCCAGATTTTCATACCATCCTTAACAGAATAGATGACATATTTATTCTACATAAGAAATAATAATGGCCCTAGTATAGACTTATACAGTGCCCGAGAATGTATTTCTTAGTTTACTGATCAACTGCTATGCCTCACGACAAATTGGGAACGGTATGATAAGTTAGTTTCTATTAATGCTATTACTTTCGAGTCAATGACGATGAGCCTAATTGAACAAGAAATTAACCCTTTTTTGAGCGCAAATTATGTGCATTAATCACAAGAATTATTATGGTAAAAGTGCACGAATATTGACACTAAAAATAAAATGACATAACTTTTAAGACGATGCGACCAATGAATTTTTATATAAAAAGGTACACACTTGGAAGGATGACCTCGTAAAAGGGCCACAAATGTGGGATTTCTTCAAACTTCACCCTTTCCGAATAACACAAGCTCTCAGGTTAGTTGGTGTTGGATCATATTTTCAGAAGAGCGAGCACTTTCAAGGAAGAAATAGGCGGATAGGAAACAGCGCTCAGCGCTCTTTCCCCTTTTGGACTGGCCTCTGTTGAATTGCAGAATTGCACTTGGAAAAAAAACTCACATAACACCAAGGGGCCTATCAGCGCCGGATAAAAATCACTCGGTGTCTTTGTTTAAAATTTTGGCAGTATTCAGTACATAAAACATCCTACGATGCCACACCATTGACTTTTTGCCGGCACCAGAAGTGACTTCGACATTTGCCCGGCTGTCGAATAAACTTTTAAAAAGTTTTCTAGGGTATGTTCACCGCATTCACGTGTAAACGAATTGAAAATATCTGACATATGAATTCGCTTTCATGTGCTCATTCTATGCGACTCTAAGTAATTTTTGATTTCTCGGTCTGCTCTTATTGCTTCTTCAAGTTATACCAACACTTTAGAAGTTCAGTTGTCAAAGAGTTGATAATGTGCAAAAGCAAGCAGTTTAGAGCAAAGCTCAGAAAAACTAGGGGAACTCCACACGAACCTGAGATCATCACTCTGACAGTGGTATCCACATCTACGGCTGCACGCCGCATCTCTGTGTATGCACTGCTGCGCTTAATTATTCTGGAAGTGAATACAATTTCTCCGTGGCTCGAAACGACTGACGTTTTACGAGATGTAACCGCACCGCAATATGAAAACTGTTCAGAAAAATAATCATGGGTGAATACTTATCTTCTTTTAGCACCAGTAGATGCCATATTTTACTCACACCTAAGCAGAAGTCGGGTGACACAGTTCATTGTTCGAATGAAACACAAAAACAAAATCAAAAGGCATTCACTCGGATTTTGGATCTTAAAATTCATCATCTTCTCTGGGAGGGCGAAGTGAATGGCGCAGCTCATGTAATCTAAATGGTGATTCAATTATACACAAGTCCGATAGAATGTCTTGCGAATAGAGGCATGTTCCTAAGCGTTCTGAAAACAATGCATTTAGTTTGGCCATTCTACTTAGAGAAATTGGGGCACGACTTCCATGAGGTTGAAATGACGAGCTATTCAGGATGTAATATTGCACAGCGCCACACGTGCACTGAGTTTAGCTATCTTGAAATTGAGAGCTGTTGTGTTTCTGCTTTTTTGTTTGTAAAGATCAAAAAATTTTCGAAACAGTAAAGTAATCTTATTGAACAGGCAAAGATAGTGATGCTTGATAAAATTTTGCATTGCTTGTCATTCTTTTATTACCAGTTACGCTACTCGGCTGTCGAAAACAGATGTGGAGAAAAGATGAATTTGACGAGAATTGACACAAAGGAGCAACTTAAAAAACAAAAAACAAAATCCTTGTTTTAAATTTTTAACCGCTCGCATTCTGTAGTTAAGACTGCTAACAACTATCGGTATATGAGCATTTGTAGGCTCCTTCATTTTATTTCTAAAAAGTTTCTGAGTGGTATCAGTGCAGCCCTGCTTGAAATCGACTAACAACTACTTACAAACCTCAGTGAATGCTTCGCTAGTTTTCTTTGATAACTTCGTTGTGTTGTTTTTTTTTTACCTTGCATCACGATGCGCTGATCCGTGCAGAGTCGGGTCACTTGTGGCCTCTTTTAATTTAAGCGTTCACTTGATATTTTTGAAGCATTTACATTTATTTGGAGTGAAACATTACTGACTTCAAGGCTGTGAAAAATTCTTAATGCAAATAAAATCACCCATTCCTGGGCACATCCGCGGAGTGGTTGGGATTCTGATTTTTGCTCACTCTGAAAATATACTGAATTCGACCTTTTTTTAAACTTCGTACCAAGCAGAAGGTTTTGCCTTAAGGCTTTACTATTTTCTCCACACTTTCACCAAAATTCAGTCATTACGGCAGGAAATGAATTCTGGAAAAACTGAGTGTTATTGGGTGCTAAGAACTATCCTAAGGTCAGGCAGTTAAATGACTGCAGTAACACTCAGGCACTAGTAAGAGCCAACAAAATGGTCGCATCAAAAAAAGTTTTTTCTTATTTTTATGGCTGAAATAAATACAGTAGAGCTGTGAGCAGTATTATCCACATTCGTAGCTGAGTTGCTTAATACCAGGTCGGCATTCATGTGCGCCGTGGGATGGCAAAGTATTACTCTTCGTTCTAGATGAGTAAATTTGTAGTGTTGGTGTGTAACTCAGCATACTTCGACGACGGGTCTTAAGATTTTGCCAACATCTTAGGCATCGTTTATAATGAAAGATGAAGCTTACCGCGCTTTAGGTTTAGCCAGATATTTCTACGAACCTGATGAAATAGCGCGTGTTACGAATTTATCCACCAATTAATAAAGGCAAAAAAGCTTGTGGGCCTACATTTCCTAAAGAAGTCCTTGCTATTAGAATATCCTAATAGCCACTTACAGGTGCAAAAGAAGCAAACCTAAGACTTTGGCCCACCTGCTTTTTCTTCAACTTTTACAGAACTGCTTTTTATAACCCTCATTTCCTTCCTTAGTGGAAGGTAGCCAACCGAAAGCCTTTCTGGTTAACACCCCTGCCTTCCCCCTCTCCTTATCTATCTTACAGAACTACTTCATGGTTGACCGAGAGGACTTAGCAGGCAATCGTGTGCACATGAAAGTATATTAGCAATTATGTAGCACAGAAACATCCCACGGCATATATTGTTTCCTTGAACAACTTTAAATGCTGTTTATAAGAAGCTTCCCGTGTTTCATCAGTCAAGCCTCAATATATCTCGCCTGTGTTTGAAAACCTAACGAGGTTTGCAGTTTTTTTTACCATGTGACGAGGTCTGCTTTCGCACAAGTTCAATTTGTGACTAGTTAAGAAAATATATTAGAAAGGGCGTTCTAACCAACTTAGAACGAGAATAATTATTCCACGCTATTGGCCATCGGCCTTCATCTGGCGTGCGGGCTAGTGCAAATATTACTTCCTCAAAGTGCATGATAGACACTACACTTACGCGTAAAAAAGGCCGCCACTGTCTGGAAGACGTTGAAGTAACAAGTGTTAGCTATTCGGTTTACTAGACGAAGAAAGCGATTAAGAATGCGCCCGTTGTCCAGTAACACCCCCTCAAGATACGTCCGAAACGAAACTTGCTTCGTTTGGGGGGTCAAGGTGGGCCTAGAATTCGGCTTGCGGCGCGGTATGGTAACGCTTCGATTCGTAATTTCACGTATACAATGTTTACCTATTATTTACACTTGGTTTTATTTCTATACCACAACACTTAGGTAAAGGTTTTATAAGGTTTCAGGATATTCATATTGTAACGAAGACAGGACCGGCACAGATCACAGTCTCAGCGAAGTCCAGCGCACAGCAAGGAACTCACAAGATGGCTGTCCGAACCACACACACACTTCGTCTTTGTCCACCGGCACACGCACACTTCGTCTTCATCGTCGGCGCGCTCCCATGAGCACGCGCCATTACCCCCTCCATCAAGGCGGCGGCCCGACGCCGGAAACGAACACGGACAGCAAAGGTAATGTTCGGTATAGACGGCGGACGGCAGAGAATACAGAGAACTGTTAAGCTGGTAAAGCGGCGGGTTGCAGCCTCTCATAGTAGGGCTTCATGCGCACCACGTGGACAGTCTCGGTCGGATGGCGCCGACGTGGTGAGGAGGTCGTGTCCCGCGGAAAAACTTCGTATGTGACATCACTTATACGACGAACCACCTCGTACGGACCGAAGTAGCGTCGGAGGAGCTTTTCGGAGAGTCCGCGGCGGCGCGCAGGTGTCCATACCCATACAGAGTCGCCGGGCTCGTACCGAACGCATCGGTGTCGGAGGTTGTAGCGACCAGCGTCGAGTTGTTGTTGATGTCGAATCCGGCACCTTGCGAGTTGGCGGGCTTCTTCAGCCCGCTGGACGAATGTGTCAACGTCAGCGTAGGGGCCGATGTCTCCGTCGTTGTGAGCCGCGGGTAGCATAGCATCCAGCATGGTAGTGACACACCGTCCGTAGACCAGCTGGAAAGGTGTAAGACGGGTAGTCTCCTGTTCTGCCGTATTGTAGGCGAAGGTTGCATAAGGAAGAACTTCGTCCCACGTACGATGCTCAACGTCGACATACATAGCAAGCATATCTGCAAGCGTCCGGTTGAGGCGTTCAGTCAAGCCGTTTGTTTGGGGATGATAAGCTGTTGTCTTCCGGTGACTGGTGTGGGTGAGTTCGAAGAGAGATTGCATTAATGCCGCCGTAAAGGCGGTTCCACGGTCCGTGATGACGACTGATGGCGCACCGTAACGCAAGACGATTGATGTCATAAAAAACTGAGCCACTTCTGCAGCACTAGCGTGGGGGAGCGCCTGTGTCTCGGCGTACCGCGCTAAGTAGTCCGTCACCACAACAATCCATTTGTTCCCAGAGGAAGACAATGGGAACGGGCCCAGCAAGTCCATGCCCACTTGTTGGAAAGGTGTTGTAGGCGGTGGGATGGGCTGGAGAAGCCCTGCGGGTTTAACTGGTGGTGTCTTTCGTCGCTGGCAGTCACGGCAGGTCCTCACATATTGCTGGACTGATGAGAGCAACTTTGGCCAGTAATACTTCGCACGAATGCGGGCATACGTCCGCGTAACACCCAAATGGCCAGCCGATGGCTCGTCGTAGCAGGCGTGCAAGATTTCTGGACGGAGTTCGGATGGCACAACCAGAAGAAAGGTTTCCGTGTTATGGGCGAAGTTCCTCTTGTAAAGGACGCCATCTCGGAGACTGTAGGAACCCAAACCTCGAACGAAAAGCCGCGGAACAGCGACGTTAAGGCCCTCCAGATGCTCGATGAGCGGACGCAACTCTGAGTCAGCCCGTTGACGCCGGGCCATATCGGACGACGTGACGAGAGCAAAAAACGGGAAGTCGTCCTCCGTTTCGGCCGGAGCAACGTCGGCAGGTGCACGTGACAAGCAATCGGCGTCATTGTGCTTACGGCCGGACTTGTACACTACCGTGATGTCGTATTCCTGGAGGCGAAGGCTCCATCTCGCAAGCCGTCCCGAAGGGTCTTTGAGATTGGCTGGCCAGCATAACGAATGATGGTCACTGACAGCTCGAAACGGGCGACCATAGAGATATGGTCTGAACTTGCTAATCGCCCACACTACCGCAAGGCATTCCTTCTCTGTGGTAGAGTAGTTTGCCTCTGCTTTCGAGAGGGAGCGGCTGGCGTACGCTATGACTTTTTCGTTGCCATCCTGCCACTGAACGAGAATAGCGCCGAGACCAACATTGCTGGGGTCAGTATGAATTTCAGTGGCAGCTCGTTCATCAAAATGGGCGAGTGTTGGGGCAGTTTGTAGGCGGCTGCGTAGCTCGTTGAAGGCAGATTCCTGATCATCATGCCACACAAAAGATACATCGTCTCTAGTAAGCATTGTAAGGGGCTCGGCAATTGTGGAAAAGTTTTCAACGAAACGTCTGTAATAGGCACAGAGGCCCAGAAACCTACGAACGGACTTTTTGTCGGTTGGGCGCGGGAACTGTGCCACAGCGGCAGTCTTCTCCGGGTCAGGACGGACTCCGTCAGCGCTTATCACGTGACCAAGAAAACTGAGCTCTTCGAAACCAAAGTGACACTTTTGTGGCTTTATCGTCAACTGTGCCGAACGGAGCGCCTGTAACACCATTCGCAGCCGGTTGAGGTGTTCCTCAAAGCGAGGAGCAAAAATGACCACATCATCAAGGTACACTAGGCATGTCTGCCATTTCAGCCCAGAAAGAACGGTGTCCATCATGCGTTGGAAGGTTGCTGGCGCAGAACAGAGTCCAAAGGGTAGCACTTTGAATTTATAAAGGCCGTCAGGTGTCACGAACGCTGTCTTCTCTCTGTCCCTTTCGTCCACTTCGATCTGCCAGTAGCCATTCTTAAGGTCGAGTGAAGAAAAATATTTAGCGTCACGCAGTCGATCCAAGGCGTCGTCGATACGTGGAAGGGGGTAAACGTCCCGTTTCGTGACACGATTCAACTTCCGATAATCGACGCAGAATCGCAAGGTGTTATCTTTTTTCTTCACAAATACCACAGGCGAAGCCCAGGGGCTCGTGGACGGCTGGACTACGTCGTCTGCAAGCATTTCTTGCACTTGGGATCGTATAGCCTCCCGTTCCACCGGCGACACTCTGTACGGGTGTTGGGATATGGGGCTAGTCTCCTCGTTGACGATGATGCGGTGTTTGGCTACCGGGGTGCGCCCTACCTTTGATGTCGTGGCGAAGCACTCTGCGAAATCGTGAAGGAGCTCTAACAAGCGCTGCTTCTGACCCACCGACAAGCCGGGATTATTGTCCATGGTAGACAGAACGGCTGCTGCATCGCGTCTGTCCGGCGACGGTAGCTCCAGAGCACATATTTCTGCGGGCTCAACGAAGTCGGTAACGTCTGCGACGGCCGTTCCTTTCGCAATAGGCTGGAACTCTGTTCCGAAGTTGGTGATCAAGAGTGTCGCAGAGCGATCCCGTAAGCGAACAAGCCCTCTTGCAGCGCAGATTCCTTTCTCGAGTAGAAGGCTGACGTTTCTCTCTGCCATAACGTCTCTATCACCGGGCGAGTCACTTTGCACGGGGACCATCATGCTGCACCGCGGAGGCACCGTCACGTCATCAGCAGCAATACGCAGGGCGGGTATCCTGGAGTCGTCTGGGTCGGCTATTTCAATTGCTTGCGTCGGCGAAAACGTCAGGCGCGGCTCTTGTAAATTGATAACGGCGCCGTTAGCTTGTAAAAAGTCCAGGCCGAGAATGACATCGCGCGAACAGTGAGGTAGGACAACAAAGTCACAAACGTAAATAAATCCGTCGATTGTAACTCTCCCCGTACACCGGCCAACAGGGGTAATTAGGTGCCCACCAGCTGTGCGAATCTGAGGCCCAGTCCACGCGGTTAAAACTTTCCTCAGTTCGTTTGCTAGCTCGTTGCTCATAACCGAATAGTCCGCTCCCGTATCAATCAATGCCGTAACCGCTAAATCGTCGATATTGACCGGTAAGTTCGAAGCTGCACATCCTTTGTGATCGTCACGTGTCCTCGTTTGATAGCCGTCGTCTGGTCGGGAACGCGATGGAGGATGTTCGGCTGTTCGCTCGTCAGCGGCCTTACCTCCGCAGGCCGCTGGGTCTAGTTTCCCCGTCGAGGACTCGGTGAGCGGTTGAAACGGCTTGTCGAAGAACGGGGACTCGGCGAACGATAGCGGGTAGAGGTTGGTGGGCGGTAGTTAGGGCGAGGGAAATCAGTGTGAGTGTGATCCCGGCGCGTTGACAGGTGCTCCTCAATTTCGCGGGACCGTTCGCCATTGGGCGGACAGGGGACTCGCGGATGAAATCCGCGAATTCCAGCTCGACGATAAGGGCACCACCGCAAGATATGGCCAGCCTCACCGCAGTGGTAGCAAAGGGGCCGCTGGTCAGGTGCCCGCCACACGTCCGTCTTCCGCAGCCTGGCTTCGGGCAACACAGGGACAGGCGGGGGCCGCGGCTGGAAAGCAGATGCAGATGGGCTGGTGCTCCAAGGGGCGAGGTCGCAGTTCTGTCGGAGTACCGACGCGTACGTCTGGCGCGGGGGCGTCGGTGTAAGGGCAGCAGGGGCAACAGGTTCAGGAACCACCTGCTGCACTTCCTCTCGGATAATTTGTGCTAACGATGGATACTGCGGCTGCGACTGGGCAGAGAGGCGCATTTTGTGCAGCTCTTCTTTGACGATAGATCGAACCAGCTCCCGAAGGGTGTCAGCGGAGTCGCTGGAGGCTGGCGCAAAGTCGGCAGTTGATACGGTGTTCACGGCACGATTGTAATAGCGGGCGCGTTGTTGCAGGGTCTTTTCGACGGTAGTGGCCTCCGATAGAAACTCCGAAGGGGTGTTAGGTGGGTTTCGCACAAGCCCAGCAAACAGTTCTTCTTTTATCCCGCGCATCAGGTGGCGCACTTTCTTGTCCTCGGCCATGTTTGGATCTGCCCTTCTGAACAGTCGTGTCATGTCCTCATAATACATTGCGACGCTCTCATTGGGTCGCTGGTTCCTTGACTGCAGCGCCGACTCAGCTCGTTCCCGACGGTCGGTGTTGACGTAGGTCGCCAGCAACTGGTTACGGAACCGTTCCCAAGAAGGAAACGTTGTCTCGTGGTTCTCGTACCACGTCCGCGCCGAGTCGTCAAGAGCGAAGTAAACATTGTGCAGCTTCCGCTCCGCATCCCAGCCGTTGTACCTGGCAACGCGCTCGAACTGGTCAAGCCAGTCCTCCGCGTCCTCAAACACTTCGCCATGGAAGGTCGGCAGCGTTCGCGGCTGGAGGACCAGGAAATGAGCAGCTGAGTTCCCGTTGTCAGCCATAGCTGCCGCGTCTCCGTTGCTAGCCATAGGTGCCGCATCAGTCCTGCGCGTCGCAGCTGGAGCCCTGGTCCTAGGGGATAACGGACTGTACTCTGGTGACTGACCTTGGATTCGGCGGCTCGTACTGCGATGAATCGGAGTCAAATCCGTGTTCATAGAGAGCCTTCGGGGCACGTAGATGTTGGAAAGCACCCCGCACCTCCACCAAAAATGTAACGAAGACAGGACCGGCACAGATCATAGTCTCAGCGAAGTCCAGCGCACAGCTGGGAACTCACAAGATGGCTGTCCGAACCACACACACACTTCGTCTTTGTCCACCGGCACACGCACACTTCGTCTTCATCGTCGGCGCGCTCCCTTGAGCACGCGCCAATATGTTGAGGACCAAGATTGGCTTCCTGAAGACATAAAGCTACGGGCAACAATGACCCTGAAATATGTGTTATATCACTGTAATTCCTCAGCAGTCCTCTAGAGCTCCACTGAACTAAAAAAACCATGTTTATGTTTGGGTCTGGGAGTGAAAGGGAGTTAACTTATGCTCTTTGCCCGTTATCAGGCTTTTCTCTCTTTTTCGCTCATGAGAGCTGTTCCTCCGCTGCAAAGCAAGCGGACTATGAGTTACATCCATCACCTCACGAGGGGGGCTGGAGGACCGCGGGGAACCCGCGGGTTTGTGAGTTTCAGGCCTCCCACGACGGGGGGAAGTCGCGTGGGATGCCTACCCATGGACCGGCGCTCCCTGCTTTGGAGATGGCAGAGCATCTTTCGCTGTCCCTGCCTGGGGCGTGGATGGCCCTGCCATAGGCTCGGTAGAAGAGGCCTCGACCGGTGCCGGAGTGCTGTGTGGTGCTACGCCCCTGCGCACATCAGCGAAGTTTGTTCTTGCAGTGAAGGAAAAAGAGTTTTGTGAGAGCGAAAATCGCCTCCGTGCTTCCTTGAATGATATATTTGCTTTGGTTTTTATAGCTATGATTTATTTTTATTTTTTCCAGGCTGGACATGCCCTCAAATATGCCGGGTGGTCCCCTTGGCAGTTTGCACAATATGGTGTAGCTTCACAACTGTCTGACTGATGTTCCTTTGATAGAGATTTCGCGCACGTTTCGTGGCCGCGACAGCTCAGTGATCTGTGACCATATCTCTGGCACTTGAAGCACCTCCTGGGATTTGGCATTTAGGGGCGTACATGAAGTTTCATGTACCCCACTTCTATTGTTTTAGGCAGTGTACTGGTATTGAGCGTCAGGATAAGGTGTTTGGTAGGGATTTCCTTGTCATCTTTTCGGATCCTAAATCTCTGCACATTGATTACTTTTTGGTCTTTGAGACTTTCCTGCAGTTCCTCCTCTGTCAAATGAAAGTAACTCTCAGATATGACACCACGGATTGTGTTCGGGGATCTATGGGCTGTGATGGAAACAGGGATTTCTCCTATTGCCACAATGTTCGGAAGTTTTGTGTGCTATACGTTGTTCTATGCTCAGGGACACTTTTTCTTGGCAATGGAGCCAAAGCTACGGTGCTGAAACGCATTATCTCCCTACGAAGCTGAAAATAGTACCTAGTTGCATCAGCAGTTTCCTGCAAAAACAAATTGAAATCAGAAAGCTGTTTATTTGCGGTATATTTTGTAAAAATAATAATAATTGGTTTCTTTGGGGGGAAAGGAAATGGAGCAGTATCTGTCTCATATATCGTTGGACACCTGAACAGCGCCGTCAAGGAAGGGATAAAGGATGGAGTGAAAGAAGAAAGGAAGAAGAGGTGCCGTAGTGGAGCGCTCCGGAATAATTTCGACCACCTGGGGATCTTTAACGTGCACTGACATCGCACAGCACACGGGCGCCTTAGCGTTTTTCCTCCATAAAAACGCAGCCGCCGCGGTCGGGTTCGAACCCGGGAACTCCGGATCAGTGTTCCCGTGTTCGAACCCGACTGCGGTGGCTGCGTTTTTATGGAGGAATAACGCTAAGGCGCCCGTAATGGTATCAATTTCCTGAAATGAAGTTTTCAAGCCTAAAGCACTTTTCTTGGTTCCCCCGGGTTTTCTCGTCTCATGTCTGTCGCAGGTTTTCGACATGCCCCGACGTTGCAGTAAAGATGGCGACTGCCGACTGTTCGGGTGGTTCCGGTTGTTGCGGCTCATTTACTTCGCAAGGGTTGGAAGTGTTTTCACCAGACAAGATTCGAGTCAAGTTCAAGAGGCGCTGGCCGTCGAAGCAAACGAAGGAAATTATCTGGAACGTGTATGCAGGCGTGAGGAATAGTGACCCTGGACTTCCGACCGCTTACGCGTACCGGAAAGTAAGCGACCTGACCGGAGTGAGTGAGCGTACCGTCGCCTGAATCAAAAAAGTAGCTTTGTGGAACGGTCTGAAATTGCCGACACGAAAGCGGCTGAGGTAGACGCCCGGGAGTGTTTCAAAGAAAATCGGGAAGACGCGACTGCAGCGGTATGACTCATTTACTGTCGGTGCTCTGCTGCGAAAAGTGCATAAGTATTTTTTGTGAAACGAGCTGCGGACTGCTGCTAAGATCCGGAACGACGTGATAAATGACCCGGACATGGACATGCCGAACGTGTGTGTGCGTACAATGCGCAGGATGCTCAACGACATTGGGTTTGGTTTTCAAGAGCGCTAGCGGAACTCGGCGCTACTTGGAAGAGACGATATCATAGAGTGGGGTTCGAAGTATCTGCGGACCATTCCGGAGATGCGCAAACAGCGGCGGTACGTACGAATTTTTTCGTGTATTTGAAAAAAAAAATGACTTCTCTGCGCATAGAGTACGTGCCATATTGACCCCTTTTTCTCTGCGGCGGCGCCTCCACCATCGCTCAGTCGTCGACAGGAGAGCTGTGCATGCAATTGATAGCTGTAGAAAGACTGCCTGCGTCGAAATTCGGCGAGTGCATGAATACATTATTATACTTGTCATCACGGTAGTATGTACATGCTTTTAACTTCTGGGCTACAACTCACGCGAGATTATAATTTTGTTTTGCAGTACCATCTACTACAATGATGATACGTGGGTGAATGCTGGCCATAGGAAAGATAAGGTTTGGACGGACACGACCGTGAGTTCACGAGATGAAGCATTTCGGCAGAGCTTGACTGCTGGTCTTCGCGTACCAAGTGGCAAAGGTGGCAGACTCATCATTGCACACTCAGGAAGGGAAGGATTTGTCGAGGGAGCGCCCCTCATTTTTCGGGAAACCAAAAGAGCTACTGATTACCACTCATAAATGGATGGTGCTCGTTTCGAGAAGTGGTTTACGGAACAATTTCTGCCAAGTATCTCACCCAACAGCGTCATCGTGATGGATAACGCTTCTTACCCCCGCGTCCAACTGGAAAAAGTGCCGTCGACGAGCAACCGAAAAGTGGAGATTGTCTTGGCTTACGGAAAAAAAAAACATACCGTTTTCGAGTTACCACTTTAAGGTGGAACTGCTGGATTTAGTGAAGCAACACAAGCACAGGTTTTCGGGAAGCCGTAATGATCTTCTGGCCAAGTACGCTTGCCACGAAGTAGTGCAGCTGCCCCCGTATCACTGTGAACTGAATCCAATCGAGCTGGTGTGGAGCCATGTGAAAGGCTACGTCACTTCAAATAACACCACTTTCACCTTTGCCGCTGTGGAGTAAGTGGCACGTGAAGGTGTGTGCCGTGTATCCCGAGAAAATTGTTCGCAGGCCTGTGCGCATGTGGTAAGGCTGGAAGAAGAGGCATGGGAACAGGATGGTGCCATCGACACCCACCTGGACAGCCTAATACCTACTCTGCACTCAGATTCCAGCTCATCTAGCGAAAACAGCGACATAAGTGGCGTCGAGAAATTGGAATGAGGGTAGCAGTACTGCTGAATATTGTTGATCGTTCACCGCGGGTTCTAACTTCCCGTCGCACCTCAGGCTATGAGGGACGCCACAGTGAAGGGCTCCTGATGTATTTAGACCACCTGGGGCTGTTTAACGTGCACTGACATAGCACTACACACAGGCGTTTTCGTATTTAGCCTTGAACGAACTACAGCCGCTAAGCCCGGTATCGAAACCACGACCATGCGACCAGCCGCCGAACGCCAAAGCAACTGACACCACGCGCGTGCTGCATAATTTGTGCACACATTTTTTCGTCACTGAAAATAAGCGCCAGCAATTCATTGAGTGCCAGACATTTAAAAATATCCTCTTTGCCGTCCCACACCGCTATTGCGCGGTTTTGTAAAATCTTTTACTCGCATTTCGTTCGCGTACAAAAATCCAAATAATTTGTTGTATTGGTGCTTTCTGTATTCTGAAAAACATTGCGAAAGTAGAACCGAAACTGAAATCTAAACCGAAAGCCGCGTGGTCGAACTACATAGCGGAGTGACACGTTTAAAGACGCCCCGCCTTCCTACCTTTGCGCCCATTTCAAAGAAAAAGTGTCCCCGACACGACTGTAGAGCTGGAGTATGAAATCACCACTTGCCATTTTCGTTATTTTGTAACTTTGGCCCAAGGCATCTCTCAAGATCTTTGAAACTGCGAACGGCGACAAAATTCTAGCTGGTTTTTTATCTACTTTGCTGTGTACTACATTATATTTAGGAGATGCTGGCTTCTTTTCGTGAAAAAAAAAATCTGCTGCCTCGTTCCGCCCTTGTTTATGAGGGCGATCATTTGCTATGAGAAGGTTAGCCATATATTATGTGTCGTTTTCGGCTGCGGTGCCAGCCACTCATCATGGAGCCTAACTTGGGGACGGCACAGGAACTTGCAAGCAAGTCCTGTGAAGTCCTGCCCACGCCAGCTGTATACCCCAACTATAACCCAATATGACGCAACTCAGGGTGGTTGGCCAGACAAGTTTAACCCTAGCCTCCAGGAAAAAAGGAAGAAACTAGAAGCGAGTAGGAGACAGGAGAGTTCTGAGAAGGGGGTAGAAAAGTGAAAGATAGAGGGGAGGATAGGAAAAGGCAACTGCCGATTTCCCCTGGTTGGGTCAGGCCGGAGGTGACGTCTACAGGAAGCTGGGACCAAAGTGGTGTGTTGCTTCCGCCGAGGTGGCCTTAAAGGTCCAAGCGCTCCGCATCGGCTCAATCCCCAGGAACCCCTTTTTCCCGGACACAGCGATGCGCCGCACGGAGAAGCGCGGGTGCTCCGGTCCGTGGTGATGCACTGTTCACCATCATCCCCCTGCGCGGATGTCCCTGCGGATGCTCGGGAACCCGTGGTGTCGCCACTCACAAACGCCTGCAAGTTGCAGACGCCCCCCTGCGGGGAGGACAATAAAATTTATTCTGGTCTTATTTGAAATGCGGGTAAAATTATTTGGAATGATAAGATATCAGAAACTGCAGAACTAATGGGAGAAGTTCGATTGCTATAAATACAGTTAAGGCCGGTAATATAAAAAAACGCATTTAGTGTATACGATGTAACCGAATCAGCCACGTAGAACACAGTACTTCGAAAGCTTGAAACTCAGGCTGAGTTGAGTTGAGTGGTTGTAAGCTACCGGTGGGATTAGCCTTGCAGTTGCTGCCGGCAATTGCTCCACCGTAGCGACACTTAAATAGAAATCACAGAAACACTGTCCGCAAAAACCCAAATAGACACTCAGGTTGTGCAATCCTTCGTAATGTGAGGTACGGCAGAAGTAAAGGTTACCGCTAACTTGAAACAACCCGCTGAATAAACCCGTGGAACAATTGAAAACTGCAACCGAGCATCTGCATGTCTCTTGTGTAAGAGCTGTTCACTAAGGTTAGTTGGCATGTGGAGATTTTTTAGCGCACAGGTTCACCACGTGGGCTATAACAGACGCTGCATTCAATAGCTTACCAATTAGTTAGGCATCTTCGATATTCTTATGACATTGTTTATCATAAGGCCACTCCTGCGTAACGGTTCCATTGAAATGCATCCGCCGGAGGTGTAATTCAATATTTGAATTAGCATGTTGAAATTTTTGCAAGGTAAATAATGAGGTGAGTTGCATTTTTTTAGTTCTTTTTCTGCAAGCCTACCTACAGTTCTGGTTCATTGATGCTGAGCGCTTCTTTGGTGTTATTTTGTGCCGGTATGAAGCTCTATATTTTAGAAAATGTACGCATGACGTTGGCAGAATTATTATGGCTTTCGCCCGGCGCTAAGAATTCTGGTTTTTTACAGTTTACAAGAAGCAGTGCCAGGAAGTTTAAGAAAACAGCAGCTATTGGAGAATGCAAGCAGCTTTAAAAAAGAGGGCGTCCAATGCAGTGGTATTATAGTCAAACACAAAAATTCACTGGTACACATTTAAAGACAATGTTTATTGCACACGATTTGCTCCTGCAAAAGAAAACAAATTTGGCGGAGACAGAAGGACTTAGTAGGCAATTTATCTTCCTGAATTTCACTTGGATACTCAATCTAGAGCAGCAAGCGCAACCATTTTATGAGACTGCTTTCGTTGCCCTTACGTTGCGCAGCATGTAACTCACCCAAGGAATTGAGTACTGGCAATTAATGAATATATTGAAAAAGGTGAATTTGCAAATAAAATTTTATCAGGAGTGAAACACCAAAGAGACATTAAAATCCCTGCCCCACAATAAATTTTGTCGGAGGTCTTTTTCCTGTAAATTCTAGGATATGTTTTGTTTTGTGTCCTTACCTGTAGTGGTTCATCCTTTTTCATGCGGCCGCAAGCAATTTAACCGACTGGCAGTAAACGCTTTCCTATAAGTGAGTTGTGCACCATTCTATTTAAATGAGACTTTGCAGTGCCCATTTTCTTTGTAGCACGAGGGTGTTTAGCGTTTCAAAGGAGGTGTGAGCCGAGGTACTTGACTAACTGACCTGTCTACTCGTGAATGCAAAACATTATCCTACTTATAGCGGTGCTCTTAAAGACACCTCAAATATCATGTACGCTGCGAAGTTACCCAGAAAAACTCGATTGAGCTCGCCATGTTATCCCCGCAGATGCTGGCTCGATGACGTCCTGGCACGAGAACGCACGAAAACGTTCAAGCGCGGAGGCCGATATCGCCACGCACGTTGTCTGCCGTCTGCGTGAGGCATGCTGAAAGAAATTAAACTGTCGCAACGCTGACACTTCAAAGGCAACCAGGCCCGAGCTGCCAGCAGAAAAAGTTCAAAAAAGCGAAAGAATGCGAAAAGCACAACAAACATGCTGTGAAAAAAAGCCAACCCGTTGCTCGTTCGTTCCTGCAGTTGATGTAACTTTTGCAACTGCAAAGCAACTCTGCCTTGGGACATCTAGTCGGGCCCGAATAGGAATGGGAGGCACGCAACTTGTTCTGTAAGCGTTGATTTTGATACAGACAGAGATCCAAAGTGAAATTGGCACGGACGTCCTGCTGCGGGAGACATGCGCTCGTTCTTTCTTATCATCCGTTCACGTTTCTTCTGTTAGCTGCCCGCGACAGCTTCTCCTGTAGGTGCTTCCCTTGAGGTTCGTTGCCTGGCTGGGCGCTCGGATACCTCTAGGGCGGCTTGTACTACAGAAGCAGAATGACTTGCGCGGTTCAGTTCTCCAACACGCGGCTTACTTGGCAACAAAACTCCTAGCCTGCTTTCCGCAGGAGCTCTGGAGGCGCCGCCATCAACCTTCCTTTTGGGGCTTTCGTAACCTTTATAGAGTTTCTCAATATTGCCGAGAGAGAAAGCTGACGCCACCATTAATGCGAGACCTTTATTGAGGACCTCATCCACAGCGCTAATGCCGGTAAGGAAAGACTTCTTAAATGGCTTGGCCAGTGATGAGACGAAAACGTGGATGGCGCCTCTGAATTGCCAGCGGCGCCGGGGTGCCCTCATCCGCGGGCCGAATTAAAACTCTAATAGGGCGCATTTTACTTCAACAAATTTGACGCAAGTGTTCTGTTGGCACACAAGCTTTTGCAGCGTTCATAAAATATAGCTTAGAAAAAGAGTGGCATTGTTGCGGCAGAATGCACGTTTCATTCCGAACAATGGCGGAGGCAATTTAGATATTCCTTTGCCGCAGCGTGGTGGATGAATTATCACAGTTCCTGCATTCCTTTTGGTTATATTGATAAACTCTATGCGTATCCTTAACTTCGTCTTCCGCTTCTTTATTGTTGAAGCGTGGCCTGGTCGTCGGTGCGACACTACCATCGCTCAATGAAAGAACTGATGAATGAATGCCGGCACCCGCTCTTCAGAACGACGCGTACGCCCGTTTTTCTTTTGCTGTTGTTCTCATTGGCTGCCTATGACACTGCGTGTGAAAAAAAGATTTTTTTTTCTCGTTCTAGCGGCCAGCGCTCGTTCCTTTCTATAGATGAAGCTTTTTTAACAATCCTTTCGTCGCAAATAATGGTCGCCAACTTAGACGAAAAGATATGTGGCGTTCCCGCCCAAACATTAAATTAAAAAGGGCTTCATCACTAAGCTACAAAGTCATCGAACTTGCCACTTTTCTTCCGCTGCTTCATAGGCCTCTATTCAATTTTTTTAGTACAAAGTAAAAATATTTTTTCTCCTTGTGGGTGTGGAAATGCTCCGGACCACAAGTCGCATTGCCTTTTCGGTTCCAGTATACCGTAATTTCCGGACTATTGTCTGCAGGCGCCAATTTCGGCTGAAAATAATTTTTTTTAATTAAAAGAAGACTCTTCGTCTTCTGGGTCCCATCGCAACCGTTTTTCCCTGTGCCAGCCCTGGCGTTACATGTATATTTATACGCCCGCGTTTTATTATTTATGAATATAAATTCATAAGTTTTTGCGCATGTGTTCACAAACACAAGCACTGGAAAGTAGTGACTCTTCGCTACCGACAGCTTGTGCTTGCATATCGAAGTTGAATTCATATTTGAGCCGATTCCGCTATGTTATTTAGCATGATAGCATATCATAGGTGCCCACTCGGGGCACGTTTTTTTTTTCTTTCATAGCCACCAATTGGCTTCTTCGACTGGGAAAAACAATCTGAAAAAAAATAATGTATTGTGCGCACATATAGATAGCCCTCCTGTCGCCAAATACCAGCTTTTAAGCATGGGTAGTCCGGGGACTTTAGTCCGGAAATTATGGTACATTTTTTCATGTATTGGCTTAAAGTTTTCTCACGACCACAATAAAGAATACTGCTTGCACTGCCAACGTACCTATCATAAATACTGTACCAAGTCGTGGTTCCTTTCTTTTCCCAACACGCTCTTCTAATATCGACTTCTATTTATTTTTTGGCGAACACGTGGGCAGTGTTCACAGTACAGCGTTTCGTTATTAAGTGTGGCGGAAAGCTTTTAACTCGGACGACGCATCGCCAAGAAAATAGATCAGAATCGGCGGCGCGCCATTAGGTCTTGTACAAGCGACACGTGCAGCGTTGGCAGGGATATCGGTGTTGAGTTAATTGGGGGCTTCGGCTTTGCAAAAAAAACTTCACACGGAAAATTTCTAAAAACCAGTGCTGCCTATCACAAGAGAGCTTGAGCTAGCTGCATGTTTTCAAACGTGACTATGCTGGCATTGACTTCCAAAGCAGACATGCTCAAGGCAAATTCACGAGATACTGCCATAACCATTGACAGAATGCCAAGCGAAAAAAGGAAAATAACCAAGGAAATTTTCAACCCGGTGACGAATCAGGCCGCCAGCGTGCATGCGTATGCTGAGGCGCCAACCGGCTGACGTACCCTCTGCGAAAATTGATAATTATCATAGGCAGGGAACCAAAATGCGATGGACTAATAAAACATTTGGAGCGATGTGTTGTGTATGCTTCTCTGTGTCTACCGGCTTGAAAGATTGCCTGTTAAAAGCACGCGGGCAGCTGACATTTGTTCTCCTTCAGGCCACAAGTAGTTGCCGGTTGTGAATTTCCTTTTTCAGTTTCGGGGAGCCTGATTCAAACATTTAAGAACATGATTCGGAGAAAAATCTTTCATGGATGTTAGCTTGCGAGAGTGCGCTTGCACTCCATTTTTCCTATTTCGCTGTGATGCTTAATCATGTGGCGTTTAAATTTCAAGTCAGTTCACACGTGCAGTGCTGGGCGAACGCGTATTGCTTCCTTCTTATCAGGTCATCGCCACCTGCCTAGGTAACTGCACTCCAGGACGAAGGCCTGTTCCACCTTCCTCATGACAACTCTGCTCAGCCCTGCTGCAGCAAATTGCGTCCTTAAGCATCTTTTTTTTGGCTGCTGGCTTTAACTTTGGATAGCCACCGCAGCAGTGGCCAAGTTGTCGAGCATTCGGCTCGCATGCGGGAGGTGCGGGGCTCGATCCCCAGTGCCGCCGGGCTCCCGCCGGTTATACAATATATTGTATACAAGCTTTACCCTGGACTGGTTCTAGGCCCATTTAGGATGAAATGTTTGGGAAATCGGTCTTTGACGCCCTTGAGCCATAAAAGTCAATAATCATTAACTCTGGATAGCCAATAAATTGAAAGGCACCAATGATACCACTTCATGTCAGCACCTAGAGATTGACGAAGTGCAAAATTTTATTAATACGCTGTCTCTTGTCAAAACCTTCACGGGGACCAAAAAAGTTTCAGCGCCGACTCCTGAATAACCGAGGTGTGCGCGCTGCTGAAGCAGATATTAAGCGGCAACGCCGATACGAACAAAATATGGGCTAATCAAGCATTAGCCAAGCAACGCCATCAAGAGCAGTGAAATGAGTGCGCAGTAGAAGCTGAAGCTCTGTTGAGGCCTTCGATATGAGTCAAGGTGGCGCGCTGAAGGAGACGAAGGCCAGTGAAGCCGCTGTGACGACTCATATGTGCGGGTTGCTGAAGCAGTATGTCGGTGTTGACACCGAGAAAACCCTCGTGCATGCGCTGAAGAAGCAGGAGCGCAACGACGGCGCCAATAGGACCCAAATAGACGCGCTGAAAAGCAGTGCGCAGTGACGCCACCGAGAGGGCCCTAGTGTGTGCGCCGCCACGCTAGCTCAGTCGTTATGGCACTCCGGTGCTGACCCGAAAGACGTGGGTACGATCACGGCTGCGGCGGTCGAATTTCGATGGAGGCGAAGTTCTTCAGGGCCCTGTAGCGTGCTCAGCGCACATTAAAGAACCCCAGCTGGCCGAAATTCCCGGAGCACTTTACTACTTCGTTTCTCATAGCCTGAGTCACTTTGGCACGTTATACCCACATAAACCAAACCAAACCAAAGAGAAGTTTCCGTGCTGAAGACGTTCATGCCCTGCGACGCCGCCCAGAGATTGCGCGCTACAGAAGACGGAGGCCAGCGATGCCGTGGAGAGAACCCAAGTGCATGCTTTGACGATTCTCAAGCGCAGCGACGTCGTCGAGAATATCGGATTGTGCTCGCAGAACAAGCAAAAGGTCAGTCACAGCGCCCGTAGGTTCCGGCTTTTCGTGCGATGAGGGCCGAAGTCGTTCGAAAAGCAAGGCTTGCAAAGACTGCGGGCGCAAAGAACACTAACCAGTGGTAGTTTGAGACAAATGTTCTTGGGAGTGTGTTAAGTGTGTAATTACCTTCGGTTCAGAAAGGACCTGGAACCGCTACCATAGATGTCCCGCGATATCCTGGAGAGCGAACGTCAAAATTCATACCTCTCCCAGTTCCCAGTGCATTCTACCTGAACGCAGTCGCCGCGCCATGACAACATTTTTATCTTTGTGAAAAAAAAAAACAGTTACAATTGACAACCTGAACCTGGGGACCTCCCGCCACTGAACGCGCTGAATGAGATCTTCATATCTTCAAGAAATACTTTTATACAATTGCGACGACGTATGTACGGCGCACAATACGTCATTGAGAAACCCACAGTGAACATTTGGGACACCATTCCAAGCACGTAGTGAGAGAGAGGGGTGGTGCCGGCGGGCCCGCTCTGCCCACCCCCCTTCGAAATTTACGTGCTAAACCACTCCGTCGCTAAATCAATAAATTTTTTCGTCCGCAACACTTAACCAAGTGGCAGAAGCGGCAAATTCGGGTTGCCAACTTTGAAATTGCAACCAAACTCACCGTAACCCGGAATTGGCGGATGTGTGTCTTACGCCTCCTGGCAGGAATTGGCCGGGGCTGGCCATTCGGGCTGGCAATACTGAGATGGGAATCGAATCCACCATGACGCGAGTCAGCGGCGCTGCTCCTATAGGCCATGCAGGAACGTCCATGCGGCTTGGTTAAAAAGCGGAGCTTGATATCTGTGTCTCTTCTGCAAAAGCCCCCAAAACCGCCAGCACAATAGCTGCAATACGCATGCAGAGGAAATGACCAAAGTTCCAGAGGACTGGCACTGCGCGCTACAGGTCCAACCTTTGCCACAGAATGTGACCAACGAGACTCACTTGAGCCGTCGAACCGCGCGCGCGGCAGTCCTTAATACGGCTCTGGCTACGGAGTGTTCTACTCAGATGGTGCTAACCCACACCACTGGGATGGTACACAGCCGCAGTAATCCATCAAAACACGTACTACGTTCGGGGACTCACTTTCTGTGCCCCAAACATTTAACACGCGGTGGAGGTCGCCATAGCATTCGCCACTGCAGAACCATGCTCCCGGGTTATCATTACAACCTCCCGGGAAGGCTGTGGAAATCTACAATGACGAATATCTCAACGTGCCGCCAAAATTTTACATAGATGCGAGTACCGGGATCGCCCGGACACACGTATCGTCATCTGGACCCCAGCAGTGCAAAACTTGAGGGGAACTAGGCTGCACACGCCTCAGCCCGCGCGCTCAACCGCCGGGCTTTGCCTGGACACTCTCCGCCTGAGGTATCAGAACCTAATCCGGCTATCACCTAAAAAGAAATTATTCAGTTATATCAAACAGCATAGCCGCTTTCATCTCCCTGCTAAAGGGATAATAAAAAGCGAGGCGCGTTGGCTCCTTCGCTTAAATATTAGCACAATACTGTGCCCGGCAATGCTGAAATATTTTAATCCGGATTTTAACGGGGAGTGCCCGCATTGTGGATGCGCGTTCTCGGACGTGTACCACATGGTGTGGGCATGCCCCTCTAACCCTGCTCACCACCCTTTCCCCTCACCTACCCGAGAGAGCTGGAAGGCTGCCCTGCTGAGCTGCTCTGCTTTAGAGAGCCAAAGAGCCCTCGTCGATAGGGCCCCGGCTACCGCGGGAGCCACAGGGGTCCCGGACTAGGGACCTCTCCTAGAACTTGTAAGCGGCTGGTCCTTAAGGCTGGTCCCCACTCTCTCCTGTAAATAGCCTTGAATAAATGTTTTCTACCCCTACCACCTGCCAACTTGGACAGCATACATCACGGTCGTCCTCATAAGTATGCCTCTGGCAGGTGATAGTTGGCTGGTGACATGGCCGGGCGAACCATGGGTTAATTCAAACCCGGCTTGGCCAAAACTCAAAATTTCGGAGGCCCATCTCTGAAATAAAGCCGGAAAGTCATTAAATGTGGATGAACAGTCATGAATTAGAAGTATTCGTACACTATTGCGTTTTTGGCGGAGTCAAACCGCCTCGAAATTTTTTTTAAACCCTCGCTTACATGGCACGGATATCTAAAGCACCGTCATATATATCCCCACGCTTACCACCTATTCACAGGTCTTTACCAAGGCTTGGAAGCGATCGCTAATCGCCCCGCTAGCTCCCAGAAAGAAAGTAGTGTTAATTATACTACTAAATTAACGGACTTCAAAGTTTCGGGTTTGAACAACAACGGATAAATCACACGTGGACCAGACTGAAGAACGGTAACAAAAAACAGAGGGTATATTCAACAGACAAGATTACACACAACTTTTTTCGACGACTTTACGTTGCGCACTGGCCGCTTCGGGTGGCAGTGCGAAGCTCCGGATTCCACCCGCTCCGGGTGGAAGTGAATCGAACGTCACCAGGCGGTCTCAGTACTTAGTGAGGCACTGACGCAAATAGTCGCCGCACTAGAATAGCTCGTGCAACCCTCCCGCGACGCAACAAGCGCTTCCACCGCGTCTGCCCTCCATCTTCGAGTATGCTCATTTAACTTCCTCATTTGTCTAACTGTTTGTGACAGTTTCCTAAGCCTAACGCATCACTTGTCCGAATATTTGGTTTATCGCGTCGGTTGACACCAACATCGCGTTAGACTATGTAGACGTCGCTTTATGCAGGCTGGAAATAATGGCTGCTAATTCTGAAAATGAGTTTCTCAAAATATTCTCTGTACGTCAAAACAGCGGCCGATTTTGTCGTAAGCTCGGAAATGACGCGAGTGGTAGGCACTCAGAAGCATCGGGCTCTTCAACTCTCTTCCTTCAACTTCAACTCCGGAATACTATAGGCGAGCGGCGTTTATTTCCTACATGAACAATCTCCGAGCTTCTCTTGAGCGCCGCTATGAAAACCGCAGGGCAGCTTTAAGTAATTTGCAGTTTGTTCTGCCAACGCGCGCCTGTAAACGGAACTTTGAGTCCATGCAGCCGGCTTTTGAATTTTACATAAAACACAAGCAGACAACGCACTTCCCTGAGCTAAGGGGAGAGTTACAGATCTGTAAAGCAAAGTTATTATTATTAACATTATTATTATTATCATTATTAAAGCAAAATGGCAAGCAAGAGGACAAGAGCAGACACCGCACTGCACCACTGACTCGTTTATGAACTGCGACAAGGTCCTATTTGCAAATGTTCCTACACTCCTCAAGATAATAGCAACGCTGATAGTGACTACCGCCGCTGCAGAGCGCAGTTTATCTCCATTGAATAAGGTTAAAACATACCTTCGGAAACGAGCGGGTGAAGAACGCCTTAACAGGTTAGCCCTAATGTGAATTCATCGGGCTCTAGTTAGCCTTGACGAAATTATTTCTGCATTAATGGCGAAACCTAGGCGACTGGGGATTGCAGCATGAAAAAATGCATTTATTACGAAAAGTAGAATTAACTGGAGAAAAAAAACACCGTCATATATAGCACTTTTTTGAGATTTATATTATGCCGCTCACATCAAGATGTGGTAGTGCTGATGCTAATGCTGGTCTGTGGCAGTGCGTTAATCGCTAAGGTGGCCCTTTTGTGTGGCGAATATTTACTGTTATGTCTGCAATGCTGCGTATTGTTTTCGTCGTTTAAATTGTAAGCCGTCTGCTTAGTTTCTATGGTGAGTATATGCTTCGTACCAGCTGCTTGTGTGTAACTAGCATTAGTAATAAAAATATGCATAGAATCCCACAATGAAATTAGGCTCAGTTTCTTGTTTCTATCCTGTACCATTATTAGTTTAACGAAGCCAGATTAAACGTTTTAGTTACGATTATGTGTGAAATACATTAGGAAGGTCTCTCTTTTGTATGTGACGTTTTCGTATTTACTTGAACGCTTTTTTCGTCTCACTGTATATACGACCATGTTGTACTAGACGGTTGCCGAGTATGAAAATTCGCCTGTGTGCGTAGTTAAAGTGAGGGGTGTACCTCACATGTGCACCAAACAAAATTTATGTTATTCGTTCTTGCATTAGCAAAAACTCTTCTCTTCCTCAGTATTAAAAAAATAAAATTTTGTTCAGTTGGGCAACCCTCTCCCCCCCGCCCTCTCGAAAAAAAAATCCTGGCGACATGCCTGCACCATTACCTCGTGCAGCCGAACCAGACCGAGCCCTCAACATACATCTGAAGTGGCGCCTACTAGCCAAGACTGCAATTGAATGCTACGGGTTTTGTTCCTTTGCAGGAGAACATAGTACATCCAATCTAATATCAAGTGCGTCTTCGCCCGTTTGGGTGATATCGTAGCAGTGTATGGTGTGGAAGAGAGTGAGCTGCTCACAAAACTCACAGACAATCGATTCTGTGCAGGTGGCTATAGCTATGACGCTGCCTCAGAACAGTATAATATGGGACGAGAATATTATTACGTAGTGGTGACAGCAGATAGAAAGACAGCGAAAACGCTTACTAAAAGAAACTGTTTATTTGGAAGACCTAGGCACACAAAGAACTAAATGACTCAGGCGGCGGCGAAGCAGAAAAACGCACTCGCCGGTAGGAAAAAAAAATTGCCCGCCGCCGTCGGCCGTGCTCAATTTAAAGCTTTAACACCTCTTTTGGGGCTAGTTGGTGCATACTTGATTTAGAGAAAACCTAGAGCAAAAACATGCAATCACAAAGACAGAACAGACGAGACACAAGCGCTTGTGTCTCGTCTGTTCTGTCTGTGGTTGCATGTTTTTGCGCTAGGTTTTCTCTAAATCAATTTAAAGCTGAGAATCAAATTTCGAAATACGGCGTGCAAAGCAACGACTACAGTCTGGAACAGCAAAAAATTGCATCAGCCTAGTTGCAATCTTTCGACATAAACCTGGCCGCGTCTTGCATCCCAAATTAAGCGATATAGTTGCGTGCAGGGGACGTTAGGCTTGAAAAAACAAAGATTAGAATGTTTTGCGGCACTATGCCCCTCTTGAGAAGCATCGACCGCCGCTTTACCACAAAAGTAAAAACGGGCAGAAATAAACTCTAAGAATGCAACAAATAATAACGGTCACTGAGAATACAAATTTAGTTATCGGGCGTTATAAGGATTGAGGCACGCATTATGTACAACTTAAGGGCGTGCGCGGAGCCGCTGTGGTACTGTCACTCTAAAGGAGGTCACTTCGTAATCAAGCTCTCAAGTCGAAGAATGATCTTGTGCGGGCGGAAATAGCGACGCAAAAGCTTTTTACTCAGTCCATGGCAGCGACTGGACGTCCACACGCTTTACTCAGCCAGCCGGCTCTTATTGCGCGTGCCTTCGGTGCGCTGTGGATCTTTGATCCGCAATCGTGCGAGTCGCCGGGCTTCTTCTGCGCGCTGAAGGCAGACGGTGACGCCGATGCTATGTTCATATTTGATGTTTGGGAGCATAGCGTCAGGCGTGTTGGCTGCAGTCCTGCCATGGAGGAGTTTAAAAGGCGTCATCTGGATCGTCTCATGCAAAGCGATGTTGTAGGCCAAGACGACGTAAGGACGTAAGAATGATGTGCCTAGTCTTGTGCTCAGTGTCGTCACACATGGAAACCACGTCTGCTCTGGTCTTAATGAAGCTTTTCGTTGGAACATCACTCTGCGGATGGCACGCCATCGTAGCTCAAAAAGTGTAGCTCAAAAAACGTTCATGGCAGAGATTTCTGTCCGCCGTGAACGCTCTTTCTCTGCCCGTGACGAGGACATTGGGGGCGCCGTTATATTCTATGTAGAATTCCAAGTAAATGATCCAATCCACGTAAAAGAGACCGGACGGGTCTTCTAGTGGCGAGACAGCGTAAAAGATGGTCAGTCAAAGATGGTGATGGTCAATCACAAGTTTGAAAGGGCCAACTTACAAGTATGGATGGTATTTCGATGTGGCCCAAACTATCGTAAGGCGCTCCTTTTCCGTCGTCGAATAGTTGGCCCCTGCCTTTGACAATGAGCGGCCAGCGTGTGCTATTGCTCTATCGAGCCCTTGCTGCATCTGAGCGAAGGTGGCATCTAGGGCCACGCAGCTTGCGTCTGCACGAATTTTGGTTTTGGAGCTTCTTTCGAAGTGTCCAAACCCGGGAGGCGACTGTAAGCAACGCTTGAGTTGCTCGAATGCATCCTTTTGCAGAGCGTCCCGCTTGAATGGCATATCCGACTTTGTCGGCTGTGTCAAAGGTCCGCCAATGAGCGAAAAGTTCCTCACAAATCGTCAGTAATTGCGCATTGAATTCAATTCAATACATTTTATTCGGACATATATAGATGGCACAGTATATTTACGAGGATTGGCAAAAGAAGACATCATTGCCTCCTGACAAGACATTCACCTCAGGATTACACATCACGATAGCAGGTTGCCATTGTAAGCAATAAGTATGAGACCTCACAGAATGCAGAGCAACATTAACAAAACAAGGCGATCAATTTCAGTTTAACAATACGCACTAATTTGGACAGTATAAGTATATAATTATTGCATCATTCTCAACTCACAAAAAAAAAAACAACGACGGCGAAAGAATGCATTAGAATTTGCAGCCACTGCATAGTCCCAGGAACCGGCGCATAGCTTTCTTGTGAGTCGGCTGCGCAAACTGCGTCAGCGGCGTTTTTCTGCGGATAATGTTGCACTCAATCGTTGGTTCTGATTTGGCTTAGAAGCAGCAGTTGCTTGTAAGTGGAATGACGTATCTCTGCCCTCAGGGTGAGCTGTGATCACATTACCACCTCTAACACGGTTCAAAGCCTTTTTAGATGACCGTAAAAGGTCCAGGAAAAGACGACATCTAATTATGTGAGACAAATTGCGACTTGAGGCCGCTCAATATTGTGGTCCTTACGCGCGGAAAACTTGCTGAGCAGAAAAACTCCAAAAGGCGTTAAGTCTTAGAGGACATCGGGCGTGAAGTATTCTCACGGTCGCTTTCATCAACCTCGTGTCGCGAATTGGAAACCTGTCCCAAACACGCGAAACACATCAAACAAAATGAAACAAAGCCGTGTTTATCACTTAAAGGTAAAGAGCCAATAAGAAATGAACACTAAAAGAAAAACACTCTCAACAAGCGCACAAGAGCACAGCTAAAGGAAAAATTTAAGATTATGAGCATCCCAGGTAAAGCGGGGATACCTTGCATACACGATGGACGCGGGTGGATGAACTGCAGCGCGTCGCTGGCATGCGTCGAAGGAAGCGGCGGAACGGAGGCAGGTGGTGGTAGGAGTGAAGAGGACCATTGGAAGACGCCGGCGGACTCCCGTCAGCAGCCCCAGGAACATGGCAGCAGCAGGAAAAGCGTAGCTACGACCTGTTGTTGGTGTCCCGAAACGTCGTAGGCCTAATGCAGACGATCCAAGGGGGCCTCTCGGGGGCACGGACCCACAGTACAACGGCTGCCACTTCCACGATTGAATGTGATGCAGGAGGCTTGCGTCAATGGTCTAAGGGAGGTCCAGCACGGGCACAACGTCCGACGGCTGCATCTCCACGCTTGAATGACACGATCTCCGCTGCGTTGTCTGCCTTCACACCTCGGTTTTCTCACACGTCAGCTCTCCGCTCCTCGTGCTCGCCACGCTCTCCGTCGTCGTCGCCTTGGAAACACCAATCGCACGTGCGCACGAGCAGCTCTGGGCTGGTACGTGTAGCGCTTCGTTGTCTATCTGAAATGCTTTATTATAAAGTTACCAGGAAGAAGTTTGCGGTGGCCTGGAAGGGGCCACCTCCCGCAATCATTAGGTAGGCTCCTCATTACAGTAGTTCATTGGGGACCTCCGCGGTTCGGGCTCGGTCGACCACGGCCTTCTGGTTCCCCAGGTCGGAGAAACCGATCAAGGCTACCTCCCAGTCCTCCCGGATGAGGTTGCGTTTTAGGACAATGTTCGGGGTTTGTCAACATGCCCACACAACGTGGAAGATGTCCGGAGACTTCCTCACATAGCGGGTACTTTTTTGTACAAGCAGGATCAAATTGCTTTAAAGCTGCAGGGAAAAGCAGTGTTTTGGTGTAAAGATGGAGGAGTGCGTTCTTCCTTCTTTGTCAGGCCGTTACAGGGCTTGGGATAGATTGCGTGGCTGAATGGGTATAATTCAGTAATTTCTCAAAAAGTGAAGGCCATATTGGGTTCAGGATCCATTTCGGAAGGGTCTGAAGGCGCTTCCCGGAGAGTGAGCGCGCGGGCGGCGGCGTCTGCCATTTCATTGCCTTCGTGGCCCATGTGCGCAGGAGCCCCTACGATCATTCGAGACGCGAGGCCCCGAGGTAGTTGCTATTTTTAATGATGCGGTACGCAAAGAGAGCAAGCATTCCTGTTCAATATTTCTTCAGGCCCCTCTCGAGTCCGTGATGATCACTCGCGAGTCCGCTGCGGTGGCTAACGCAATGGCGACCTCCACCGCATGTGTTATGTCATGTCTTGAGCTCGGAACGTTGGGCCCTTCACCACGACGTTTTGTTGGGTGACTGCGGCCATAAACCATTCCCCCCGGTGAGGGCCGGAGGCGTCCACATAGAAGATTCTGTGTTTGTTCTCGTAGTGGCAAGTCAGTGCTGGCGCCCGCGCAGGGCGCCTGCCACGGTGGTTGTCGCGTGACATGTTGACTGGATAATGGCGCATGCAGGGCGTGTCTCCAGGCTTCGGGGATGCATACTATCTCTTCCGTCAGTTTTCGGTGGTAGATACGTTGTCGGGCTAATACACGGCGTCCCGACGATGTCTGAAAGTCTTGTGTGTTCTTTGGTCAAGTGTGCCTCCCAGAGCTCCGTGAAAGTGTTCACCATTCCCACACCCATGAGGCGCTGGATGGACGTGCTCACCGGGAGATCGAGGGCGCGCTTGCACATCTTTCTGTGAATCACATCGAGGGCGTTCTCATCAAACTCGCCCACGTGAAGGTAAGAAGTCGGGTAGAAGACTCGAATGGTCACGACTGCATGCGCCAGCCAGAATGCCTCTTTGCACCGTAACACCCCATGTTTGTTGTAACCCGGCGGGCCATCCGGCCCACCTGGTACCCCACCATCCGTAGTTTGGCTAGTGTTGTATCAACCCGTCGATGTTTGTGGACGAAGAGACCAAGTGCTCTAATCTCATAGTGTTCGGGCATCGGTCCAATGGCCAGAGATAGTTCCATTTTGGTGGTGCACTTAGGGAATGGGCGAATATGCCCAAATTCGGATTTGGACGCAGAACATTGAAGGACACACCGGCGGGCGTTGGCGTTGATGATCTCCACCGCTTGCTGCAGGTTGGCCTCAACGTCCCCAACCAATCCGTGCTTCGCCCAAATGGTCATGTCGTCAGCGTATACAGTGCATGTTGGATGCCTTGGAATTGCGCAAGCTGAGCCGGGAGTTTCGTCATGGCCAAATTGAAAAGTAACGGCGAGAGGACTATGCCCTTTACGGTTCCTGAACGGTCAGAGGACCGCGCCCTTTCGGGTTTCTCTCCTTCGCAGTTCATAGGAGCCGTGTTCTTCTCCCAGTATTCGGATGAGACATTTTCGATCCACGAGAAATTGCTTGACATACTGAAAGGTGTTGTGTGTCTGGGGGAGAGCTCGCAGGATAATTTCGTGCGTGACGTTGTCGAAAGCCCCCTTCAAGTCTAGGGCGACTACTGCCGTATTGTTGAGGGGATTTTCGAAAGGGTGGCTAATTTCTCGGTCGAGTTTAAGCAGAATATGCTGCGCGGACCGGTGCGGGCGGAAACCGAACACCATCACTTTGGTTTTGCAGAAACGCAGACAACATGCCCCATACCATGGTCTCCACCAGCTTTCCCACACAAGACCTGAGGGAGATGAGATGAATTCTGTCTGTATTTATGGATTTGTCGGCTTTCGGAAGGAAAGTTACCAGGGCGGTGTTCCATTCTATTGGGAAGGGTGCCTCACCAAGCCAGATCGAGTTGATAAAAACGACGAGAATTTCATAGATGGGGTCGGGAAGATTGGCAAGCAGGTTCACAGTTATCTTTCCCCAGTGCGGTGCCGTTCCTTGTTTCATTTTAGCCAGGGCCGCCTTCAGGTGGTGCAGCTGGAACATCTCATCCAGCTTCGCGTTCTCTGAACCTGCATATAGGCATGTGGGCCCTCGGGGGTCTTTTTGAGTGCAAAGATACTGGTTGCGTAGTTTGCACGCTAGTTTTGAGGTATTTCCATCGAAGCAATGAATAGCTGGTGCGTCGACGCACCATTGTCGACGCACCACGCTCAAAAATTTCCGGACAATTTGTTGTGCACCTCACACCTTGGTTTGCTAATACTCGCTTTTAAGGCCAAAGCCTTTAAGCGCTCATGCTCGCGGTGACGGTGTCCGTCCGGCTCATCTTGACGCAGTGCCAGCTCCTACTCTCCCCATCCCTAGCGCGCAGCCTCCTCGCACCTCAAGCAGTGACATCAGTCGCTCCGCTCGCCCCAGTAGCAGTGTGCCGCGTGGCGCACGTACAGTTGTGTATAGCAACAGAATAGCAACAGGCAGTCTAGGTAACACAGTAATCAGAAAGGCTTTCGCCATGCACACTTTAAGCCCACAAAGTGTCCCCGCAGTTTTTTAGGTCTATGAACGAAAAGTAATGGCGTTGCAGAGGCGGTCAAAGTATTGCCGATGCGGGGTAGGGGGTAGAAATCATTTTGTTTGCGTCCTTCAATCCGCAGTAATCGACGCAAGAACGGCGATTGCCGTCCTTCTTCGAGACTACGAGCAGTGCTGCCAAGGGGCTCTTCGATGGCTGACTCATATCGTTGAGCAGCATTTTTTGAAAGTGGTCCCAGGTGGCTTCGCGTTCGCACGTTGAGACACGGGAAGGGCTTTGGCTCCAGGTCGAATTTTTCCCCGGTTACAACTCGATACTTCGCAACAGATGTTCGTCGGGCCTTTGATGAGGCAGGAAATAGCCGCTGTATTTCTAAAGGAGGTTGCTGATCAGGTCTTGTCTCTGCCCGAGAAGCGTTGGGTTGATGTCGAAGGTAGGTTTCTGGTCTTCAGGGAGCGGGTCAAATCGAGGTGAGTCGAAGAACGCGGAGGTATCTTGTACCTCGGTAATTTCTTCGAAAAATGGAATCGTCGCCCTTTTTTTGAGGTGGCGTCTTCTTGAGGTGCGTTAGATTACCAGGAGCAGTTCAGCTTGGGCATTGCGGAAATGGGGGTTGCCTCATGCTATACTGGTCCCTTTGTCTACAAGCAACTTTGTGTTACGCTTGATAATGGCTTCGATACTCTTGACTTCCTTTGTACCTACTGTCACCATAGATTTTTAGTGGGGTGGGACGTTTACTTCTTCATCCTGTATACTCACGGCAACGTGATGCTCCAGGACTCTCATCGAATGCGTCGAAAGCATGTTGAGCATCGATCGAAGATCGATGATCGCCTGATGCTCACTGCGGATTTTCATGCCCAATATCTCGTCCCAGGAACGTTGCTGTAGCACCCTGATTGTCGCAGTATAAATATATTAGTCCATGGTCACTCACTTTGCACCGTCTCAAAGGTCTAATAAGGAGGACTCCTGCAATGATGATTTGCGGGACGTCAAAACAGCCTCTATATAGTACCGGCCTCTAGCATTTCGTCTTGATGCATTTTAGTATCGAAAAGAGACCACCGCGACGTCATCGAACCGGCGTCTTCCGGGTCAGGAGCCGAGCACAATAATCACTGAGCCACCGGGGCGCCTCCAGCGAAAGGAAGCCTGTTTGCATTTTTTATTCCTTCCAAGCGCCTGCTAAGCAGTATATTACCACATAAGAGTGCGTACATAGGTGCTGTAGGTTGCCAGCTCAGAATTTCACTAGCTCTTTTCATATCACGACACTTCAATTTCGTATCATTCATCAAGTAGCGACCATAAGTGCGCCATTCTTCGAAAAAAAAACGTTTGAATATTCTATGCTACCGGTACGAAAATATTGAAGCCAAAGGTTCATTGTTCTGAGGCGTAGAGGAATGTTTCTTTTATTGTTCCTCTATCGCTTGCTTCCAGTAGTTAGCACTGCCATATAAAACCAATCGGGCACGCTTCTGATGACATGTGCTTGGCGACACGTTTGTCTTCCTTGGAGAGAAAAAAAAATTGCATTCCTTGTGTTCTCTCCACTTTTCACTTTTGTCTGCTTTTTTTTCACCTTCCGGCTACTCCTGGTAAATACGTGAGACCTCCATGAGTTATACTTGTCTTCTGCCTCTTGTTTGAGCCCAGCCCGCAGCCATGCATACTTTAAGCAGCGGGCGATGAGGGAAGCGTGCAGGTCAGCTGCATGAACTTTTCACTGGCCACCGGGTAAGCTCCTTCTGAGCGGGCTTGGTGCTCTGAAGGAGGGTTCAGTCATTATGCATGCTAGGAAATTATTCAGCACAACTCGAGAGGACAGGCCATGCTAACATTAGCTCACAGCCTCTCACGTACATACACTCCTTCCTTTACACCCCCCTGCCTTTGAGCACATAGAGATACACACGCACTGACACCAGACGAAGCGAGTGTGATAGGGGAAGCCAGCGCGTGAAGCCAGCTTGCAGGGGAACCACTACGCTGGGATTCGCAGAATTACAAAAAGGTAACAAGAGCAACGAAAAACAAGAGAAA